>NC_064862.1:89645443-89950443 GCF_024139225.1 Suncus etruscus | reverse complement strand
GACCCTACTGCCAGGAGCGATTTCTGAGCGTAGAGCCAGGAGTAATCCCTGAGCGCTGCCGGGTGTGACCCCCATAAGAGCAAAAATAAATAAACATTAAAATAAAAATAGGGGGCTGGAGCGATAGCACAGCAGGTAGAATTTGCCTTGCCCGAGGCTGAACCAGGTTTGATCCCTGGCATCCCATAGTCTCCTGAGCCCTCCAGGAGTGATTCCTGAGCACAGAGGCAGGAGTAACCCTTGAGCATCGCCGGGTGTGCCCCCCCAAGGAAAACAAAAATAAATAAAAAACTAAAAATAGCTCCTATGGAAACCAGACAGACAGACAAGGGGCAGGTTCATTGCCTTGCAAGAGGCTCACCTAGGTTCCATCCTGGGAGGCACCCCAGGGACATCCCCAAGCGTCTTGGGTGTAATCCCTGAGCATTACGGGATGTGAAAGACCCAGTGGGGGACCCCTCGCCCGAGCCAGGGAACCCCCGAGGTTGGAGCCTGAAGTAATCAGGAAGGGATGTGGGCAGAAAATGTCACCCCAGGAGCAAAGAGGCAGGTGGACAGGAGAAGAGGAGGGGAGGGAAGAAAAAGACTGCAAAGTGGGGGGCTGGAGAGATAGCATGGAGGTAAGGCGTTTGCCTTTCATGCAGGAGGTCATCGGTTCGAATTCCGGCGTCCCATATGGTCCCCCGTGCCTGCCAGGAGCAATTTCTGAGCATGGAGCCAGGAGTAACCCCTGAGCACTGCCAGGTGTGACCCAAAAACCACACACACACAAAAAAGGATTTAAAAAAAAAGACTGCAAAGTGGGGGGGGCGCACGCTGCTGGGGTTCAGGGGGAACCGAGGGGCGGTAGATTGCAACCCCGAAAGCCGAGGGGCAAGCCCGGGTCCAGGCACCCAAATGACAGCGGCCTGGACAGCAGCAAAGGGCGCCAGTGCCTGGAAAGCCTTCGCCCTCTCTCCGAGACTCCGCCCAGTCATTACTATCAGCCAATCGCAAGCCCAGGAATCCCTTTGACTCCCGCCCCTGCTACTGTGGCGGCCAATGGGCGTGCGCGTTTCAGCAGGCCAATGGGAGGAGGCGTGTCAGCGGGCTGGTTCCTGGACCTCCCCGGGCCACTGGCCGGGGGTTCGGGTCCTGCGGGAGCCCCGCGGCGGGTGAGTGCGGGCTGGGGCGTGCGGGCTGGGGTCTCGCCCCGGGGTTCCTGGGAGCGGGCTGGAAGGCGGGGTGCTGGCTACGCTTGCCTTTTGTATTTGTTTTATTGTGCTATATTTTGGGGGGACCACACCCTGCAATGCTCTGGGGTGACTCTTGGCTCCCCACTTAGGGATCAAAACTTGGGGGTGCAGCTGGACCGAACCCTGCTCGGGCTCATGCGAGGCAAAAGCCTTTCCCTGCCTCACTTGGACCAAGGAAGGGAGAAGCACCTGCCTCGGGAGGTGTCGATGTTTGTGGGGTGCAGTCTTCCGGGGTGTAACTCTCACCCTGGTCCCATTTTTTTAAATAGAGTCTGGGCCCAGTGGGGGGTGATGGACAGAGAGAGAGAGAGAGAGAGAGAGAGAGAGAGAGAGAGAGAGAGAGAGAGAGAGAGACAGACAGAGAGAGAGAGACAGAGAGAGAGACAGAGAGAGACAGAGACAGAGAGAGACAGAGAGAGACAGAGAGAGAGGTGTCGATGTTTGTGGGGTGCAGTCTTCCGGGGTGCAACTCTCACCCTGGTCCCATTTTTTTAAATAGAGTCTGGGCCCAGTGGGGGGTGATGGACAGAGAGAGAGAGAGAGAGAGAGAGAGAGAGAGAGAGAGAGAGAGAGACAGAGAGAGAGACAGAGAGAGAGAGACAGAGAGAGAGAGACAGAGAGAGACAGAGACAGAGAGAGACAGAGAGAGAGGTGTCGATGTTTGTGGGGTGCAGTCTTCCGGGGTGCAACTCTCACCCTGGTCCCATTTTTTTAAATAGAGTCTGGGCCCAGTGGGGGGGTGATGGACAGAGAGAGAGAGAGACAGAGAGAGACAGAGAGACAGAGAGACACAGAGAGACACAGAGAGAGAAAGAGAGACACAGAGAGAGACAGAGAGAAAGAGAATCCATTTTCATTACTTTCATATCTTGTTTTATAGTTTTGGGGGCCATACCCTGCAGTGCTCTGGGCTGACTTCCACCTCAGTGCTCAGGGAGCACTCCTAGTGGGTTTCAGGGATCTCTGGGAAGCGCTTGGGAATCAAATCCAGTTAGATAAACTGCTTGCAAGGGCCGTGCCCTCCCAGCTGTACTATGTCCCCATGCCCCCACCTTAACCCTACTTTAACGATTTTTTTTTCTTGTCCCCAAAAGAGCTTGGTCCCCAATACTTGACAAGTTTGTAATTATTTGGGGGATACACCTGACCAAAAAAAAAAAAAAAAAAAAAGGGCCCGGAGAGATAGCACAGCGGCGTTTGCCTTGCAAGCAGCCAATACAGGACCAAAGGTGGTTGGCTCGAATCCTGGTGTCCCATATGGTCCCCCGTGCCTGCCAGGAGCTATTTCTGAGCAGACAGCCAGGAGTAACCCCTGAGCACCGCCGGGTGTGGCCCCCCCCCAAAAACAAAAAAAAAAAGAAGAAGAAGAAGAAGAAGAAGAAAGGAATAGGACTAGAGAGATAGTTCAGTGGGGAGGGCTTTTTGTCTTGCACACTGCCAATCTGGGTTTGATTCCCCCCTGGCATCCCATTGTGCCCCCAAGCACTGCCAGGAGAGACTCCTAAGCACAGAGTCAAGAGTAAGCTCTGTGTATTGTTACCGGGTGGGACCCCAAAATAAACAAACAAAATAATATTAGAGCATTCCCCATAGCTTAGGCTGCATCCAAGCCTGGGGACACTTTTTGTGGTCTTTATTTTACTGAATGTTCCAGCAGCCCCTGGAGGCAGAGACTTAAAGATCTCCTTTGCAGGGGCCCAAGAGATAGCACAGCGGTAGGACGTTTTTGCCTTGCACGAAGCTAGTTCTGGACGGATGGTGGTTCGAATCCCGTCATCCTGTATGGTCCCCCGTGCCTGCTAGAAGCGGCCTCTGAGCACAGAGCCAGAAGTAACCCCTGAGCACTGGTTTTTGGTGTAACCCAAAAACAAAAAATAAACAAATAAACAAATAAATAAATCTTCTTTGCAGATGGAGGACGCTGCCAGAGATCGAAACTGATTCTGGGAACTTAGTCTTCAGGCATGTTGCAACGTTTATTTCTCTCCAGGTTGGTAATATCGGGCAACTCCCAGCCACCCCACTTCCATGTGAATGGATGAGCCCTGGGTTCAGGAAAATTCTCAGAGCTGAACTGAGGGGTTTGACAAGGAGCTGCTGGATTCTCGGGGTGTCTGCAGGATCAGACATCTCCTGGAGATGGGAGAGAAGCCATGAGGATATTGGAAACAGAAGAATTTTCTGTCTTTTTGTTTTTCTGTTTCATTTGTTTTGGAGTCACATCTGACAACGCCCAGGGCTGACTCCTTCTCTGTGCTAAAGGTTGACTCCTTCCTCTGTGCTCAGGGATCACTCCTGGCTGTGCTGGATCACCTCTGGGTTAGCTGCAACTGGTGCTTTCACCCTGGTGCCATCTCTCCATCCCCAAGAACTTTTACTCTTATTTCTGGCCTGTTTGCGATGGGCTCAGTTCGGGATCGGAAGCTTGTGCCCAGCGGGTCTCTGACCCCAGTCGCTGAAGAATCACTGTCTTCTTGGCGTCTGTGAGCCCCAGATGGGGAAACTGAGGCCAGGTGTGGCTCAGTGAACTGGACTGAGCTGACCCAGGGTCCACCGGAGACCAGCTGGCAAGTTGACTCACTTCTTTGTGCCTGGTTATTTCAGGGAGGTACGTTTCGAGCATTTCTCTGAATCGGGTGCATTTCTGTGAATGAAGGGCTGGGTGTTGTTTTTGGTTTCAGGGGTGGAGGAACACGTCCCCACAATATGGGGCAGCCATCAGGGGAAGCTGGAACCCAGTGGGGGGGACTGGGTGCTTGAGCTCACCCGGCAGAGAAGGGCCCGTGTGTACTCCCTAGATGGGTGTGAAGGTCACAGTTCTTCGGGCACTCAGCCCGAACCCCACAGCTTATGACTTGTCTCTCTGCAGCCAGCTCAGTGCTCTGGAGCATGCCTGTGTTTCCGTGGGTGGCCAACAGCATGGGGCGCAAGTCCAATGGGGTAGGCGTGCAGCCCAGGGCCAGCAGAGAGGGCCTGAAGGTGCTTCTACACTGGGCAGGCCCCAGTGGTGGGGACCCTTGGGTCACCTTCAATAATACCACCCTGACAGCCGAGGAAGTCTGCATCCATGTCGCCCAAAAACTTGGTGAGTGTCCTGGGCAGTCGACATCAGGGATTGGGAGTATTTGAGCCCCACTCACCACCCATCTGTTCATCCACCTGTCTGTCCATCCACCCCCCCATCCATTCACATACCCTTTCATCCATCCAACCGTCCATTCATCCATCCACTCACCTTTTCATCAATCCACCCATTATCCATCCATCCATCTACCCACCCATCCATCTGTTTATCATCTGTCTACCATCCATCTACCGTCCATCTATCTGTCCATTCACTCATCCATTCATCCACCCAACCACCCACCCATCAAACCATCCACCCATCCATCGACTCATCTACGCATCCATCCATCCATCCACTCATCCATCAATGCACCCATCCACCTATCCATCCACACATCTACCCATCCATCCATCTACCCATCCATCCATCCATCCATCTACCCATCCATCCATCCATCCATCCATCCATCCATCCATCTACCCATCCACCCATCCATCATCTATCCATCCACCCATATCCCCAAACACTCATATATACATATACCCACCTACCCGTCCATCCATCTACCCAACTATTCATCTGTTCATCCATCATTCCACCACCCATCTGTCCATCCATCCAACCATCCACCCACCCATCCATCCATCCATCCACCCATTCACTCATCTACCCATAGAGATACATCCACCTACCCACCTATTCATCTCTCCATCCATCCATCCACCCATTCACCTATCCATCCTTATCCATTTGTCTATCCACCCATCCAATCATTCATCCACCCATCCATCACCCATATACCCATATACCCATACATACATACACTCACCCCCATCCATCCATCTACCCACCTATTCATCTGTTCATCCATTATTCCACCACCTATCTGTCTGTCCATCCATCCATTCATCCACACACCCACCCACTTGTCCATCAGTCTGTTGCTGTCCCTTTCTCACCCCTTGCAGGCATCTCTCCTCCTTGCTTCAGTCTCTTCGCCCTCTTCGATGCCCAGGACCAAGTCTGGCTGCCCCCGAATCACACTTTGGAGGTGTCCCTGGGCACACCACGCATACTGCACTTTCGCATGAGGTGGGAGAAAGTTGTACACTCTTCCCTGTCTCCTCTGAGCCCACAGAGCCACCCTGACTTCCAACTGCACTCCCTCCCTTTCTGCAGGTTTTATTTCCGGAACTGGCATGGCCTGAACCCCCAAGAGCCCGCAGTGTTTCGCTGTGGGCCACGGGGGCCTGAGACACCCTCGGAACCGGCCCAGCAGGGTTTGCCACTCCTGGACTCCGAGTCCTTCCAGTACCTTTTTGAGCAGGTATTGGGGGTAGGGGGGGAGTTGGGGGCTTGGGAGCTGATGAGAATCTTCACTTGTTCCCCACCCCTTATTATTTTTTTTGTTTGTTTTTTTTGGGTCATACCCGGTGACGCTCAGGGGTTACTCCTAGCTCTGTGCTCAGAAGTCCCTCCTTGCCAGCTTGGAGGAGACCATATGGGATACCAGGATTCAAACTGGGCTTTGTCCTGTGTTGGCTGCGTGCAAGGCAAACGCCTTACCTCTGTGCTATTGCTCCGGCCCCACTTTATTTTATTTTTTGGAGAATCACACTAGTACTGCTCAGGGGTTCCTACTGGCTCTGCGCTCAGGAATCACTCCTGCCAGCCTCTGGGGACCATATGAGATACCAAGGATTGAACGCGGTCTGGCCATGTGCAAGGAAGCACTCTCCCCTGTCTTTTTTTTTTTTTTTTTTTGGGGTCACACCCGGCGTTGCTCAGGGGTTACTCCTGGCTGTCTGCTCAGAAATAGCTCCTGGCAGGCACGGGGGACCATATGGGACACCGGGATTCGAACCAACCACCTTTGGTCCTGGATCAGCAGCTTGCAAGGCAAATGCCGCTGTGCTATCTCTCCGGGCCCTCTCCCCTGTCTTATAACCCCAGTCCTACAGTCTTTTCTTTTTCCTTTTTCTTTCTTTCTTTTCTTTTTCTTTTCTTTTTCTTTTCTTTTTTTTTTTTTCTTATTTTATTGGTTTGGGGTCTCACCCTGTGGTGCTCAGGGCTTACTCCTGACTCAGGGGTCACTCTTGGCAATGTTCCAGGAACCAATTTTGTCAGAGCTTGACCCAAAGTCAACCATGTGTAAGATGAGTACCCGAAAACCTTAATCCTGTTGTTCTATTTCCAGCTTGGCTCCACTATTTTTTGTTTCTTTGTGTTTTTGGCCACACCTGGTGGTACTTAGGGGTTCCTCCTGGCTCTGAGCTCAGAAATCGCTTCTGGCAGGCTCAGAGAACCAATGACATGCCAGGAATCGAACCTGGGTCAGTCCTGGGTCAGCCATGTGTTAACAAATTCCATACCTGCTGTGCTATTGTACTGGCCCTCTGGCTTCACTTTTTCATCTCTTTCTCTTTTTGTTTTTGTTTTTTTTTTTTTTTGGTTTTTTTTTTTGGGGGGGCCACACCCAGTGACGCTCAGGGGTTACTCCTGGCTGTGCGCTCAGAAGTTGCTCCTGGCTTGGGGGACCATATGGGACACCAGGGGATCGAACCGCGGTCCGTCCTAGGCTAGCGCAGGCAAGGCAGGCACCTTACCTCTAGCGCCACCGCCCGGCCCCTCATCTTTTTCTCTTTTTGTTTTAATTTTTTTTTTATTTTGGGGGCACACTCAGTAGTGCTCAGTATTACTCCTAGCTCTGTACTCAGGAGTCATTCCTGGTAGTGCTTAGGGAACCATATCAGATGCTGGGATCGACCCAGTTCGGCTGTGCAAGGCACGTTCTCCCCACTGTTCTATCACTTGGCCCCCTCTTTTAATTTGTTTAGTCAGGAGCTACTCTCAACTCTGTGCTCAGGGATTGTTCCCAGTGGTGCTCAGAGAACCATGGGGGCACTGGTAACCCAACCGGAGCTTCCCATATGTAATGTGTGTGCTGTACCTATTAGGCTCTCTCTCTGGCCCCCATGAATTTCCCTATCCCAGAGTGATTCTGTATCCCTGCTTGCTTTTGTCAAAGGTCGCTCTATCTTTCTTTCTACCCGATCCCACCCACAGGGCAAGTACGAGTTTGTGAATGACGTGGTGTCTCTGGAGACGCTGGGCACTGAGGAGGAGACCCACCACTTCAAGAACGAGAGCCTGGGCATGGCCTCCTTGCACCTATGCCACCTGGCACTCTGCCAGGGCGTCTCCCTGGAGGAGGTGGCCAGGAAGACCAGGTGTCTGGGACGGGGGCGGCAGTGGCCTGGGGCCAATCTAGTCTATCCTCTAAGCAGGATTTAACTCTGTTGGCACCATGACTGGGGTGTGGTTGCTGCTTCTGGGGTGGTTGAAGTCAATATCAGGGCCCCATCAAATCAAAATTGATTTCTTAAGGGGCCAGATAGGGGCTGGAGAGATAGCACAATGGTAGGGTGTTTGCCTTGCACGCGGCCAATCCTGGACGGACCTTGATTCTATCCCCAGTATCCCATATGGTCCCCTATGCCTGCCAGGAGCAATTTCTGAGCGCATAGTCAGGAGTAACCCCTGAGCGTCAAAAAGCTGGTGTGGTCCAAAAAGCAAAAAAATAAATAAATAAAATAAAGAGGGTTTTGTTTGTTTTAGTTTTGGTTTTTGGGCCACACCTGGTGGCTCTTGGGTTTCTCCTGGCTCTGTTCTTAGAAATCACTCCTGGCAGTCCAGGCAGGCTTGGGGGACCCTATGCAATGCCGGGGATCAAACTTGGATCGGCCATATGCAAGGCAAACACCCTACCTGCTGTGCTATTGCTCTGGACCTTACAGATAATTTTGTAAAAAAAGATCCCCTGGGGCCAGAGAGATTTGCCTTAGACGCAGAAGGACAGTGGTTCGAATCCTGGCATCCCATATGGTCCCCCGAGCCTGCCAGGAGCGATTTCTGATCATAGAGCCAGGAGTAACCCCTGAGCACTGCCGGGTATGACCCAAAAACCAAAACAAAACAAAAAAAAAAGATCCCCAAGGGGCCGGAGAGATAGCACATCAGTGTTTGCCTTGCAAGCAGCTGATCCAGGAGCTAAGGCAGTTGGTTCGAATCCCGTCATCCCATATGATCCTCCGTGCCTGCCAGATAACCAGGAGTAACCCCTGAGCATGCCAGGTGTGGCCCAAAAACAAACAAAATAAAAAAACAGAAAACAAAATATAATCCCCAAAACTTTATATATATATATATATATATATATATATATATATATATATATATATATATATATATATATAAAAACTTTGAAAATCACAGTGGCCTGAATAAAATATTAAAAAAAAAAAAAAGAAGGGACCGGCGAGGTGGCAATAAGAGGTAAGGTGTCTGCTTTGCAAGCGCAAGCCAAGGAAGGACCACAGTTCCATCCCCCGGCGTCCCATATGGTCCCCCCAAGCCAGGGGCAATTTCTAAGCGCTTAGACAGGAGTAACCCCTGAGCATCAAACGGGTGTGGCCTGAAAAAAAAACAAAAACAAAACAAAAAACAGAAAAAGACAACTCCCAAGTGCCCAGGGTAGGTGTTTGCCTTGCACGTAGCCGATTCCAGTTAGGTCCCCAGCATCCATATGGCCCCTTGTTTCTGCCAGGAGTGTGATTTCTGAGCACAGAGCCAAAAGGAACTCCTGAGTGCCACTGGATGTGGCCCCAAAATTAATAAATAAATGTTTTAAAAAGACCTCCAGATTTTTCCCCAATAGTCCAGCGGGCAGAATTATTACTAGATGTGGCAAAAATCTCTTAGAATGAGGAGAGAGAGAGAGAGAGAGAGAGAGAGAGAGAGAGAGAGAGAGAGAGAGAGAGAGAGAGAGAGAGAGAGAGAGAGCAGCGGGGAGGGCGCTTGCCTTGCATGCAGCTGACCTGAGTTCCATCACTGGCATCCCATATGGCCTCCCTGAGCACTGCCAGGAGTGATCCCTGAGTGCAGAGCCAGGAGTAATTCCCTAAGAGAGAGAGAGAGAGGTCGAGCCTCTGACCCAGGCTGCCCAGCACTACACTGTTGCACCCCTGACCCATGCCCCTGCACCCCCTGATCGGCTCCCCCTTCCTCCCGCAGCTTCAAGGACTGCATCCCACTCTCCTTCCGCCGCCAGATCCGCGAGTACAACGCCCTGACACGCCTGCGCCTGCGAGTCACCTTCCAGCGCTTTCTGCGGACCTTCCAGCCTACGCGCCTCAGCCTGCAGCAGGTCATGGTCAAGTACCTGGCCACGCTGGAACGCCTGGCACCCCGCTTCGGCAGCGAGCGCGTGTCCGTGTGCCACCTGCAGCTGCAGGCACACGCGCCTCCGGAACCTGGAGTTCAGTCGGACCCGGGACCCCCGACCCACGAAGTGCTGGTGTCGGGCACCCAGGGCCTGCAGTGGCGGCCCATAGCCTCAGCAGTGGTGAGCGCAGCTCTGACCTTGGATTCCTGAATCTCTTTGGGTTTTTTTGGGGATCCTGGGACCAAAGCAATAGCACAATGGGGTGGGTGTTTGCCTTGCACACTGCCGACCCGGGTTCGATCCCAAGCATCCCATAGGGTTCCTTGAGCCTGCTTGGAGTGATTTCTGAGCACAGAGCCAGGAATAACCTCTGAGCACCGCTGGGTGTGGTCCCCCAAAAGTAAACTTTTGAATCATTTCCAGATCCACCCTAGTATCTTTCCTTTTGGGGAGCCCCCACACTTTTTTCTTTCTTTCTTTCTTTTTTTCTTTCTAGGTTTCAGTCATAGTCCAAGAAGGGAGGAAGGGAGCAAGAATAAGAAGAAAAAAGGGAGGAGGGAGGGAGGAGGAAAGAAGAAAGGAAGAAGGAGGAAAGGGAGAGAAATAATAATAGGAAGGGAGGAAGGAGAAGGAAAGGAAAGGAAGGAAAGACAGAGGAGGGAAGAAGGAAGAAGAGAAAGTAGGGAGAGAAGAATAATAGGAAGGAGGGAAGGGTGAAAGGAGGAAGGGAAGGAAGAAAGGGAAGGAAGAGAAGGAAGGGAGGGAGGAAGGAAGGGAGGGAGGAAGGAAGGAAGGAAGGAAGGAAGGAAGGAAGAGCCCCCACACTTAACAGTGCTCAGGGATCACTCCTGACAGGGTTGGGGAAGACCATATGGAATGTCAAGGATTCAACCTGGTTGGCTGTGTGCAAGGCAAGCACCCTGACTGGTTTACAATCTCTCTGGCCTCTAAGATTCTAACTTTTGTCTTGTAGGGGGGTGGTATTCCCTGTGCTCAGGACTTGGAGGTACCTGCCCCCACAGAACCCCCTCTCTCCCCAGGGGTTATTTGGGGATTCATCAGCCACTTGTGCTGATTTCCAGGGTCCCAACAGCGGTGGCGATGGCGATGGCGCTGGCCATGACAGGGAGGACAGAGCTGGAACTGGCCCATCTGGGAAGAAAACCAGGACCCATGGGGCGGGGAGTCAACCCGTGGACAGGCCCCGAGAAGCACCCTGGGTCTACTTCTGTGATTTCCAAGATGTCACCCATGTGGTTCTGAAAGACCAGAATGTCAGCATCCACTGTCAGGACAAGTGCCTGGTAGGACGGGGTCAGGGGGAGCCCGGCGCAGGGGAATGAGGGGTGCATCTCGGGCCTGCCATGTGCTCCTGACACCCTCCTCCCCACCCATACCCTGCAGGAACTCGTGCTCCCTTCCCGACCCGCAGCCTTATCTTTTGTGGCATTGGTGGACGGTTACTTCCGCCTCACATCCGACTCCAGCCACTACCTGTGCCACGAGGTGGCCCCTCCACGGCTGGTGATGAATGTCCAGGAGGGGGTCCACGGTCCCCTGCTGTGAGTTCTGGGAAGGGAGGTTTGAGGTGCGGGCTGCAGTTGCAGACAAGGCTTCAAAGTAGGAACTGGAAGATTTGGATAAGCTGGACTTGCGTCTGCGCCTGCTCCTGCATGTTTGTGCATGAACCTCAGTGCATTATACGTTCAAGCTCCAGCTGCTGTGTGTGCGTGAATGCAGGGCTTTGGCTCCCAGGTCTCTGTGCCGTTGTGGGTTTGCCTGCCTGGGTGTGGGGGGCTCCTATGTGCCCCCACATGTGAAAATCCAAGAGTGTGGGGGCTCCTATGTGCCCCCACATGTGGAGCTGCGCATGCAAACCCTTCGTCCCACCCTTTGGAGTTTTTGCCTTTGGTTTTTTGTTTGTTTTGTTTTTGGGCCACATCAGTAGCGCACAGAGGATACTCCTGGCTCTGCACTTAAAAATTGCTCCTGGCATGCTCTGGGGACCATATAGGATGCCGGGGATCAAACCCCCAGGTCCATCTCTGGTTGGCCGAGTGCAAGACAAATACCCTACCGCTGTGCTATCACTCCCACCCAGTTTTCTTGCCTTCCTCTGTGCTCAAACGCATAGTTTGAAGAGACAGAACTCAGGAATGCATGTTTGCAAGGAAAGCCTCCGAGCTGTTTCATTTTCTTTCCTTCCCTTTCCTTTCAGTTCCTTTCCTTTAGTTTCTCTTCTCTTTCCCTGTCCTTTCCCTTCCCCTTTCTCTTTTTTTTTCTTTTTTAAATTAAATTGTTTATTTAAGCACCATGATTACAACCATGATTGCAGTTGGGTTCCAGTCACAAATAGAAAACCCCCCTTCACCAGTGCAACATTCCCACCCCCAGTCTCCCCCTCCCTCCTTCCCATCCCCTGCCTGTATTCTAGACAGGCATTCTACTACAGTTATTTTTTTTTTTTTTTTTTTTTTTTTGGTTTTTGGGCCACACCCAGTAACGCTCAGGGGTTACTCCTGGCTATGTGCTCAGAAGTTGCTCCTGGCTTGGGGGACCATATGGGACACCGGGGGATCGAACCGCGGTCCGTCCAAGGTTAGCGCAGGCAAGGCAGGCACCTTACCTTTAGCGCCACCGCCCGGCCCAGTTATTTTTTTTTTTTTTTTTTTTTTTTTTAATTTTTTTTTTTTTTTTCTTTTTTTTTTTTTTTTTTTTTTTTTTTTTTTTTTTTTTTTTTTTTTTTTTTTTTGGTTTTTGGGCCACACCTGTTTGACGCTCAGGGGTTACTCCTGGCTATGTGCTCAGAAATCGCCCCTGGCTTGGGTGGACCATATGGGACGCCGGGGGATCGAACCGAGGTCCTTCCTTGGCTAGCGCTTGCAAGGCAGACACCTTACCTCCAGCGCCACCTACCCGGCCCCTCTTTTTTCTTTCTTAAATGGTAAATGTTAAAACAACAACAACAACAGTATTAAAGGTGTGAAAGTGGCAATCGCCATTGTTTGCATAGACCCAGCAAAATATGGGGAAAACGAAAAAAAAAAAATCCTTGGCCTGATTACAAGAAGGCCTTACCCCTGAAGTTTATTGACATAAATAAACTCTGGGCTCCAGGCACACCAGTCTGTCTAACCCCTGTGTCATTCTCCATGGTTCCTGTGAAACTTTTTCACACTTTAGCTGTTGTTGGTGTTAGGTCCTTCCCCTTTCTCTTTCTCTTTCCTTCTTATCACACCCAGCAATACTCAGAAAACTCAGAACTCTGCACTCGTGGCTCATGAGTCAGTCCAGGCCATGTTTGTGGGAACCATATGACTTGTCAGGGATCCAGCCTGGTTTGGCATGTGGAAGACAGGCCCCCTCCCAAGTCTCCTACATTTCCAGCCCCTGGTCATCTTTTTATTGATTTTTTTTTTTTTTTTTTTTTTTTTTTGGTTTTTGGGTCACACCCAGCGGTGCTCAGGGGTTACTCCTGGCTGTCTGCTCAGAAATAGCTCCTGGCAGGCACGGGCGACCATGTGGGACACCGGGATTCGAACCAACCACCTTTGGTCCTGGATTGGCTGCTTGCAAAGCAAACACCGCTACATTTATTGATTTATTTAGGTTTTGGGTCACACCTGGCAGCGCTCAGAGGTTACTCCTAGCTCTGCACTCAGAAATCGCTCCTGGCAGGCTTGGGGGACCATGTGGGATGCCCGGAATTGAACTCGGATCTGTCCTGGGTCGGCCACGTGCAAGGCAAACGCCCTACCGCTGTGCTATCACTCCAGCCCCTCCTGGTCTTCTTTCCGTTCTGTCCCCCAGGTCCCTTCACTGTGAGTGATGGCCATGACCAGGACTCACACACATACACTCTCTCATGAGTGCACCATGCCTGACTGAGGTGCTTGGACCTTTAAACAAGGTCATATATCAGATGTCTGGTGCTATGGACTCACCTGCAATTTGATCAGTGCTCCTTAGGGCCACACTTACTGGGCATAAGGCTCAGCAGGCTCTATGCCTCTTTGCAGTGCACACACACACACACACACACACACACACACACACACACTAGTGGATTGGCTGAGTGGATTTGTGCTGTGGTGGTGGTAAACCATGGAGTGGTCAGAACTGTTCCTTTTTTTTTTTTTTTTTTTTGGTTTTTGGGTCACACCCGGCGGTGCTCAGGGGTTACTCCTGGCTGTCTGCTCAGAAATAGCTCCTGGCAGGCACGGGGGACCATATGGGACACCGGGATTCCAACCAACTACCTTTGGTCCTGGATCGGCTGCTTGCAAGGCAAACGCCGCTGTACTATCTCTCTGGGCCCAGAACTGTTCTTTTATTTATTTATTTATTTATTTTTGGCTTTTTGAGTCACACTGGGCAGCACTCAGGGGTTCTTCCTGGCTCTACGCTCAGAAATCGCTCCTGGCAGGCTCAGGGGACCATCTGGTGTGCCAGGATTTGAACCACTGTCCTTCTGCATGCAAGGCAAACACCCTACCTCCATGCTATCTCTCCGGCCTCATTTTATTTTATTTTATTTTTTTTTATTTTGGGCCACACCCGGCGGTGCTCAGGGGTTACTCCTGGCTGTCTGCTCAGAAATAGCTCCTGGCAGGCACGGGGGACCATATGGGACACCGGGATTCGAACCAACCATCTTTGGTCCTGGATCGGCTGCTTGCAAGGCAAACACCGCTGTGCTATCACTCCGGGCCCTATTTTTGCAGGGCTATTCTTGGCTTTGCACATATGAATCAGGAATCAAACCCACAACCTGGGATATTAGGTCCTGCTTGCCAGGTGTGGATGAGTAGCTCCCTCACCTATGTGGTGCTCTAACGGGGGTCCCCCTTTGCCCCACAGGGATCCCTTTGTGTTGGCCAAGCTGCAGCGGGAAGAGGGACTTTATCTCATTCACTGGAGTTGTCACCACTTTCACCGCCTTATTCTCACCGTGGCCCAGAGAGACCAGGTAGGTTTAGGGGGAAGATCCTGGCCATCCTGGGCCGGGGCTGCCTCTGCCTGGACCCCGGGTCACCCTCGAACTCCCATCCTCCGCAGGCCACTGAGGGCAGCGCCAAGAGCTGGAGGCTGCGCAAATTCCCCATCGAACTGCAGCAAGGCGAGTTCGCCCTGGAGGGCTGGGGCCGGGCCTTCTCCAGCGTGCGGGACCTGCGGGACGCCCTGCAGGGCTGCTCTCTGCGGGCTGGCTCAGACAGCTTCTCCCTGCGTCGCTGTTGCCTGCCCCTGCCAGGAGGTAGGTATCACATGGGGGTAGGGCAGCCGGGCTTTGGGGGAGAGGGCCGGTTCCATGCCCTCGCCAACCCTGCTGACCCCCCCCCCACTTCCAGAGATCTCCAACCTCATCGTGCAGCGAGGCTCCCGGGCCAACCCCCCACCCCTCAACCTCAGCCAGCTCAGCTTCCATCGGATCAGCCAGGATGCCATCACCCGGGTGGGTGCAGGCCGGGAATGGGGCAGGGATGGGGACCCCGAGGAAGGGGGTGATGCAGAGGAATATGGTGATGTCGAATGTGTCTCCTCCACACTCCCCCAGCTGTCCCACTTGGGCCAGGGCACCAGAACTAATGTGTACGAGGGCCTCTTGCGCGTGGCGGGTGCAAAGCCAGAGGAGGAGGAGGAGGAGGAGGGCGAGGAAGAAGGTGGGAGCCGTGGGCAGGAGCTGCGAGTGGTACTTAAGGTGCTGGATCCAGGACATCAGAACATCTCCCTGGTGAGAAGCTGGTGGGGTGGCCTTTCAAGGGCATGGCTTAGCAGTGGGCGTGACGAGTGTTCAGGGGTGTGGCCACGAGATGGGCGTGGTTTGTTGACAGCTGGGGCTTGGGTGGGCGTGGTCATAGGCAGGGTGGAACCATTTAGTGGGCGTGTCTTGTCCAGTGGGTTATGGGTGGGCAGGGCCCAAGGGCATGGCCTATTGGATTGGTCAGTCCAGTTGGTGATGTTTGGGTGGGCGTGGCCTCCTGGTGGGCAGGGCCTTGCTTAGGGGCGGGGCAGTCTGGTGACGGACTGTATCCCTGGCTGGACATGCTGCCCCTGACCGGCTGGCTCCCCCCCAGGCCTTCTACGAGACAGCCAGTCTTATGAGCCAAGTGTCCCACATGCACTTGGCCTTCCTGCACGGTGTCTGCGTTCACGGCTCCGAGAGTGAGTGATCCTCATAGTCCCATTCTGACCCCCAAAGGATTTTCACTTGCTGGGGCAGCGCTCGGACCACTGATTCCAGACCTTCTGAAAACTACCCCCCAGTAATTCTGACCCTCCTGTCACCTGCCAGGCCCCTCATGCAGTGCAGCACCTCTTGTTCACCTTGTACCTAGCTAGATCTCAGGCTATAGCCCAACCCTTGACCAGGTCCTGAGCTCCAACCACCCCATCCAGGACTCTTTTCCCAGCATTTCTCCTCTATCTCCTGTTCCAGGTCTCCATAGGGTCCCCCCATCTTCAACCCCAACTCCCCACCTTCCTGGCCCCTGGTGTCCAGGGGCATTTCCTATACCCCACCCTCCCCTTTGTCTGCTCCCCCTACACCCTGAGCCACTTCCACATCGACCTCCTGGTCTCACCCCTGTTCCTGGCCCTAGCACAACCCCTTATCCCCATCGTGGTAGGTGCCCGGGAGGGTGGGGTAGAAGGCACCCCCTGCAGTGTCCATCCCCACAGGCACCATGGTGACCGAGTTTGTGGAACATGGGCCCCTGGATGTGTGGCTGCGGCGGGAGCGGGGCCATGTGCCCATGACCTGGAAGATGACTGTGACCCAGCAGCTGGCGAGTGCTCTCAGCTACCTGGTACGTGGGGTGAAGAGTTGGGGGGACTGATCCTTCATCACACCTGACCCATGAGCTCCCCTCTAGCGGAACCTCCTGGGCACACCATGCCCAGTGCCCATTTCCTCCTGGCAAACACCCTTCCATTGGCCATTGCCAAAGCCCATGCCAGGCCCACCATGACCATGCCACTTGGTCCCTATCACTATGGACCCGCCCACAACCAACTACGTGGGTCCCGCCCACTTTCCACCCCCGCCTAACATGACAACACCCACCTCCTACTATGGCCACGCCCACAACTTGCTCTTTGCTCCTCCCACTCCGGGCTCCCTCTTGTACCCAGGCACTGTCCCAGTCTTGTCCACCCTCTGCCCACTGCAGGAAGACAAGAGGCTTGTCCACGGGAATGTGTGTGGCAGGAACGTCCTGCTGGCACGGCCGGGGCTCACCGACAGCGGGTGCCCCTTCATCAAGCTGAGTGACCCCGGTGTGGGTGTGGGTGCCCTTTCCCGAGAGGGTAAGGACCCAGGGCAGGGGCGGGCAGTGAGGGGGAGGAGGTGGTGACATCCTCTCACATGGCTACTGCCTGCATGACCTCTGACCTTGCCCCCCTAGAACGGGTGGAGCGCATCCCCTGGACCGCCCCTGAGTCTCTGTGTCTGTCTGGGGGTGCCGGCAGCCTCAGCACAGCGGCTGACAAGTGGGGCTTTGGGGCCACAGTCCTTGAGATCTGCTTCGATGGGGAGGTTCTCCTGCAGGGCCGCAGCCACGCTGAGGTAGGAATGGGGATCCTTGTGGGGATTCAGTTAGCACCTCAAAGCAGAGACCAGGTCAGGGATGCAGTAGCCTCTGCTCCAATTGCCAGCATGAGTGAGAGAGGGTGGGGAGGGAGGGAGAGAGGGAGGGAAAACAATGAAAGAAAAGAAAGAAAAGGAAGGGAGGAAGGAAGGGGTGATTGGAGAAGGGAGTGAAGAAGGGTGAGGAAGTGAAGAAGGAAGGAAGGTGGAAGAAAGGCAGAGAATTGGGGAGGGGGTTCAGAGCGGTGGCACAGAGCAGTAAGGCGTCTGCCTTGCCTGCACTAGCCTAGGATGGACCGCAGTTCAATTCCCCCTGGCGTCCCAAGCCAGGAGGGATTTCTGAGCGCATAGCTCAGGAGTAACCCCTGAGCGTCACCGGGTGTGGCCCAAAACAAAACAAAAAACAAAAAACAGAAATGGGGAGGGGTTGTGAATCTGAGGATGTATCTGAATGTACTCCAGATGGGAAGGAGGACTCAGGGGTAGAGTACATACCTGTCATGGGTCACCTCTTGGGTTTGATCTCCAGCACTGCAAGAACGTGAAAGGAAAGAAGGCAGTGGGCTGGGCTAGATGGGTAGCCAAGAGGGGGTCACCAGCACATGCAAAGGCCAAGAGGTCTGTGGTGCGATCAGGAACTGAGACCGCAAGGGTAGGGCAGAGGGGCTAGGGGCAGGGATGGGTCGGATCCTGGACAGGAAGAGCCCATTGTGGGATGAGTCCAGCATAGCTGGATTCCAGTCTCCTTCCTTTCCTCTGTCCTCGAAAATGGGGGTGAAGCGAGAGACCTCGCTAGAGCTGTGGGCTTCCTTCCCTCCCTGGAAAGGGGGGCTGAGGTCTCTGACTGCTGTGGGATCTGCTCCCCTGTAGAAAGAGCGCTTCTACCAGAAACAGCATCAGCTTCCAGAGCCCTCCTGTCCAGATCTGGCCTTGCTCATCCGCCAGTGCCTTACCTATGAGCCGGCCCAGCGGCCCTCCTTCCGCACCATCCTTCGAGACCTTACACAGCTGCAGCCCCAAAGTGAGTCTCAACAGTGGGCGCTGGGACCCACCCTGCAGGCTTGGCTGGGCCAGGATCCCCACAGAGAACAGTATAGGGTGCCCCAGAGTCTGTCCAGTGAGTCAGGTCACGGGGCAGTAAAGTCCAGCTTCTTTGGAGGAACTGTGCCCTTGTCAATTTGCAAAGCTTGTCATCTTTCCCATATCTTACAGTGCCCCAGTTTCCATACAGTTCAAGCAGTATTAAGGACCAGAAATGGAAATTTTCTACCTGGGGATGGGGTTATGGAATTTGGGGATCTCTGGCTTCATCCAATGCACTCTTCCAGATCTCGACGTCATGACCATGAACCCAGACTCACCCGCTGCCGACCCCACCATCTTCAACAAACGTTACTTGAAAAAGATCCGGGATCTGGGCGAGGTGAGGGTGGGAGAGAGGCATGGTCTATGCAGGAGGCGGGGCCTTGACTCCAAGAAAGGCCTGTCTATCAGTGGTTTTCCTGAGCCTAAACCTAGAGGACCAGTAACTTCCAAAGAGGCACTAGAAATTAAAAAGGCAACCAGGGGGGCCGGAGAGATAGCATGGAGGTAGTGTGTTTGCTTTGCATGCAGAAGGATGGTGATTCGAATCCCGGCATCCCACATGGTCTCCTGAGCCTGCCAGGAGCAATTTCTGAGTGTAGAGCCAAGAGTAATCTCTGAGCACTGCCGGGTGTGATCCAAAAACAAAAATTAAAAATTGAAAAGGCAACTAGATCTTTTAGAGGTCCACCAACACAGAGTAAGTGGGACCTATGGTTTTCCAGACTAATCTGCTGATAGGCCAAGCACGACTCCCCATGGCTGTTAATTCTGACATGACAAAACAAATAACAAAGAATGAACAATCAACCTGGAGGGAAGTAAGTGGGTGCTGACCCCTCCATGCTCCCCCACCAGGGTCACTTTGGCAAGGTCACCCTCTACTGCTACGACCCGACCAACGATGGCACTGGGGAGATGGTGGCTGTGAAAGCTCTCAAGGCCGGCTGTGACCCGCAGCTCCGCACAGGCTGGCGGCGGGAGATCGACATCCTGCGAACACTGTACCACGAGCACATCGTCAAGTACAAGGGATGCTGCGAGGACCAAGGTGAGCGTAGCCTGGACCATGATGGGGGCGGGACTAATGTGGGGCTGGACCAATGGGTGGAGCCAGACCAGGTGGTGGACGTGGTTCAAGGGGTGGGCATGGTCAGGCTACTTCTTGCTAGCCAATTCTCATTCATGGGGATGGGATGTCCACACCACCCTCGATGGTGGGCTTTCTCCTCCACACCCGGGGTTCCTACCTCTGTCACTTGCACAGAGACCCTAATAGTTTTCGAGCAAGGTGCTCAGGGTCTTTGGGGGCAGCTAACCAGATAGCTCTAGGTTTTTGGAGCCGGTGGTAGGCTGGCAAAGGATTCTGCATCCGACCTTCTTGCCTTTCGAAGCATCTTTTGGGCAAACTTCTTTCTCAAGCGCTTGCTTGCTCTTCAGCTCTGCGAAACTCTATTGCTTTTTCTTCAAGGTTTCTGGAACATCCGGAAGCTTCTTTTTCTTCTCTACTCGCCTTCATCCCTCTCTTGCTCCCTTTTCAGGAGAAAAGTCGGTGCAGCTCGTCATGGAATATGTGCCCCTGGGCAGCCTCCGGGACTACCTGCCACGACACAATGTCGGGCTGGCCCAGTTGCTGCTCTTCGCCCAGCAAATTTGCGAGGTGGGTTGTGCCAGGACCTGCCTGAGTGTCTTTTGGTTTAACTCTAACATTCTCCTGCTTTAAGATTTGCTCAGTCCCGCCCCTGGGCAGGGTTCTTTTCCCCCTAAGTCCATACAGCTTAGCCTCAGCGGCCTGCCCCACTGCTAACCTGCTATTGTCTGCAACACTTGGCCATGCCCCGTTTCCAGGTTATGCCTCCTGGCCACGTCCCTGGGTATAACCCCAACCCATTTAGATGCCAGCTTATAGCCACGCCCCTAACTGTACCACCACCCCTGCTTTCAGGGTCCAGTTCCTATTTGCTAGTTTGGACGAGCAATTGGCATAGCCATGCCCCCAATTTCAAGGTCCTGCTCCTATTTGCTAGCTTCGGTCATTAGCATTTGACCATGCCCCCTGGCCTGTAGCCACGCCCCTGCCCCCCCCGCCCCCCCGTTTTCCTTCTTTTTGCAATGTTCTGCCCCTTTTTGCTGACATTCTGCTGGCTCTCCCTTTTGGCTGCTATTCTGCTGGCTCCCCAGCTAACCTGCCCAAGCTCTCTCTCCCCGATTCCTGCGGGGCCCTCTGCCCTCTGATGCCCACTGATGCCCCCGCCCCGCCCCCAGGGCATGGCCTACCTACACTCTCAGCACTACGTCCACCGGGACCTGGCCGCTCGCAATGTCCTGCTCGACAACGACAGGCTGGTCAAGATCGGGGACTTTGGCCTGGCCAAGGCTGTGCCCGAAGGCCACGAGTA
Organism: Suncus etruscus; assembly: GCF_024139225.1. NCBI lineage: Eukaryota > Metazoa > Chordata > Mammalia > Eulipotyphla > Soricidae > Suncus > Suncus etruscus. The sequence continues at coordinate 89,929,850 of NC_064862.1, read as the reverse complement.
CTACTGCGTGCGCGAAGATGGGGACAGCCCCGTGTTCTGGTGACCGGGCGGGGCCAAACCGGAGGGGTGGCACCCAGGTCCCCTGGAGCAGACAGGGTGGAGACAGAGGCTGGGGTCTCCTATGCCAGTGAAACTGCCCTTCCCTTCTCCCCCCTAAGAAAAGGGCCAGGCCTGGGGTTCCAGAGTGATAGCTCAGCTCAGCAGGGAGGTGACTGCCTTGCACATGGCCAACCAGGGTTTAGGGTTGGTCCCCAGCACCCCCTAGGGTCCACCGAGCCTGCCAGGAGTGATTTCTGAGTGCAGAGCCAGTAGTAACCCCTGAGCTCCGCCAGGTGTGACCCCCAAAATTAAGCTGGAACAGTATTTAAGCTTCAAGTACAGGCATCAGCCTGGTCTGGCCCCGGCAACTGAGTATTTCCTGCTTACAGGTACGCGCCCGAATGCCTCAAGGATTGTAAATTCTTCTATGCATCCGATGTCTGGTCTTTTGGGGTTACCTTGTATGAGCTACTGACGCACTGTGCCTCCAGCCAGAGCCCCCCCTTGGTGAGAATCCAGCCACACCTCCCATCCCACTTTGGAGAGCTAAAAAGTCCTGCATTCAGGGGCCACAGAGATAGTACACTGGGTAGGGTGCCTGCCTGCCTGCCTTGCACACAGCTGACCTGGATTCAATCCCCAACACCCTATTTGCTCCCCCTACTAAGTCTAATCTGAATTGATTCCTGAGCACAGAGCCAGGAGTAAGCCCTGAACCCTGCAGGATGTGGGACTTCCCCGAAAAGAAACAAACAAAAATAAAATACAAGAGACTAACATCTAGGGGTCAGAGTTTATGTCTCTTTCACAATGATCCCACATTACAGATGAGCAAACAGAGTCCCAGTTTTGGCCAATCTAAAAAATAAAAAACACAAATGGGGACAGTGGAGGGAGCTGTTCTCTCCCCTTGAGAAGAGCGAATCTTGTTTTCTCTGTAGAAATTTATCGAGCTCATTGGCGTCACCCAGGGCCAGATGACTGTGCTCCGACTCACCAAGATGCTGGAAAACGGCCAACGGCTACCCTGGCCAGAACAATGTCCCTCTGAGGTAAGGGCCCCCCTTTCTCTTTTTGGGATATGTGTGTGTTCCTGTTAGTATTTATTTTTTTCATTATTATTTTTGTTTTGTCTGTTTTGGTGCCATACCCAGTGGTGCTCAGGGGTTACTCCTGGCACTGCGCTCAGAAATTCTGAGCTCATGGGGCCAGAGAGATAGCTTGGAGGTAAGGCGTTTGCCTTGCATGCAGAAGGATGGTGGTTCGAATCCCGGCATCCCATGTGGTCCCCCGAGCCTGCCAGGAGCAATTTCAGAGCATAGAGCTAGGAGTAACCCCCTGAGCGTTGCTGGGTGTGACCCCCCAAAAAACAAACAAACAAAAAAAGAAATTCTGAGCTCAAAGCCAGGAGTAACCCCTTAGCACCGCCGGGTGTGGCCCAAAACCTAAAGAAAATGAAAAAGAAAAAAAGAAATCGCTCCTGGCAGGTTCGGAGGACCATGTGGGATGCCAGGAACCGAACCTGGGTCCATCCCAGGTCAGTCACATGCAAGGCAAATGCCCTACCACTGGACTATCACTCCAACCCCCTATTTTAGTGTTTTGATTTTAGGGCCATACCTGTTGCATAAAAGCCCTTGGAATGGGCTGGATGTTGGTGGATGGTGAGAGGAATGAGATGTAAACAGAACCCCACAACACCTAGCAGTGCCCAAGACTTAACTCCTAGTTCTGTGCTCAGGGATAACTCCTGGTGGGGTTCAGGGCACCCTATAGGGTGTGAGGATGTAAGGATGTGTGAGGGTGTAAGCCAAGCACCTACCTACTGTACTGACTCATAGGCCCCCTTGATTACATTGGGGGGTGGGATTCAGGCCATACCTGTCAGTCTTTAGAAACTACTCCTGGCCCCGTATCTAGAGGGGTCATTCCCCAATAATTCTCATGGCTAGGGATCATATGGGTCACATGCAATACAAACAACAACCCCTCTATCTTTCCAGACCCCCTTTTAATTAGGGTGCTACAACTGACGGTACCCAAAGGATATTTATTTATTTATTTATTTATTTATTTATTTATTTATTTATTTATTTTTGGGGCCGTATTCAGCAGTACTCAGGGGTTACTCCTGGCTCTGCCCTTAGAAATCACTCCTGGCAGACTTGGGAGACCATATGGATGCCTAGGATTGAACCTGGGTCGGTCCTGGATCAGCCACATGTAAGGCAAATGCCCTATAGCTGTGCAATCACTCAGGCCCTGGGACTTATTTATTTATTTATTTATTGGGTTTCTTTGGGCCACATCCAGTGATTATGTGCTCAGAAATCACTCCTGGCTTGGGAGACTATATGGGATGCCGGGGATCGAACCGAGGTCCGTCCTGGATCGGCTGCCTGCAAGGCAAATGCCCTACCGTTTGCATCACAACTCCAGCCCCATGGAATATTTATTTTAATTCAGTGTTTTGGGGTCCTTCTGGGCAGTGTTAGAGGTTCCCTTCAGTGCAGGCACCTACTCTGAGGCCCCCGACAAACCAGGCATCTCCCCCCTAACTGTAGAGTCTCCCTGCTGCAGGGCCTGAAAACACCCCCCCCCCCCAATCTTCCCTTCCCCAGATCTACCAGCTCATGAGGAACTGCTGGGAATTGGACGCCTCCTGCCGCCCCTCGTTCCAGAACCTTGTTCCTGTCCTCAGGGCTTTCCAGGAGAAATACCAAGGCCAGGCGCCCTCTGTGTTCAGCGGCTGCTGAGGTTCCCCAGCCACTTTGTATAGGGAAGACTTGAGGAGTAAGCAGGTGGTACCCCAAGAGAGGATCTCCTTCCACCTCGGTGGTACCCAGGGGCCAGGTTCCCAAAGCGAAGTGGCCTTTGAGGCCGGCCCCCATTTCTCCTTGGGCAGTGACTCTTCCCAACTGTGCAGGAAGGGACTGGCACCTTCTTTCTCCTTTCTGCCTGGGTCTCTTGGCTTCAAAGGCAGGTGAGGGGCTCTGAAGCCTCCATTTTTGGTTTTTGGGCCACACTCCTGGCAGGCTCAGGGGACCTATGGGATGTCAGAGGTTGATCCCGGATTGGCCACTGCAACAAATGCCCACCCCGCTGTGCTATTGCTCCAGCCCAGCCTTCTATTTTGTTTTCTGTTGTTGTTGTTTTTATATGGGTTGGTTAGCTTGTTTGTGTTGGGGCCACACCTTGCGATGCTCAGGGCTTCCTCCAGGCTGTGCACTCAGGGATCATGCCTGGCGATGCTCCAGGGACCCTATGGGATGGGAGGGAACCCAGCTCAGTTTCATGCACAGCAACTGCCCTATCACCATGCCAAGGTCTTCTGACTCCAGCGAATACTTTTTTTTTTTGGTTTTTGGGTCACATCCGGCAGTGCTCAGGGGTTCCTCCCGGCTCTATGCTCAGAAATCGCTCCTGGCAGGCTCGGGGGACCATATGGGATGCCGGGATTCAAGCCATCGTCCTTCTGCATGTAAGGCAAATGCCTTACCTCCATGCTATCTCTCCGACCCCTCCAGCGAATACTTTTGATTTTTTGGTTGGCAATTGGGGCACACTCAGCAGTGTTCCATGGCTTATTTTGTTGTTGTTGTTTTTGGGTCACACCCAGCGTCTCTCAGGGGTTACTCCTGGCTCTGCACTCAGAAGTTGCCCCTGGCAGGCTCAGGGGACCATATGGAATGCTGGGATTCGAACCACTGTCCTGGATCTGCTGCGTGCAAGGCAAATGCCCTATTAGTGTGCTATCTCTCTGGCCTGTCCAGGGCTTATATTTTGTTTTTGTTTCAGGGCCCCATCTGCAGGTGCTCAGGGCTGACTCCTGGTGGGGCTCCCGGGATCATATGAAATTCGGGGATCAAACATGGATCCAGTGCATGTAAAGCAAATGCCTGATGTCTGTCCCAAGACTCCCCACCACCCTGAGGCTATTTTTTTAAATATTTTTTCCTTCTTTATTTTACTTTGGGGGGGGTACACCCAAAAGTGCACAGGAGTTACTCCTGGCTCTGAGCTCAAGAATCAGTCATGGGGTGGGGGGGTGCTCAGAGGACCTTATGGAATGCTGGGATCAAGCTCGAGTCTGCGTGCAAATCAAGAGCACTTCTATCCTTGGAGCTATTTCATTTTTTGTTTTTTTGTTTTTTGGGGGGTTGGGCCACACCCAGCAGTGCTTAGGGGTTACTGCTGTGCTCAGAAATTGCTCCTGGCAGGCTTGGGGGACCATATAGGATGCCGGGGATTGAACACGGGTCTGTCCCTAGTTGGCCACTGTGCCTTTGCTCCAGCTTCCCCCTCCCTTTTTATTTTATTTTTTCCTTTGTTTTGGGGGAAAGGTAGAAATAGCACCCTGCCCTGCTGTATTCTATCCTTCCCCTGGGGCTGTTTCTAACTTCCCCAATTGTCCCTTGAATATTGTGGTGACTGTGACAATGTGTAAGACACATTCTAATAAAAACAAACAAGTTCATGACATGCCTTGGCTGGTTTTGTTTCATTTCAGTTATTTTTCAGGCTTCAGGGCCCACACCCAGAGGTGTCTGGAGTTACTAATGTCCAGTTCTGTGCTCAGGGGTCATTTCCTGCAGCACTCAAGAAGCCAAGTCAGGCTGGGGTCCAAAGTGGGGTCTTGCATGAATGCCTGCTCTCCGCTTGTTGAACCACTTCCTAGCCCCTGGATTTGGGTTTTGGTTTGTTTTCTTTAACCACTTCTTTTTTTTGTTTGTTTGTTTTTTTTGTTTTTTGGGCCACACCTGGCGTTGCTCAGGGGTTACTCCTGGCTGTCTGCTCAGAAATAGCTCCTGGCAGGCACGGGGGACCATATGGGACACCGGGATTCGAACCAACCACCTTTGGTTCTGGATCGGCTGCTTGCAAGGCAAACTCCACTGTGCTATCTCTCCGCCCCTCTTTAACCACTTCTAGCAGTGCTCAGGGACTGCTCCTGGCTCTGTGCTCTGGGGACCAGATGTGATACCAGAGATCAAACCAGGGCCAGCTGCAGACAAAGCAAATGCCTTAACCCCGGTACCAGATTTCTGGCTTGTGGTCACTTTCTCTTTTTCTCTCTCCACTCTTCCTCCTCCCTCCCTCCCTCTCCCTCTCCTCCTCTGTCCCTCTTTTTGTTTTTGGTTTTGAACCACACCTGGTGTCGCTCAAGGGATACTCCTGACTGCTCAGAAGTTGCTTCTAGCAAGCTCAAGGAACCATATGGGATGCCGGGGTTTGAATCACCCTTGGTTCTGTGTCGGCCACTTGCAAGGCAAACACCCTACAGCTGTACTATCTCTCCGGCCCCCCCTCTCCCCCTTCTCTCTCTCTCCTTCTTTCACTTCCTCTCTCCCCTATCCCTCTCTCTTTCCCTCTTTCTCTTTCTCTCCCTCTCTCTCCACCTTTCTCCTTTTTCTCCCTCTCTCTCACCTCTTTCCTGGTCTTTCTCTCCTTCTCTCTCTCTCTCTCTCTCTCTCTCTCTCTCTCCCACGAACCCTTCTCTCTCTCTCCCCACCCCAACCCTTCTCTCTCTCCCCCCACCCCAATCCTTTTCTCTCTCTCTCTCTCCCCATCCCATCCCAACCCTTCTCTCTCCTCTCTCTCTCCTCTCTCCTCTCTCTCTCTCTCTCTCTCTCTCTCTCTCTCTCTCTCTCTCTCTCTCTCTCTCCTCTCTCTCTCTCTCTCCTTCTCTCTCCCCACCCCAACCTGGCAAGGTTTCCTCCTGGCTCTGTGCTCAGGAATTACGCCTGGCAGCCCTCAGAGACACTCTGGGATCAAACTGGGTCAGTCAGCCCTATGCAAGGCAAATGCTTTCCCCTACCCCACTGTAGTATTAATTAAATTAATAAGAATCGTAGATGGTGGGGGCCGGCGAGGTGGCGCTAGAGGTAAGGTGTCTGCCTTGCAAGCGCTAGCCAAGGAAGGATCACGGTTCGATCCCCCGGCGTCCTATATGGTCCCCCCAATCCAGGGGCGATTTCTGAGCGCTTAGCCAGGAATAATCCCTGAGCATCAAACGGGTGTGGCCTGAAAAACCAAAAACCATAAAACAAAAACAAAAAGAATCGTAGATGGTGGTGGATGATGGTGAGATGGAGGGAGAGGCCTTTCTCAGCCGGGCCCAGCCAGGCACCTGCAACCCCTTCCAGCTGGCGGGTCTGTGGGTTCAGGATAGTGGCAAGGAAATGATCCGCAGGCAGTCAAGTTCAAGAAACATCAGCTTTATTTATTTATTGATTGATTGATTGATTTTTGGGTTACACCCAGCAGTGCTCAGGGGATCTCCTGGCTCTATGCTCAGAAATCGCTCCTGGCAGGCTCGGGGGACCATATGGGATGCCGGGATTTGAACCACTGTTCTTCTGTATGCAAGACACATGCCTTACCTCCATGCTAGCTCTCCAGCCCTAGGAGACATCAGCTTTATTCAAGGCCCTAGCCACTATGTGTGGCATCTAAGCTAAACCTTTTAAGCAGGTTTCATAAACCACCCTGCCCATAAACCTGTGTCTGCTCTATCTCTCTCTCCCTACCTCCTCCTGAGTCTTCTGAATCTTCCTGTGAATCCTCTTAAACCCCTTAGGCTACCCCTTTGTTACCTTCCATAGACCCCTCCCAGGGGTCACTCGTGGCTATGTGCTCAGAAATTGCTCTAGACTTGGGGGACCATATGGGATGCTGGGGATCGAACCAAGTCCGTCCTGGATCAGTTGTGCGCTGCTCTACCACTCCGGCCCCCTTACCTTAATTTTATTTTTTGTTGTTTGGGGTCACACCCAGTGATTCTCAGGGCATACTCCTGGAAAGGTTTTGGGAACTGTATGAGATTTCAGGGAATCATTCCCAAGTTGGCTGAGTGCAGGGCATGGGCCTTAGCCAAGTCCCCTCCCCTCTCTCTCCACTCCCTCTCCCCTCTTTTTTGAGGAGGCCCCACCCTTCGGGGTGGGGGAAAGGAATCAGCCCTGCAGAGCATGTTCTCTATACTTATGCCATTCCCCCCACCAGCTCTGATTGGAGAGCAGGTTGCTAATTGTCTTTTGGTTCCCCTTTTTCTCTTACACCCTTTTGCCACACATGATGGATATGACGTTGTTTCCTCTGTAGATTGGAGAAGCTAAGTTCCTCAGCCCTTGAATTTGACTCAGCCAGGGTCAAATTCTATCATTTTGTTTTATTTTACTTTATTTATTTTTTTTTAGTAGAGGAACACAACCAGCCATGCTCAGGGGCCAGAGAGAAAGTGCAGTGAGCAGGGCTGCAACCCAGATTCCATCCTTGACATTCCATAGAGTCAGTCCCTTAAGCCTTACAGGAACTGATTCATGAATGGAGAATCGAAAGTAAGCCGACCCAGGACAGAGCTGGGTCTGATCCCTGGCATCCCACATGGTCCCTGGAGCCTACCACTATCAATTTCTGAGCATAAAGCCATGAGTAACCCCTGAGGGCCACCAGCTGTGACCCCAAAACCTACGTAAATAAATAAATGTTTTAAAAAGAGGTCGGGGAGATAGTTCAGAGGGTTGGCTCACTGTGTGAGTCTCCAGGTTCAATTCCCCAAAGCCCTGCCAGGAGTGATCTCTGAGTGCAGAGTCATGGGGAAGCCCTGAGCACCTCCAGGTGTGGCCCAAACACCAAAATAAGAAGAAAAAGATAGAAAGTGGTGCCTGCCAGGAGAGACTTCTGAGTGCTGAGCCAGGAGTAACACCTGAGCACCACCGGGTGTGACCCAAAAACCAAAAAAAAAAGAAAAAAGAAAAAAAAAAAAGAAAGCGCTCCTGGCAGGCTTGGGGGACCATATGGGATGCCAGGATTCGAACCATCGGCCTTCTCTGGATGCAAGGCAAACGCATTACCTCCATGCTATCTATCCGGCCCACATTTTCCCTTTCTGCATACCACTTAGTGGTCCCCCCTCAACTTCCGCTCCAGGTGTACCATTTCCCACCCACACCAAACAGGAAAGCCTTGTGTCATTCTCTTGCACCGCAATGCTAGCCTCCTGCCCCTGCTGAGAATGAGTTACTTTATTTCCTGTGGGTTGCTGTGAATAGGGGCAGGGAGGGAGACGCTGCCCAGTTTTGGGGTGTGATTTTTCTCCTACATTTTATCTTCCTTGTCACACACACACACACACACACACACACGCACACACACACACACACACACACACACACACACACACACATCAAGGCACATCCGGGACTTCTGGGGGTGGCTGCCGGGTGTCTCCTTGTCCCTCTGCAGGCCGGAACAGGTGAAAGGCTGCCACTGCCTTTTGCCATTTGACCTCTGGGGCTGTGCTTCCTGGGTGCCCCCTGGGCACACCCGCCTATGCCCTGCCTCTCTTCAGACACCAGCTTCCTGTACCAAGAACCACCTCATGGACCCGGCCTGCCCTCCCCAGGGCCTTTGCCCGCTGCTGCTGACCTGCCTGCTGATCCTCTCCGGTGAGATGCTCCAAGCTGGGGGCTTAGAGCTGGGGGGACAGCTAGTTGCTCTAGGTAGCAGAAACATACCTCTGGAAACTCAGATCCAACCAGGGGCCCCCACATCCATGGCACAGCAGAGCGTGCCAGTCTTACACCTGGCCAACCAGGTTTAATTCTCTGTAGCCCATTGGGTCCCCTGAGCACTGCCCGGAGTGATCCCTGAGTGCAGCCTCTGAATTCGCCCTGATTTTTTGTTTTGTTTTTGGGCCACACCCAGTGGGGTTCAGGGGTTACTCCTGGCTCTGCGCTCAGAAACCGCTCCTGGCAGGCTCGGGGGAACATACAGGATGCCTGGAACTGAACTTGGGTCCATCTTGGGTCATCTGCTTGCAAGGCAAACGCTCTGCCCCAGTGCTATTGCTCCGGTCCCTCTTTTTTTCCTTTTTTTTCTGGGGTGGGCCACACCCAACAGTGCTCAAGGATTACTCCTGACTCTGTGCTCAGGGGTCATTCCCCTGGAGATGCTTGGGGAACCAAATGGGATGCTGGGAATCAGACCCAGGTCAGCTATATATATGTCAGGTAAATAAATGCCCTACCCACTGTGCTATAGCTCCAGTCTCTGGTTTATATTTGTTTGGTAGGTTTTTGGGACACAGCTGGCAGTGTTCAGGGGTTACTCCTGGCTCTGTGCTCAGGAACCATTCCTGGTCTGCACAGGGGACCATATGGGAAACCAGCGATCAAACCCGGTTCTGCTGTGTGCAAGGCAAAAGCCCTCCCTGCTGTGCTATCACTCTGCCAATGGAGAGTGAGGCCTATGGAAGGCAGGACTCAGAACAGTCCAGCTGAGCCAGGGAGGAACCCTCTTTTTCCGCAGGTGCTTGGGGGTTCCAAGTGTATGTGGAGCCCCAAGACCCTCTGGTGCTCATCGGGGAGCCCCTCGTGATGAACTGTTCTACAGACTGCCCTCTGCCTGCGTCTCTCATCCTGGAGACTTTCCTGTTCAAAGAGACTGTGGACAGTGGCCCAGGTTGGGAAACCTTCCGGCTGACCATGACAGAGGACTCGGCGGTCATATGTGCCGTCAACTGCCAGGGCCAGCAGCTCACCAATTTTTCCAGCATCTCTACCTACAGTGAGCACATGGGGTGGCTCGGAGGGGTGGTTTGATAACATGGGGGGGGGGGACTTGGACAGGTGGTTTGATAACTGGCAGAGATCAAGGGTCCCAGGCTTGGCTGTATGAGAGGGAAAGAGAGAGAAAAAAAAAAGATGCCTCTGAACTGCTCTTGACAGGGTTCAAGTTGTGACATCAATTGATATCTTATTTGATTGCTCTTTTCATTTTTATTATTTTGGTTTTGGGGCCACATCCGGTGATACTCAGGGCTGACTTCTCTTTTGTTTTGTTTTTGTTTTTGGGCCACACCTCGTGGTACTCAAGGGTTCCTCCTGGCTCTGCATTCAGAAATCACTCCTGGCAGGCTCAGGGAATATAGGATATAGGATAGCGGAAATCAAACCTGGGTTTGTCCTGAGTAGACTGTGTGTAAGGCAAATTTACTGCTGTGCTATCACTCCTGCCCTTCAGTAAGCACTCTTGGTAGTGATTCTGGGGACTGGGGATGCTGGGAATGGAACCTAGGTAGGCCATGTGCAAGGGAAGCACTCTCCCTGCTGTACTATAGCTCAGGCCTTTGTTTTTTGGGTCACACCCAGCAGTATTCAGGGGTTACTCCTGGCTCTGTGCTCAAAAATTGCTCCTTAGGGGAGATGGAAAAAAAAAATTGCTCCTGAAAGGCTCAGGGGACCATATGGGATTCTGGGAATCAAACCACCTTCTGTCCTGAGTTGGCCACATATGAGGCAAATGCCATACCGCTGTGCTCTCTCTTGGACCAGGCCTTTTTTTTTTTTTTTTTGGTTTTTGGGCCACACCCGGCGGTGCTCAGGGGTAACTCCTGGCTGTCTGCTCAGAAATAGCTCCTGGCAGGCACGGGGGACCATATGGGACACTGGGATTCGAACCAACCACCTTTGGTCCTGGATTGGCTGCTTGCAAAGCAAACGCCGCTGTGCTATCTCTCCGGGCCCAAATAAATACATTTTAATAACTGACACCTCGGGCTGGCGAGGTGGCGCTAGAGGTAAGGTGTCTGTCTGCCTTGCAAGCACTAGCCAAGGTAAGATAGCTAAAGGCGTCCCATATGGTCCCCCCAAGCCAGGGGCAATTTCTGAGTGCTTAGCCAGGAGTAACCCCTGAGCATCAAATGGGTGTGGCCCGAAAAAAAAAAAAAAAAAAAGGAAAAAACTAGCATAGTGGCTGGAGAGATAGCATGGAGGTAGGGCGTTTGCCTTCCATGCAGGAGGACGGTGGTTCAAATCCGGGCATCCCATATGGTCTCCCAAGCCTGTCAGGAGCGATTTCTGAGCGTAGAGCCAGGAGGAATCCCTGAACGCTGCTGAGTGTGACCCAAAAACTAAAACTATAACAAAACCTGGCATAGTGGGTCACAGTGATAGCGGATTTGCCTTGCAAGTGGCTGATCTGGATTCAATCCCTGGCATCCTACATGGGTTCCCTGAGCACCTCCAGGAGTGATGCCTGGGCAAAGAGCCAGGAGTAAACCCTGAGTACCACCGGGTGTGGCTCAAACACCAATATATGTGTGTGTGTGTGTATTATATATATGTGTGTGTGTATATATATATATATATATATATATATATATATATATATATATATATAGCAATACATGTGCTGACTATATGGTGAAACAGGTCAGTAGATTACGCTAGTGGGGAGTGATTTCAAGGGCTGGGTTGCTGTGTGTGAATAAAGTTCAGGAAGTGTGGAAAGCGCTACCCAAAAGGGAACTCTGCTGATCAGTGTTAACATCCCAAGTGTCATAAGCATTCCTCCTCTTCCTTCCGTCTTTCTTAACTGTAAGTTCCTGTCCTGGGGTAGCAGATAGCCTTTAATTTCCCAATCTGGCCAAGGAGCTGCGAAAACAGGAAATAATAATCAGGATGCAAATGAAAACAGGAAATAATTATCAGGATGCAAATGACAATAGGTGGGGGGGGTTCTCTTCCCTCCCTGGTACAGGCTTCCCCGCCAGTGTAGACCTGGCCCCATTCCCCCCGTGGCTGCTGGTGGGCGAGAACCTCACCGTGCGATGCCTCGTGGAGGGTGGGACACCCCGGACTCAGCTCACGGTCGTGCTGCTCCGGGGGGATGAGGAGCTGAGTCGGCAGCCCGCGGTGGAGGAACCCGCCCAGGTCACTACCACAGTGCTCGCGCTCAGGGAGCATCATGGTGCCAGCTTCTCCTGCCTCACCGAGCTGGATCTGCGTTCCCGTGGGCTGGGGCTGTTCCAGAACAGCTCGGCCCCCCAGCAGCTTCGAACCTATGGTGCGTGAGTGAGTGGGAAGGAAGGGGGGGGCCTGGAATTGGGGGTCCCGGGTGCTGCTGAGTTGGATGGAGCAAGGCAGGCCCAGATGTTCCCAGATGTGCAAACTCCTTCCTTGCACTGGACCAGGGCCATGCTTGTGGGAGAAGGCAGGGCAGGGAAAAAAGGGGGTCCCCGCTCCAGCTTTCAATTCCAGGGGTGCCCTTCACATGCCCCTCTACGCCTCTCCCCCAGCCCTGCCAGACACCGGCCCACGCTACACCGGGCCCAGGTTACTGGAGGTGGGGAAGCCGTGGAACGCGACTTGCAGCTTGGAGGGGCTCTTCCCGGTCTTTGAGGCGCGCGTCCAGATGCTGCTGGGGAACCACATGCTGCACCCCACGGTCCACACCCGCCAGGACACTGTCGAGGCCTTTGCCCAGGTCCCGAGCCAGATGCAGGAAGGACCCCACGAGCTTCTCTGCAGCGTGAACCTGGGGCCCGAGAGCCGCGAGTCTCGCGAGAACCTGACCTTTTATAGTAAGGGGCGGGGCCCGGACCGAAAACGGGGCGGAGACTATACAAAGGGGCGTGGTTTGCTCGTTTGGTGGGAGTGGCTTGATTGTGGGCGTGGTTAGGGCGTGGCGGGAGTTGCTGGGGAGCTGGGCTGAGTGGTGAGGCCTGGGTGATATGGTAAGGTCAGGGCGCCATTGGCTCCCTCCTGTAAGCAATGCATTCCTTCCCCTTTTTTTTAGGCTTTTTCTTTTGGTTTTTGAGGTCACACCAGGTGGCGCTCAGGGGTTACTTCTGGCTCTGAGCTCAGAGGATCACTCCTGGCAGCTTCAGGGGACCTTATGGGATGCTGGAAATCAAACCAGGGTATAGGGTACCTAGGTGCAAGGCAAACGCCCTCCCCTCTTGTGCTATTGCTCCTCTGGTGATGCTCATGACTCACTCCTGGCTCTGTGCTCAAGGATCATCATACCTGGCAGGGCTCAGGGGGCCATATGCGGTGCTGGAAATCGAATCAGGATTTGACAGCTTGCAAAATGAATGCCTTACCACTCACTCACTCTCGCTCTTACCCATTTAATGTTTTTTGTTTGTTTGTTTTGGTTTGGTTTTTGGGTCATACCTGGCCCTGTGACACTCGGGGGCTACTCCTGGCTCCGTGTTCAGAAATCTCTGACAGGCTCAGGGGACCATATGGGATGCAGGGATTCAAACCACCGTCCATCCTGGATTGGCTGCATGCAAGGCAAACGCCCTACGGCTGTGCTATCTCTCCGGCCCTCTTACCCATTTTAGGCTTCTCCGGGCCCAACCTGACACTGAGTGAGTCCGACGCCCTGGAAGGGTCATTAGTGAATGTGACCTGTACAGCAGGGGCCCGGGTCCGGGTCTCCTTGGATGAAATCCTCGCCCCTGGCCCAGGGCAGCCGGTTCACTTAAAGCTAAACGCCACAGAATTGAAAGACAAGCATGTTTTTATCTGCAATGCCACCCTCAACGTGAAGGGGATGCTCCTGCACAGGGTCCAGAGTGCCCAGCTGCGCGTCCGCTGTGAGTGGGTCACTCTGGACCTTTTTTTTCTGTCTTGCTCCCCGATTTGGGGCAAAAACTGGCGGCTGCTCCTCTGCCTACTCTGTGCTGTTGGTTCATGTTGGGTTTCTCTGGTCGGTTTCGCATGCAGATGGTCCCAAGATTGACAGAGCCAAATGTCCACAGCATTTGATATGGAAAGAGGACACTTTCCGTGTCCTGAACTGCCAGGCCAGGGGTAACCCCGATCCCCTTCTGAAGTGTTTGCAGAACAATTCCAGGAAGCCGGTGCCTGTGGGCATCTCCTTCTTTGTCACTTCCAACTACAGCGGCACTTACCTCTGCCAGGCGACCAACTCACTGGGCACTTACACTTTGACAGTGGAGATAAAGGTTCAGGGTGAGCAAAAGTGGGGGAACCCCATGAGTCTAAGACGGGAAGTAAGTCTGGGGGGGGGGGAAACCAGGAGGCAAAAATATTTACTCCTTCCTTCATGTTGCATCTCTGCACAGATCAGAACTCCCAAGCTGTCACTATTGCCCTGATAGTGTTAACAATCCTGGGCTTGGTGGCTATCGCTGGGAGTTTTGCCTACATCTACTGGTCTCAGAAACGGAGTACCAGCTACCACGTGGCACCCCGCATGAACCAGCCAGGCAGTTGGATGTCTCTAAGGCCTAGAGTGGTGGGGGAAGACGCTTCCTGAGCCTCAGGAGGAGTTGGTGCCTGTTACTGAACTAACTAAGGAGGACCGGACTTTGGCTGCTTCTCCTGCTTGTACAACTAATAATAAAGCTTTTCTGTTTTAATGTGGGTTGTTTTTGTGTTTGTTTGTTTGCTTGTTTGTTTTTGGCTACACACAGTAGCACCCAGTGATTACTCCTGGCCGATCTGGCCGGCTTTAAGAATTTAATTGCGGGGCGCGGAGAGATAGTACAGGGGCGTTTGCCTTGCAAGCAGCCGATCCAGGACCAAAGGTGGTTGGTTCGAATCCCGGTGTCCCATATGGTCCCCCGGGAGCTATTTCTGAGCAGACAGCCAGGAGTAACCCCTGAGCACTGCCAGGTGTGACCCAAAAAAAAAAAAAAAAAGAATTTAATTGCGGAAGCCTGAATGATAGCACAGCGACAGGGTGTTTGCCTTGCACGGGCCAACTCGGGATGGACCCAGGTTCGATCCCCAGCATCTCATATGGTACCCCGAGTCTTTTTTAATTTCCGGGGGGGGGTGTTTAGATCACACCCGGCAGCGCTTAAGGGCTCCTCCTGAGCTCTACGCTCAGAAATCGCTCCAGGCAGGCTCAGGGGACCATATGGGACGCAGGGATTCGAACCACCCCTTCTGCATGCAAAGCAAACAAACGCATTACCTCCATGCTATCTCTCCGGCCCAAGGAGTGATTTCTGAGTGCAGAGCCAGGAGGAATCCCTGAGCGCAGCCGGGTGTGACCCCAAAACAAAACAAAACAAAACAAAAAAAAAAGTTTAATTGCACCTGCGTGCAGGGAAACTCCAATTCCCACCTTCGCAGGGCCCCGTTTGAGTGACAGCCAGCGTTGCGTCGGAAATGGGCGGTGCCAATGTGGGCGGGACTTAACATCAGCCAATGGATGACGGCGCTCGAAGCGAAGGCAGGGCCTATCCCAGCCAATCGCCGGCCGCGCCCGCGTTGCCGCTCTAGGCCGCTCCGCCCCGCCTCGCTCGCTCGCTCGTCCCAGAAGGCGCCGCGCTCTCAAGATGGCGGCCGACGTGCCCGTTACTCATCGGCCCCCGCCGAGCCCCGAGGCCGGCGCCGAGCTGGACGCCGACGAGTCGGCCGCCGAGCGCCGGGCGCCCGAGGAGGAACTGCCGCCGCTCGATGCCGAGGAGATCCGGAAGCGCCTGGAACACACCGAGCGCCAGTTCCGGAACCGTCGCAAGATACGGATCCGGGGCCTCCCGGGGGACGTGACCAACCAGGTAGCGAGCGAGCGGGAAAGACCCCCGCGCCAGTGCGCATGCGCAGACGGGGAGGCCCCGCTTCCGCGGGGCCAAGGGGTGCGTTTGCAAAGGGGCGCCCGTCGATCCTCGTTGGGGGGGTCCCCAGAAAATGAAAGATCCAAGCACCCCGCCCCCCGAGAAGCAGCGCTGGCTGCGTGGCCTGGGAGTGGCCGTTGCTGGGGTAACCCCGGGCCCCCACGGAAGCGCCGAGATTGCAAAGGGCGTGGGGGGCCAGGGGGCGGCCTTGGCCTTGGAGATTCGAGGGGGGACCTGTGAATGAATGTGCAAAGCCTCCCGGTTCTCTGGTATCAGGCCCCTCCGTGGCTTCATGCCCTGGTTGTGCTTTTTTTTGTTTATTTATTTAAATTTTGAGGTTCCCCCTGCTCCCCCTATATTTCGATCTCTTATGTGGTGTGGACCGAGCTTGCATTTTTGCATTCCCCCCCACCCCCAGCAAACTCGTGTGTATACCCCCGCTGCTGGGCAGCCGGAAATGGAGTCTGTTCCTGTTAGCCCCCCCCCCCCCCAAATCCCCAGGATTAATTGTGGGGGGGTGTCTCCAGCCCATTGGCCTCGCAGAAAAGGGAGTAGAAAGCAGTGAATTCTCATGGCTAGGAGAGAGTCCTCTTCTCTCTTCTCTCCCCTCCCCTCCGTGCAGATCTGGGGGGGCCCCCTCTCTTCAGGGGCAGGGCACCTGTGTGCCCTTTGGACCCAGAGATTTATTTGCCTCTGCCCTCTGTTGGCAGGCCTGGTTTCTTCCTGCCCCCGAGGCTCTTAAGTGCACACCTGAGCACTGGCCGATGGGTAGTATCAGCCCAGGTGGCGAGGGGTGTGGCTAAAAGGGTCACCCCTAGCTGGTCGGTTGGTAGGTCAGTCGGTCGGTCGGGGCTAGGCAGAGCCTGGTCTGTTTTCCCGAGACCAAGATGGGGGCCCTACTCATTTGCTTCCCAGTGGGGTGCTGGGCTTTGTTTCCAGGGTTTAACCCTCCCGCCCTCCCGCTGGGCTTAGGGTATTCCTGGATGGACCCCAGCAGTACCACCAGGGAAGTGCATTCCTCTGGCTTCCATCTTGACCTTGCTGTGCTTGCTTTATTTATTTACTTATTTATTTATTTATTTATGCCTCTATAAATGGGGACCTGAACACCTCACATTCAGGGTGGTGGAATTAGCCCCTTATTGCTGATTCAGGGGTTCTGGACTCCCACCCTAGGAGCAGATATTTGCAGTCACTAGTGTGTGTCTTGGGGCTTAATAGCTGGCAGGCTGGAGCTCGCCTGCTGTACACCAGCTCTGCCAGGCATGAGCTTCCACCTAGGGCAGCTCCCTTGCTGAAACCCTCAACTCTCCTCCCCCGCCCTTTTTTTTTTTCCTCCCCTTGTCTTTTGGTGCTCAGGACTTCCTCCAGGCTCTGCAGGTAGGGATCAGAGAACCCTGTGGGTGCCAGGGATTGAACTTGGATCAGCCGTGTGCAAGGCCAGTGCCTTTCCCACTGTCTGATCGCTCTTGGCCCCTCTTTTTTGTTTGTTTTTGGGCCACATCCAGTGGTGTTTAGAGGTTACTCCTGGCAGATTCAAGGGGACCAGATGGGATGCCGGGGACTGAACCTGGGCCAGGTGCCCCGAAGACAAATGTCCTACCTGCTGTGCTATCTCTCTGCCCCCCCTTTCTCTTTTCTCCTTTATTTTTATTTTTGGGTCACACCCGGCAGTGCTCGGGTTACTCCTGGCTCTACACTCAAGAAATCGCCCCTGGCAGGCATGGGGGACCATATGGGATGCCGGATTCAAACCACCATCCTTCTGCATGGAAGGCAAACACCTTACCTCCATGCTATCTTGCCAGCCCCTTCTCTTCCTTTCTTTTCTTTCTTTCTTTCTTTTTTGGACACACCTGAGGATGCTCATGGATCCTTCCTGGCAGGGCTCAGGAGACTCTAAGTGGTGCCAGGGACTGAACTTACATCGACTGTGCTCAGCCAATGCCTTATCCCATGCTCTCCCTCTCCCTCTCCCTCTCTACATATCTCCCCTCCTCCATGCTGGCGGCCCCTCTGAGTGATCGTCTGTCCAGTGGGGCTGTGGCCAGACAGTGGGATGCCCAGGGGCCATTGGGGTCATGCCCAGCTCTGCTGGGGACCTCACTGCTGCCCCTTGAGCCGCCTTCCCATGCCCAAATTGGTGGGTTTACTTTGAGCGGCATGCCCACTAGTACCCAAGGTTGCTTCTGCTTCCTAGGGACCTCATGCTGCTGACTAGGGAACCCTGAGTCCCAGCAACAAAACCCAGCACACTCCTTTCCTCGGAGTCTCACCCTATCCCCAGCTTCGGGGTATCTGTTTTTTGTTTGTTTTTGTTTTTTGTTTTTTCCCATACCTGGAAAGCCCAGGGGTTCTTCCTGGCTCTGGGCTCAGAGATCACTGCTGGCTATCTCAGGGAATCATATGGGATGCTGGGGATCGAGCCTGGGTCTGTCTGTCAAGTGCAAGGCAAATGCCCTCCCCATGTGCTCTGGCTCCTCCCTGCCTTGGGGTTTCTGAAACAAGGCCACCTTTTGGGTTGGTCCCTGTCAGGATGCCCTGTGCCACTCAGTTCCCGTAACACCCTGCCCCATGGTTCTGTCTCTGCAGGAAGTGCACGATCTACTAAGCGACTTTGAACTCAAGTACTGTTTTGTGGACAAATACAAGGGAACAGGTTTGTGGGGCTGAGGGTCACAATCTTTACAGCTGAGAGCCCCAGAGACAGGGCAAGAAAGGCAGCCTCTTACCCCCACCATCCTGAAGGACCCCACTTCCCACACATCCTTTTCCACCACCACCCCAGCCAGCCAGTCAGTCACCCAGGCTTCACCCTCCAGAGTATAGGGGAGCCCCCACCCTGCAATCACTGTGGGCTTCAGGGAGGAAAGGCGGCAAGGGTGGGCTGTGGCTAAGCAGACAGTGCGTGTTCACTGAAAAGGGGATGACATTCGGGCTGGGAGTAGAGGTCAGTAAGGCCGAGGAGAAGCTAGGCCGGACCCCTGAACCCCACATAACTGGTCCCCTGAACTGGGGCCTGGGAAATTTGGGGAGATCATCGAACAGGGCAATCCCAAGGCCGGATCGTGGGAGGGACTTGGTGGCAGGCCAGAGCCGATTCTCTCCACTGCACTCTGGAGCTGCCCCCAGGAGCTGAAACGTTTCAGGCTGTTCCCACCCAGAGCCCAAGAGAGCAGGTGCTCAGCAGCCATCACTGCGGTGGGTTGGTGGCAGCGGGGTTCTGGGCAGGAAGGCCCCTCACCCACACCTCCTGCCCCGCAGCCTTCGTGACCCTGCTGAATGCGGAGCAGGCAGAGGCGGCCATCAGCGCCTTCCACCAGAGCCGCCTGCGGGACAGCGAGCTAAGCGTGCAGCTGCAGCCGGCGGACGCGCTGTTGTGTGTGGCCAACCTGCCGCCCAGCCTCACGCAGCAGCAGTTTGAAGAGCTGGTGCGGCCCTTCGGCAGCCTGGAGCGCTGCTTCCTGGTGTACAGCGAGCGGACGGGCCATTCCAAGGGCTACGGCTTCGCCGAGTACATGAAGAAGGACTCGGCGGCGCGTGCCAAGTCCGACCTGCTGGGCCGCCGCCTGGGCCGCCGTACCCTCTACGTGCACTGGAGCGACGCGGCCCAGCTCACGCCCGCGCTGCTGCACTCGCGCTGCCTCTGTGTGGACCACCTGCCTGCCGGCTTCAGTGACATTGAGGCCCTGCGCCGGGCGCTCTCAGCCGTGCACACGCCCACCTTCTGCCAGGTGAGCCGGTGGGGGCCGCTGGCCAGGTGGGCAGCCTTCCCCCTTCTTCCCTTCCTTCTCCCGTTCTCCTTCCTTCATTCTTCCCTCACTTTTCTTTTTTGAGGGGCACATCCAGTGGTGCTCATGGGTTACTCCTGGTTCTGTGCTCAGAAATCACTCCTGTCAGGCTTGGGGGACCATATGGGATGCCAGGGATCGAACCCGGGTCATCCACGTGCAAGGCAGACGCCCTCCTTGCTGTGCTATCACTCTGACCCTTTCTCTTACTCCCTCCCTTCCTTCCCTACTTCCTTCCACGCGCGTGCATGCGTACATGTGTGTATGTGTGTGTTGGGCCCATACCTGGTGACACTCGGGGTAACTCCTGGCTATGTGCTCAGAAATCGCTCCTGGCTTGGGGGACCATATGGGACGCCAGGGATTGAACCGAGGTCCTTCCTGGATCAGCTGCCCGCAAGGCAAACACTCTACCACTGAACTATCGCTCCAGCCCCCCTCCTTATTTTTCTTCTGTTCTCTCTCCTTCACTTCCTCTCTTCCTTCCCTTTTTCATTCGCTTCATGGGGCTGACTCCTGGCTCCACACTTTGTGCTTTCGCTCCTGCAGGCCCAGGGCCACTTCTCCAGTGCTGGGAATCAAACCCGAGTTTGCTGCGTGCAAGGCACCCACCTTCTCTGCTGTCCTGTCTTAGCCTTGTCCTGGCTCCCTTTCCGGGAAAGCAGTGACTGAGGAGCTGTCAGTAAGGCCTGTATACAGGCTGAATTCACCCACAGGGCCCTCTGCTCCCAGGAAGGGGTCTGGTTGCTGCCTTACCCCAATTTACACAGACATGAGTTTGCGCCTTTCCTCAAGGGCAGGGTCAGGGTCAGGGTGTTGGGCTGGGCAAACATGGCTCAGGCTGGCCACTGGAAACAGCCTCGATTTCTACTTCAAACCAAGGGGTTCAGTGGAGGGGGCAGAGATGACACTTCCGTGATGGAGCATAGCCTTTATGTGTGAGGGTCTGGGTTGGAGGATCCCCTGCAGCATCTCTGGGTATACTCCAGAGCCAGGCCCACCTGTTGCAGTCATTAACGCCCCCAGGATCTAGGGCAATGGTCCTCAAACTACGGCCCACGGGCCACATATTGTATTTATCCCCATTTTGTTTCTTCACTTCTAAATAAGATATATGCAGTGTACATAGAAATTTGTTCATAATTTTTGTTTTTACTATAATCTGGCCCTCCAACAGTCTGAAGGACAGTGAACTGGCCCCCTATTTAAAAAGTTTGAGGACCCCTGATAGGGCCTGCCTATGACCTTGGTGACCGTCCTTGGTCCCTTCAGCTCCTTCGTGCCAGCTTCTGTTGTGTCGGGGAGTCTGACCTCGGGGTGCCCCATGGTTCTGGACATGGTTCTGGCCCATGTCCTGCTATTCCTCCCACGTGACCCCAGAATTAGTGCCCTTTCCTGCCCAGAAGAAGGGCATATCCTACCTCTGCTATACCTCCACTGCCCCTCACCCCCTTCTAACCCCATCACACCCTGACCCTCTTAGGGTCTGCCCCCAAGGAGGGCGCAATCGTAGTCTCCCGGAGTCCATTCCGGATACCCCCCAAATCCAAAAGGCCCAAAGGCACTTATAGGCAGCCAGCCTGATTTCCATTAAGGTCAGAACAGAACCCAGGGTCAGCTGTCTCAGTGCCCTAATAGGAGAGTCCCCGGCAGTCCTCCAAGACCCTAGCTCTGCGGTGCTCCTCGTCTTTGCTTTTCTCTGACCTTGGGCTGTGTCCCCTAAGTCACTCCACATTGGACTAGGCATGGAGTTGGGTGACTGCTCCCATGTCCTTGAATTTCTGGGTGTCCAAGGTACAGCACCTCAGGCTTCCTTTCTTCTACCCTGTGCACTCCCATTTCTGTCAAGGCTGTGCCTGGCTTGGCTTTGACCACGTTTCTGTTGTGGTCTCCACCATTTGGGTGCTCTCTCATGTCAGGGCTGTATCTGATTCTTGGGGGGTCATGGAGGGCTCCCCCAGACAGTTCACGGCCCCTCATCCTGCAGCTCGCCTATGGCCAGGATGGGCAGCTGAAGGGTTTTGCGGTGCTGGAGTTCGAGACAGCGGCCATGGCCGAGGAGGCTCAGCAGCAGGCAGATGGCCTGGCGCTGGGAGGCGGCCACTTGCGAGTGTCCTTCTGTGCCCCGGGCCCCCCAGGCCGCAGCATGCTGGCAGCGCTCATTGCTGCCCAGGCTACGGTGAGTGTGTGCCCCTCCACACCCCATCCTGCAATCTTGGGGTGACAGGGAGCACTTGAGCCTGAGTCTTTTCTGCTGGTCCCCCCTACAGGCGCTGAACCGGGGCAAGGGGCTCCTTCCTGACCCCAACCTTTTGCAGCTGCTCAAGAACCTGAGCCCCTCAGCCTCGCTGCAGCTGCTGCTGAACCCCCTGCTGCAGGGCGGTGCAGGGGGTAAGCAGGGTAAGTGGGGCCCCCCCATCCCAGGCTTGCCTCTCAGTTGGGGTCTCCTGAACAGACAGGACTACTCAGACCCAAGTAGACCTGGGGAGAAGCTGACCCGTGTTGGGGAGTGGAGGGTTGGGGGGGTTCCCAGCCAGACCTCTGGGCCCATTTCTGATCTCCCCACAGGCCTCCTGGGTGCACCCCCCACTGTGCCGCTGCTCAACAGCCCCGCACTGTCGACAGCTCTGCTGCAGCTGGCCCTGCAGGCCCAGAGCCAGAAGGTAACCCCCACCTCAGGGTGCCCCCAATGTCTGCTGACCCCTGAGTAGGCATGGCCCATCTGGACTGATAGGTGGGGGCGTGGCCAGTGGTGTTCCCTGACAGTCTCGTCCCCACTTTAGGTCCCCTCAAGGGTTCTGGTGTGCTGGACACTGTGAAGCCCGGGTGACAGTGGTTGGGGCCATGGCGTCACTCTTTCTTTACCTGTCTGTTCTGTCTGCAGAAGCCGGGGATCCTGGGAGATTCACCTCTTGGCTCCCTCCAGCCCGGGGCCCCACCGGCACCCCCACTCCTGGGCGATGTCCCTGCAGGTAAGCCGGTGCCCTGAGGCTGCATGAACTGGGGGAGCTGCTGTGGCAGCCGCTGACACTGTCAACCTCTCTGCAGGGGGGGGCCTGTCCCCCAAGCTGTCAAGGCGAGGAGGCAAACCGCCACCCCTGCTGCCACCTCTGCTTGGCCCCTCCGGGGCTGACCGGGACGGTCTGGGCCTGGGCCCCCCAAGCACCCAGCTCACTCCACCCCCTGCCCCGATGGGGGTTCGGGGCTCCAGCCTCCGAGGTGTCCAGAAAGACAGCACGCCTCTACCGACTCCTTCTGGGGTAAGGCCAATGGCCTGGGCCCCCCTTTCCTACCCCTAACCCTGTACCCCCAGCTGTCCTGATCTGGATCTCACTTTCCCATAGGTGTCCCTGCTGGGGGAGCCCCCTAAGGACTTTAGGATCCCCCTGAACCCCTACCTGAACCTACAGAGCCTGCTCCCAGCCAGCAGCCTGGCGGGTAAGGAGGCCCAGGGCTGGGGGGGCCCTGGGAGAAGTGGCCGTGCAGCCGAGGGGCCCCCTCCCAACCTTGCAGCCCCAGGCAGCAGCGGTAGCAAGGCCTTCCCTCTGCGGGGCCGCCTGCACCCCGAGCCGTGCCTGCCCGACAGCTTCGGCATCGACTACACCCCAGTGAGTACCTGTTCCCGGGATTCTGTCTGTCCATCTGTCCCCAGACAATGGGTCTGCCTCTGCTGCTTGGCCCAGTGGAGTGTGGGGAAACATCCCAATCTCTAGCTCTCTTGCTCTTTCTCTCTCACGCACACACACGTTCCTGTGCCCCTGTTGCCCTGTGGCATCAGGGTGACCCTCCCCATCCTGTCCCCCTTTGCTACAGGATGTGGCGCCCCGGCGACTTTTTTCTCACTCACGGGAGCCGGTTCCTGGCCCCCCTGGGCACAGCCGCCTCAAAGTAAGAGCACCCCAACATTTCTGTGGGCTGTGGGAGGACCGTGAGGGATTCCCCCCTGCTGGGTGGTATCATGCCCCATAGTGGCAAGATCCAGGCTTCCCCAGGGAAAAACAAACAGTAGGGGCAAAGGGGGCAGTCTGGGTCTGACACTTCTGTCCTTTGACCCAGAGATGAGCTCATGTGGTAGGATCACCCCATGTTCTGAAGTGGTGATGGGGGCTGAATTGTCTGTTACCAGATCTAACGGGTTCACTCCCCCTTCCACAGATGTCACCCCCACACAGTGGCTTCAGCGAACGGAGCTCTGGGGGCCCCCTCCCTCATTTCTACTCGGGTTCCCCCACGTCCTACTTCACCAGTGGCCTGCAGGCTGGTCTCAGGCAGAGCAACCTGAACAAGGTGAGCGCTGGGGGTGTTGTTGGGCTCTGTCCTCTCCCTGCTCCCATCCCAGCACCACCCAAAAAAAAATTATGGAGGGGTCGTGGAAATAGCACAGCAGGAAGAGTGTTTGCGTTGCACACGGCCAGCCCGGGTTCAATCCTCCACATCCCATGGGCTCCCCCAAGCCCACCACGAGTGATTGCTGAGCACAGAGCCGGGAGTAATCCCTGAGTGCTGCTGGCTGTGGCCAAAAAGACAACAAAATAAAATTGAGTCTTGGAATGTATCATCTGCCTGCCAGATTCTGGGGGCCAAGGGTCAGCACCTCCGTCAGCGCCCTTGAACCCCCTCCCGACTCTGTCCTTCCTCCCCATCTCCAGGCCGTGGGCTCCTCCCCGCTGGGCACGGGTGAAGCACTCCTGGGGATCAGCCCTGGGCACAATGGCCACAGCCATCTGCTGAAGGTACGAACTGGGATGGGGTGGAACACGGGAGACGGGTTGGGGCGTTGGTCCCTTTGTGGTGGCTCCTGACCCGCCCCCTGCCCTGTATCTCCAGACCCCACTGGGTGGCCAGAAACGCAGCTTCTCTCACCTTCTGCCATCGCCAGAGCCCAGCCCTGAGGGCAGCTACGTGGGCCAGCATTCGCAGGGCCTGGGCGGCCACTATGCCGACTCCTACCTGAAGCGCAAGAGGATTTTCTGAGCTGCTGGCTCCCCACAGAGCTCTGCTTTGGGGGTTTCTGGGCTTGCATTTGGGGATTTTATTTTATTTTTCATTTTTAAATCATTCCTCCTGGCGCTAATAGAAGACCCAGAAAAGACTGACCGAACATTGTGGAGCCCCAGGATTGCAGGGGCACCCAGCTTCCCCCTGCAGCCTTAGTGGGGAGGGGCCCGGTGCGTGCTCTGCCCTCCCCCTGCATCTGCTTGTGTATGTCCGTCTGTCTCCCATCCGTCTGGCCATCTGTCCAGGAGTCTTTGCCTGCTCATTACTCCTGTCTCTTGGCCTTTCGAGTGCCTTGGAGGTTTCCCCTGACCTCCCGTGAGGATCAGAGACTGTGTCCCCCCCCCACACACACACACACTTTTTTAACTTTCGTCAGTGACTTCTTTTCTAGAGTTGAAGACTCCTCTTTTTTTTATTTTGTAAACAATCTAGGCCGCCCTGCTTCTGACTCCTTCAAGGCACCCCACATTATTAGGGGGTGCCCTGGACCACATTGACGGTTACAGGTGCACCCTGCCTGGCCATGGTTCCCCGTGGCTACAGCCCTGACATTGATTTGTCCTGGCAGCCGCCTGGTGCCAGCCTGACACAATCCTCCCCCCCCACTTCCTGCCACAGCCCCCCTGATCTGATGATGCCTTAAAACCACGGGCCTGGACCCTGGCCAGAGCCTCTCACGAACTCCAGGAGCTTGACTAGGGACCAAACAGCTCTGGTTGGGCTTCAGGCTTCTTTTCTCAGAGGCCCCGACCTGCATCTCTGCGAACCAGCCCCCAAACGCCGGGTGTAGGGCTGGGAGCAGCCTCTTGAACCAGCCTGTTCCGGGTGTGTGCCCACTCGGGTTTATTCACTGATCTTGGCTGACTCCACTGGACCTGGTCCCGGGCGCCCCAACACACACACAACCCCGCGGGCGCCCCCCCCCCCCCCCGCCAGGTCACGAGTGGGCCCTCCCATTTACGGGCCACAGTGCTGGTGACCAGAAACTCCATGCTGATGACCTGCCCACGGGGCCATCAGTTCCCCTCCTTCCACCCACCTCAGGGCTGGGGTGGCCTCTTCCCTGTCCCTCTCCTCCCTTCCCACAGACTTTCGCTGAATTAAAGTTTGTAAGTAAATGGTTTTAAAGAAATCAAGTGGCTGGTTCTTGGACACACGGATGGGCCTGGGTGGGGCGCGTCTATTCGAGTCTTTACGGGCGTCTGGTCTGGCTGGTTTCCGGCGCGCCTCTGCGCGTGCGCAGTCCGCGTCACGTGACACCTGTCATGGCGGCCCCCGTGGCCCGGGGCGGTGTCAGTGCTGGGTTCCTGCGAGTGGCCCGGGACGCTTGGTGGAGCAGGCCCGGGGGGTTTTCGGGGTCCGGGGAGGCGTCGGCGACCAGCAGGAGGTTCCGGGTGACAGGTACCTGGGCCGCCTCGGGAGCGGGGCGCATCGTTGACCCGCGGGGCGCCGCGCGGCCCCTCACCAACCGTGTTTTCCAGGCTTGCGCCCGGCGGGGGAGGAATCCAGCGGCCCGGAGCGGCCCGAGGGCGTGTGAGTGTGCAGGTTCTGGGGTCGGGATCCTGCAGGCTCCGCCCCACGAGCCCCTTCCAGCCCTCCACCTTGGCCTGCAGCTCATCCCCGGGTCCCCTCAAGTCTCCTTCCCCCCAGTCCCTGTGGCGCCCGGACCCCGGTGCTCTGATCCCACCCCCATGCCCTGACAGCAGCCGGGCGCCCGCATTTCTATCTGTCCCCAGGGTGAACGTGGTGTTCGTCGACCGCTCAGGCCAACGGATTCCAGTCAGCGGCAAAGTCGGAGACAGTGTCTTGCACCTCGCCCAGCGCCATGGGATAGACCTGGAAGGTGGGAGCCGGGCCCCGACAGTTGGGGAAGTGCTTCTGGGTTTAAGTAAAAAACACACGAGTCCGACCCAGGTCCGACCTTCCGCTGCCCATCGGGTCCCCTGAGCCCAGCCAGAAGTGTGATCCCTCAGTGCAGAGTTAGGAGTATGCCCTGAGCACCACTTAGCAGGGCCTTCTCCCACCCCATAAACAAAAAGAGAAAAGGAAAAAGAAACCCACTCATCACCCCTATCTCATGCATCCCTTTTGTTCAGCCAGCTGAGCAATGCCTCATCCCCTGCTCACCTTTTGAGCCTCTGAGCGCTTGTGACTATATTAGAATTTCCTCAACTAGCCCTACCTTCTGAGAAACCCAGTTCTCCTCCCCTTGACCAGCCACACCTGCTTTTCCTATGTCCAGCTGGCTTCTGTCCCAGGGCTTTGCAATCTCTGTGACCGCATCTCCTCCTGCATGACTCAATGTCATTGTCCACCCCTTATGCCCTTCCCCGCTCCGTTGGCCCTATGCCCCTCTCCCATTTCATTCTATTGTCCTCAGAGCACTTCCTTGTCATCTCTTCCCAGAATCAGCAGAAACCCTATATGTTTTGTTCCCAACCAGTTGTCAGGCATGGTGGGTGTGTAGACATAACTAGAATTAAATAGGTATTGTGGAGGAAAAAAAGATCGGAGTAGGCGTTACTCTGTCTTTGGGGAAATCTTTGCTGTGTGAGGAATCGCTCCGTGGGAGGCCTGCTAGCTTTACCACCTGTGGCCCACACTTGAATGTGGCTTAATTAACACAAATTAATTAACACAAGCTGAAGCACCAGTGGGTTGAGGAAGACTGGTCCAAGAACGTAAAATGGCAAAATAGGAGTTCAGATCGGGCCACCACTGAATTAAAGATGTTCTTTTGGTTTGGGGGAGATGCCACATCCAGCCATGCTCAGAAATCACCCTTTCTTAGGCGATTAGGGTTTGTGGACACAATGCTGGGGTGGACACACCCCATGGACACAGCATCATGGGGTGCTGGAGATGGTTTCTGCATAAAAAGAACACAAACCCACCCTTGGAATCCCCTCTCCAGCTTCTCTTGCCGAGTATTGATTGTTGGGCTTGTGTCAAGCCAGTGCACAACAGGGAAAAAGGCTAAGAAGGTTGAACTGGGGCCTGAGAGATAGCATGGTGATAGGGCATTGCCTTGAACGAGGCAGACCCACGGTGGACCTGGGTTCGATTCCCAGCATCCCATATGGTCCCCCAAGCATGCCAGGAACAATTTCCGAGCATAGAGCCAGGAGTAACCCTGAGTGCTACCGGGTGTGGCCCAAAAAACAAAAAAAAAGAAGGAGGAAGTTGGGCTGGATGGATGGCACAAGCTGTAGGCATTTGTCTTGCACGGGGATAACCTAGGACAGACCACAATTTGATCCCCCGGCTTCCCATCTGGTCCCCCAAGCTAGGAGTGATTTCTGAGTGCATAGCCAGGAGTAACCCCTGAGCATCACTGGGTGTGGCCCAAAGACCAAAAAAAAAAAAAAAAAAAGGTTGAACTGAGGGGCCGGAGTGATAGCATAGCAGGGAGGGCATTTGCCTTGCATGTAGCCAAACAGGTTTGATCCCCAGGTTCCCACGTGACCCCCCTCCCAGCCTGCCAAGAGTAGTTTCTGAGCATAAAGCAATTGACCTGACCTGAGTTGCTTCACAATAATCTCTTGGAACCATCAGACCAAAAGTAAGCCTGTAATTATATGTGTAACTATGATAGATATGTGGTCCTCAGAAACTACTCTATAGGGTCCAGAGAGAAAGTACAGCGGTAGAGCATTTGCCTTGCATGCGACCGACATGGGAGGTACTGGGTTCGATTCCTGGCATCCCCTATGGTCCCCCAGCCTGCCAGGGGCGATTTCTGAGTGCAGAAACCAGGAGTGACCCCAGAGCGCCGATGGGTGTGGTCCAAAAACGAACCAATCAGGGTCCCACTCAGTGGCACAAAGGATAAGGCATCTGCCTTGCCCGAGCTAGGCTAGGATAGACCTCAGTTCGGTTGGATCCCCCGGCGTCCCATATGGTCCCCCAAGCCAGGGGTGATTTCTGAGCGCATAGCCAGGAGTAACAACTGAGTGTCACCGGGTGTGGCCCCTCCCAATAAAAAACAATCAATAAAAATAAAGTTAAAAAAAAAAAGAAACGAGTCTATAATAGGATCTGATTAGCAATTGGCCTGAGGGACATGGCAAATACATCTTAAATTTAGTTCTAGAACCCACCAGCCTGGGGTTGATGTCTTGTCTGGGACTGTTTTACTTAAGTACTTTTTTATTTTGGCATCGAGGCCACACTCAGTAGTCCCTGGTGGAATGGTTGAGTGGAGGAAAGCATCTCCCAGACCCAAGGAAAAGCTGGGTTTATTGTTTTGTTGTTGTTATCATCCTTGTTTTTGGGCCACTGCTCAGTGGTTACTCGTAGCTCTGCGCTCAGAAATTACTCCTGGCAGGCTCAGGGGACCATATGTTTTGTCGAGGATCAAAGCAGGGTCCGTTGCATTCTAGGCAAACCACCTCCCGAGCACCGTACTATTGCTCCAACCCCTTCTGATGTCCCTTCTGGTAGGGGCTTGCAGGTTTTGGGGGGGGGGCTGCATGAAAGTCAAGCACCCTATTTTGTCCTATACAAATATTTTGACCTATACAATGCACCCCTACATAGTTGCATTTTATTTGGGGGGGGGGATAAAATCAAACCTTTGCTAGATTTCAGATCAGTTGATCCTTGTAAGCGGCCTATACCTAGGAACGGCCCCCTATGTATAGATAGGCCCGCGCGGGAAGGGCCTGGGCCTAACCAGGCCAACAAAATGACTGCCCTCCCGCCAAGCTGCAGGAGAGGCCCGGCAGGCCTATGCTAAACCTTCCCCTGTTCCTTTGCTCCCTGCAGGTGCCTGCGAAGCATCCCTGGCCTGCTCCACCTGCCACGTCTACGTGAGCGAGGCCCACCTGGCCCTCCTGCCGGAGCCCGACGAGAGGTGAGGTGATCCGGCCTTTCCCTGGCGGCGTCGGGAGGGCTGCAGCCTGCGCCTCACCGCCGCTCCCCCGCCACAGGGAGGACGACATGCTGGACATGGCCCCCCTCCTGCAGGAGAACTCGAGACTGGGCTGCCAGATCCTCCTCAGCCCGGAGCTGGAAGGCGCGGAGTTCACGCTGCCCCGGATCACGCGCAATTTCTACGTGGACGGCCACGTCCCCAAGCCCCACTGACCCGACGGGGCACCCCCGGGCCTGGCCGGGCCTGCCACACCGCGCCTCCCCTCCGCCTGGCGAAGGGCCCAAGGCCACAGGCGCATGCCCTCCTCCCTCCAGAGTCGATTGCACGTGCTCCCTTGGGGTCTGGGACCCCGGAGGACGCCCCACTTTGTATTGTACGCCCCGTCGGCTGAGCCCGAGATCTGGGGAGAGGGTGGAACCGAATTAAAGACGCAGTAAAATGGACTCGACCTGCAGCATGTTGCTTATCTCGGATGCATGGAAGCTCACCAACACTCACCCCCTCTTTTTATCTTTTTTGTTTGTTTGTTTGTTTTGTTTTTTTGGGCCACACCCGGTGGTGCTCAGGGGTTACTCCTGGCTGTCTGCTCAGAAATAGCTCCTGGCAGGCACGGGGGACCATCTGGGACACCGGGATTCGAACCAACCACCTTTGGTCCTGGATCGGCTGCTTGCAAGGCAAACACCACTGTGCTATCTCTCCGGGCCCCCCTCTTTTTATCTTATTTTTCCTTCCCGGCCTAACCGATCTTTTGGAGGATCGCACCCTGAAATGAGATGTTCAGGGCTCGACTCCTGGCTTTGTGCTCAGGGATCACTCTTGGGGGAGCACAGTGCTAGTGATGATATTGGGGACCCTCTGGGATGCCTGGGATGGGACCCAGATCGCCCCCCTAGGCTGCATCTGGGAGCCCCCTCTTCCGGAAGGCCAGAACCTACGTGGGTGAGCGTGCCCAGGCCCCGCCCCACAGACATGGCGTAGCGATTTGCAGGGTCTGGGGCGATCCTCCTCGGGGGGCGCTCTCTCTCGGCACGCAGGGGGTGTGCACGCCGGAAAGGGTGGGCTTGCGGGGCCTACAAGTTGCTGCCCAGCTCCGCCCTGCGCAGGTGGAGCTCGACGCAGCTACCCACGGGCTCTACCCATCCACCCAGGTGCGACTCATAGGGACGAGCAGGGGGCGGGGTGGGGGGACGCCTGGTGGGGCCTGGTGAGATCAGGGCCCGGGAGAAGCTGTGGGGGCCGCGATGGAGGCTCAGATGGGCGCGGACCGCTCGGACTTGGTGCAGGGAGACTCACAAGCCGCTTGGTGCTTGCACCCCGACTCAATGCGGGGACACCCGGCCCAACAGACCCCGCGGAATCCAATAGGACTCAGAAGCAGTGGCAGGTGCGGAAAGCCCGAGCCCGGGCCCAGCGGGGAGGGCGTTTGCCGTGCATGCAGCTGATTCGGGTTCGATCCTCAGCATCCCAGAGGGTCCCCCTACCACCACTGAGCTTCCCCAAGAGTGATCCCCCAGCTTAGAGCCCGGAGTAACCTCTGAGCACCGCCTGATGTGGCCCAAAAATAAAACAGAGGGCCCGGAGAGGTAGCATGGAGGTAAGGCGTTTGCCTTGCGAGCAGAAGGACGGTGGGTTGAATCCTGGCATCCCATATGGTCCCCCAAGCCTGCCAGGGGCGATTTCTGAGCGTAGATCCAGGAGTGGCCCCTGAGCGATGCCGAGTGTGACCCAAAAATGAAAAAAGAAAAAAAAAAAAAGGGAGCAGGTTCCTCCTGCCATGCCCCTCCCCCAGCCCACATACCCCCATGGGGCCCAGTGGCCAAGGGGGTTATGACCCCCGGTACCCAGGGTCACCCAGGGGTTGCCATGTGAGTTATCCCCGAGGGCTGACCAAGATGAGATTCTGGTCCCGTTCCCTCAGCCTTCTGTGAATATTTGGGGTTATCCGGGAGGTCAGAGGTCAGGCAGCTTCTCCAACCTTATGGGAGCCTGTGTGATTGTCCCCTACGACTGCCTGACCCGACCCCCTGTCCCCAGGTCTTGGCCTGCCCGAGAGGAAGCTGTGGCAGCACTGTGCTTCTTTCGGGAGGCAGCCCAGGGGCTGTGTGGTGTCATCCCCACCTCGACAGGGCCCTGCTGGGAGTTCCCACTGGCTGGTGGCCGTCTGGGATCCTCGGCTGTGGCCCGGAATGCCCAGGTCATGCAGACTCCAGCCCATCATCTGCCTGACCTCCAACTCGGCCACCCGGAATTTCCGGAAACCCCCGGCCCTGAAATCCTGGGCCAGAGGAGACCTCGCAAGCAGTCATGCCCCAAGCCAGGTGCTGAGCCCGAGGACCCCCAGTTTCTGGGGGTGATTCTGAGGTTCGAGATGAAACCGGATGCCAGCTTGAAGATTGTGCCCAGTTACAGGTAGGGGGGGAACCACCTCTGAGAGGCAACTGGGGGCACCCATCAGGGATCCCCCCCATAGCCTCATCTCCCGCTTTAAAATGGCCCAGACTGAGCAGTGTCCCTCCTGGCAAGTGGGGGACCCAATGCCCTTAAAGAACCCCTAGGTGGACTAACCCTGCTTTAAGATCCTTCCTGGCTGTCTCCTGTAATACCCATGGGTATTACAGCCGCCCTCAGAACCACCTGAGCCTCATGAGCTCGTTTTACAGGTGTGGAAACTGAGGCACAGTGACCAGTATCAGGCTAGGATGGGGGGTGAGATTGTACCCCTCGGGGCTGGCCCAGGCTTCTTTAAACCAGGATCCCTAGGTTCTGCATTCAAATGAGGGACTATAATAGGCCATAGCGAAAGCACAGTGGTAAGGTGTTTGCCATGCACAAGGCCGACCCAGGATGGACCCAGGTTTGATCTCTGACATCCCTTATGGTCCCCCCAAGCCTGCCACCAGAGATTTCTGAGCTCAGAGCTCTAAGTGCCACTGGCTGTGGCCCAACCCCCCCAAAATAAACAAACAAACAAATGAGAGACTAGGGTTTGGAGCTGGACCCATAGCACAGTAGGTGCCCTGGGTTCGATCCCCGGCATCCCAGGTGGTCCTCTGAGCACCCTCAGGAGTGATTCCTGAGTATAGAGCCCGGAGTAATCTCCACATCACTGGTGTAGCTGGAAGAGAAAAGCAACCCAGAAAACCAGAAAACCAGGAGAGGGCAGAAAATAGCTTCAGGGCGTAGACATTGGCTCCAGATCCTGTTATTCTCCCCAGCACCCCATAGCTGTCAAACTCCACCTGGCCTGCCTCTTCCCCCCCCCCCAAAAAACAAAAACAAAAAAAAAAAAAACATTGAGGCTAGAGAGACAGGATAGTGAATAGACCCTTTGCCTTTCAGGCTGCTGACCCAGGTTCAATCCTAGTATCCCAGAAGGTCCCCCAATCCCAGACAGGAGTGCAGAGCACTTTCAGTGTGGCCAAATAATGAAAAATTCAAAAAGCAGGGACCAGTTCTATAGCACAGTGGGGAAGTGCTGGCCTTGCACATGGCTGACCCAAGTACCACCCTTGGCACCACAAAGATCACTGCTAGGAATGATTCCTGAGCACAGAGCCAGGAGTAGGCCCTGAACATGGCCAGGTATGCCCCCCCCCCAAATATTCTAAAAAGAAACTGACATAGAAAAAGTAGAAAAAAAGAAAAATAGAAAAAGGAGTTCATGGGGGCTGCCGTGGTCTGAGGTGGGCAGCACCCATACCCTGATGCCTTATTTCCTCCAGCCTGCCCTGCAACAATAGCTCCAGCTCCCACAGTCCCCCCTCTGATCCCCCCAGGAGTCCTGAGATCAACCTAGGAAGCAGCGAGGCATTGGGTGAGTGTGAGGACTCGGGAGCTATAAATATTTCGGGGAGACAAGAGTTCCTCCTCTCCTTGTCTTTCTCCCCACCCCGCCTCCCCAGTTAGATCTTCTGGGGAGAACTCGAGTGCCCCCTTCCCCCAAGGCTGAGTCACCCACCCCCGGATTCCTGCTGTGCCATATGTCTCCCTGGGAACTCATAACTACCAGGGCTGGCCTGAATCCAGAAAAATGGGTGCCTTCACCCAGAGGAGGGCCCCTAAAAACTGCCCTGGTAAGGACCACCTTCCTGAGCCCAAACTCTGACCCCTCTCCTTTGCCTTTTGTTCTTTTATTCTTTTGTTCTTTTGTTCACAAGTACCCCGATCCTGTGCATCCTGTCGAACCCAGAGGACCCCCCTCTGGAGGGATGCAGAGGATGGAACCCCACTTTGCAACGCCTGCGGGATCAGGTTGTCAGCAGACAGGATGAGTTGGGGTGGGGTCCCCCAAATTTGTCCCTGCCTATCCTGTGTGTGGGTAGGGGCGGGAAGAGGCTATGTCCCCAAGAATCGTGTGCCCCTTCCCAGGACCCTTTCTGAGGCTCCAATTCCTGTACCCTCAGATACAAGAAATATGGTACCCGCTGTGCCAGCTGCTGGCTGGTACCCCGAAAAAGCATACAGCCTGAGCGACACTGCGGCAGATGTGGGACAGACCTGGGCTCCCCCCAAGACCCTGTGAAGGATGGGTAAGCTCAGCCCATGGCTCTGCCTCAGTTTCCCCACACACACTTTCCTCGACCCAGGGAAGCAGGGGCCCAGCGGGTGATATCGAGGAGTCCAACCTATTTTCTCTTTGTCCTCCATCAAGGATCCCAGCTGGAGAAGCCTGACTTTGGAGCCCAGAGCCCCCATCTCTGCAGGGCAAAAGCCCCTCTCTTAGGCCTCTGCTCCTATAAAGGCTCCCAAACACCCTTATGAAAAGTACCTGATGGCCAGCCTCACTTTTCCCCAATGCAATAAAGAATACTATGACACAGAGATGGGGAGCCTGGAATGGGGGGGGGCACCTTGTGACCATTCCTATCCTTTTTTGTGTATAGTATGTGTGCGCGTGTGCCTTCGTGCATTTTCCAGTTTGGGGACACACCCAGAGGTTACTCCCAGGGGTTACTCCCAGCTCTGTGCTGAGAAATCACTTCTGGCAGGCTCAGGAGACTTTATGGGGTGCCAGGATCGAACCCAGGTCGATTGCCTGCAAACCCTGAAGTATGTACTTAGAGTGGTCACTTGTGCAAAGATGTCCAGCAAGTCTGTATCTCTCTCTCTCTCTCTCTCTCTCTCTGTCTCTGTCTCTGTCTCTCTCTCCCCCCCCCTCCCTCTCCCTCTCTCTGGTTCTCCATGTTCCCAGAAGACTGGGGGGGGAAAACATTAATGAACCAGCAGCTGTTCACTCCTTATGCTTTGGGGGTTGGGTACCATGGGGGTGGTGTCAATGGCTCTGTCCGTGTTTAGAATTAGGAGACACCCAGTTAAAAAGCAGGCAGGAGGGCCTGGAGAGATAGCACAGCAGTGTTTGCCTTGCAAGCAGCCGATCCAGGACCAAGGGTGGTTAGTTCGAATCCCGGTGTCCCATGTGGTCCCCCGTGCCTGCCAGGAGCTATTTCTGAGCAGACAGCCAGGAGTGGCCCCTGAGCACCGCTGGGTGTGACCCAAAAAACAAAAATAAATAAGTAAATAAATAAATAAATAAATAGCAGGCTAGAGGTGGATGGAGCGGTGGCACAGAGAACAGACCTCAGTTCGATTCCCTGGCATCCCATATGGTTCCCCAAGCCAGGAGCGATTTCTGAGGGCATAGCCAGAAGTAACCCCTGAGCGTCACTGGATGTGGCCCAAAAACAAACAAAAAAGGCAGGCTGGGGTAAACTGAGGCACAAGCCAAACCAGGGGCTGAAGTCAAAGTATTTTGAGCAACACTCCCCCAGCGCGATGCACAGGACTTACTTCTGGCTCTGCCCCCAGTTATCATTCCTGGCAATGTTCAAGGCACCCTACAGGGTGCTGTGGCTTGAACCCGGATCTGCACCTTCTTGTTCTATGGCCCCGGCCCTGGGATACACCCTTGAAGATGAGGGATCTGCGGAGTGCTAATGTCCCTCCTGCAGAAGTGGGGTTTGCACAGCCTTTGGGAGGGTGTGGAATTTGGGGGGGGACAATATCTGCTTCCTGGAAGGGGCCCCACCCGACCGGGGAATACAGCTTCAGGTCTGCCTGGAACCCGGTTTGGGGGAAGCACCGAGCTCTCCCCGACTCCAAGACTTAGGAGGACAGCTGGACGGAAGAGATAAGCGCAGGGAAATGGGGGTGACCCTCACCTCTGCCTCAGGTTCCGGTGATCTCAGGAAAAAAATAAAATAGGCCAGGCCCATCATCCTGGAACGAAGCCAAGTCTATGCTTTCACCACTAGGGGGCGTCAAAAACCAAAGTCAAGGGGAAAGCTTGCCATGCACCCAGACAACCCAGGTTCGATCCCCAGTTAACCATAGAATCCTCTGAGCACCGCCAGGAGTAATTCCTGAGTGCAGAGCCCGGAGTAATCGTTGAGCATGGCCAAGGATGGCCCCAAAACAAAATAAAAAATAATCAAAGCCAAGACCAGGAGCTACTGAGCACATAAGGCCCTGGGTTGGATCCCCAGCATGGTGGATGGGGGGTGGGGTGGGGTAGAGGACACAAAATACTCAAAAACATAAAAATCACTCCTGGGAATCTAACTCACTTAGCCATGTGTAAAGCAAACACCCTCCCTGCTGTGCCCTTTTTTATTTATCATTATAGGGGCCACACCCAGCAGTGCTCAAGGTTTACCCCTGACTGTGAGCTCAGAAATCACTCCTGGCAGGTTCAGGGGACCCAATGGGATGCTGGGGTTCGAACCTGGGTTGGCTGCTTGCAAGGCAAACACCTTACCTACTGTGCTGTCGCAAAAATTACTTTTGGGGGTGGAGAGTGAGCACAGCGGTTGGACGTTTGTTTCTCTTGCATGCAGCTGACCCAGACCTAGCACTGATGGTGATTCGAATCCTGGCCTACCATATGGTTCCCGAGCCTGCCAGAAGCGTTTTCTGAGCACAGAGCCAGGAGTAACCGCTGAGCACTGCCGTGTGTGACCTCCCCCCTAAAAAGGGAAAAAAATTAAATTGGAATTTAAATTCCTAGGGGTGGCAGTTACACTACACACACATGATAGGGACTGAAGCTGGCTGGTTTCCTGAGTCCTTTATAAAAACTTTATTGGGGAGGGGTAGAAAACAGGGGTACCCGCGCCTGGAGCTGCATAAATAAATAAATGAATGAATAAACAAATAGAACAGTAAGTTGGGCGACCCCCGGCCCGCGGGGTGAGGGCTGCAGGCTCACGCCGATGTCAGCTGGATGGTGAAGACCTCGCCCTCCGGGGGGTCCTCGGGGCCACCCCCTGCAGTCTCGGTGCCAGTGCCGGGGCCTGGGCCCCCCGCGCCGCCGCCTGCCCCGTTGAGGCACACGGCCTCGCCCGAGCTCTCGGCCTCCTGCACGTTGTACTCGCCCTTCTTGCAGGCCGTGGACTGCAGGTAGAAGGCCAGGCCGGCCCCCACCGCCAGCAGCACCGCGCCCCCCGCCGCACCGCCTATGGCGACCCACAGCCACGGACCTGCGGGATGAGAAGCCCTGCGTGAGCGCTGCTGAACGAGATCAGATCTCGGGGGTCCCACCTCCACCGCTCACCCCTTCCCTGCAGTCTTCGTGGGCCTACCTGGGAGCCCCCCACTTACCAGGGGACAGGGACCCCAGAATCATTGCAACAGGCCAGGCCAGGCCCCAGGGGATGTAAGTAAGCAGTCTCCCCGAAAGTGGCCCACCACTCAGACTCTCCAAGAGGGATTTGGGGTTGTTGTTTTTTTAGGGGGCAGGTGCCCCTGTAGATGCCACTCTAGATGCTCAAAATTGGGAGAAAGCAATCCAACTGGGCTCCCACCTCCATCCTCTTGCCCTGACATAGTAGAGGGTGAATTGGACTGTCTTCACCGTGCAGAGGCCACCCCCGACTTAGGAGGTCCCCTGTGGATATGTCGGGTCACCCCTTAATGTCACCTAGACCCCTGACCCTGCAGTTCCATCTCACTCCTGCAACCTGTTGCTCTGTCCTGGGAGCTAGCCCCGCCCCGCAACCCGAGGCCCCGCCCCGCGTATAGCTCCACCCCCAGCACTTGATAGGGTAGCAGTGACGTAGCCACGCCCATACCCCATCGCCACGCCCTCAAATGTAGTCCCGCCCCTTAGCGTCATGGCCCCGCGTATAGCTCCACACCCAGCGCTTGATAGGGCAGCAGGACGTAGCTCCGCCCTTATTCCATCACCACGCCCCTTCAGCCCCATAGCCATGCCCTCAAATTTAGCCCCGCCCCTCATCGTCATGGCCCAGCGTATAGCTCCACCCCCAGCGCTTGATAGGGCAGCAGTAAGGTAGCCCCGCCCATAACTCCATCGCCACGCCTCTATGGCCCCATCACCACGCCCTCAAATATAGACCCGCCCCTAGCGTCATGGCCCCGCCCCTCGCATAGCTCCGCCCCAGCGCTTGATAGAGTAGCAGTGACGTAGCCTCGCCCACACTCCATTACCACGCCCCTTCGCCCCCCACCTCCACACCCTCAAATTTAGCCCCGCCCCTTAGCGTCATGGCCCCGCGTATAGCTCCACCCCCAGCGCTTGATAGGGTAGCAGTGACGTAGTCTCGCCCATAACTCCATCGCCACGCCTCTACGGCCCCATCGCCACGCCCTCAAATATAGACCCGCCCCTTAGCGACATGGACCCGCCCCTCGTATAGCTCCGCCCCAGCGCTTGATAGGGTAGCAGTGGCGTAGCCCCGCCCATAACTCCATAGTCACGCCCTCAAATATATAGCCCCGCCCCTGAAGCTTCCTCGCTCTTCACCCTTGGAACTCGCCCCACCCCTTTAGCTGTTGCCCCGCCCTGAGGCGCTCTGGCCCCGCCCCGGAAGTGGCTCGCTCCGCGCCCCCAGGCCAACTTACCTGCCACGCGCACCGTGATCCGCCGCGCGTGGCGCCCGTGCGCGTTCGTGGCTGCGCACTCGTACTCGCCGCCGTGGCTGCCCAGGGCGCCCGCCACGCTCAACGTGCTGTTGTTGCTGGACAGGCCCAGGTTGAGCGCCCCGGGGGGCGCGCGCCAGCTGATCTGCGCGGGGGGCCAGGCTTCGGCGCGGCAGGTCAGGGTGAAGTTGCCCCCGGGGCGCACTCCTCCCGGGGGCGACGCGGCCAGCTCGGCCACCACCGGCCGGTCTGCGGGGTTGAGGGGAGCAGGAATGCAAGAGGTTACCCGATGCCTATTTGGGGCTAGCCCTCCTCCTCCACGGGGCAGGCCTGGATCCAGTCCTAATCGCCTCCTTGTGCAATGGGGCAGCCCCCTCCTGATCTGGGGAAAAGGAGACCCCCCAGGATCCCCAACTTTCAGGCCCCAGAACGGGACCCCTGCCTAGTGCCCACCTCCCTCACTCACATTCCACGCCCACCGTGACGTTCCGCGCGTCCGTGCCGTGCACGTTGGTGGCCAGGCAGCGGTAAGTGCCCGCGTCCTCCCGGGACACGCGGAGCCGCTGAGATCGGGGTGCGCCCTCCCGGGAGCAGCGCACTTGAGGGGTCGGGTGACCCCGGGCGGAGCAGACCAGAGTCGCGGCCTCCGCCCCTTCCAGCCATGTCTGGTTACTGGGGCAGGTGGATTCATCCATGTGCGGCGCGGCTGCAAAGGCGCCATGGGGTCCGGGCGAGATGGGAGCAATTGGGGGAGAAGGAGGGGCGTCAGGGTGAGGACGGACCCCGAAGGGTTTACCCCTCACTCCTCACCCGCCTGGGCCCCGCTCACACTCCGTGCTCACGGCGACCATCTTTAAGCTGGAGCCGTGCGCGTTGGTGGCATTGCAGATGTAGATCCCGGGTGCCAGGCCACTAGCGAGGCTAGGGGCTCCGGGACTCGGTTCTGGGGGTGCCAGTGGCAGCAAAACGCCCTCACTGGTACCCCCGGAGCCCACACACTCCACGCTTGGTTCTGGTTTCCCCTCGACCTCACAGGAAAACAGGCGTCCAGAACCTTCCACCCACGTCCAATTGCTTGGGCAGCTCAACTCCTGAAAACTGGGACCATCTGGAGAGGAGACACACAGGAAAACCAAGCTAGGGCCATCAGCGGGACAGCCACCTAACCCTCGAGCCTCCCAGTGGGGTTTCCACTCACATTCCACCGTAACAGCCACGGTTTTGGACACGGAGCCGCGCGTGTTCGTGGCCTCGCAGCGGTAGGTACCCGCGTGTTCGCGCGCCACGCGCAGGGGCCCCTCCGCCAGCTGGGCCCCGCCGGAACGCACGCAGCTCACATTGGGAGGCGGGACCCCATGGGCCAGACAGCTCAGAGACGTCTCGGTTCCTTCCAGCCATGTCAGGTGTTCCGGGCAGCCGGCACTGTCCAGCGCGGGGGCGTCTGCAGTCGGGGGGGGGTGTGCTCCAGTAAGGTTGAGTTGGGGTACTGGGGGCAGCTCTGCCCAGGGCGACCAATCCAAACGCAGTTTCATGCGCTCTAGGCGCATGGGTGCCGTTTTGCTGATTTTTTTTGGGGGGGGGCACACCTGGTGATGCTGAGGGGTTACTCCTGGCTCTGCGCTCAGAAATCGCTCCTGGCTTGGGGACCATATGGGACGCCGGAGGATCGAACCGCGGTCAATCCTAGGTTAGCGCGTGCAAGGCAAACACCCTACCGCTTGCGCCATCGCTCCAGACCCTTCTGATTATTTTTGCTGATTTTTGGTTTTCTGATTTCTTTTTCTTTTTTTTTTTTTTTACTTTTCTTTTTCTTTTTTTGTTTTTTGGGTCACATCTGGCATTGCTTAGGGGTTACTCCTGGCTCTACGCTCAGAAATCACTCCTGGCAGGCTCGGTGGACCATATGGGATGCCGGGATTCCAATCACTGATCTGCATGCTAGGCAAACGCCTTACCTCCATGCTATCTCTCTCGCCCCAGTTTTTCTGATTTCTATAAAGGACCCCAGGATCCTCCCTGCTAAAGATCGCTGAAGGCCCACTTTTCTCATAGACCCTCCCACAGCCACACCCCTAGATCCCTAGAGCCACACCCTCTCCAAGGGCTTTCTTTCCTAACTTGCGATGCCGAGCTGCAGGCTGGTTGGCACCGAGCCCGGAGGCCGTGAGAACCCCCACTTACACTCAACCGTGAGGGTCACGTCCTTGACCGCCTCGCCCACGACGTTGACCGCGGTGCAGCGGTAAGTGCCGGCGAGTGCGCGCGTGACGGGGCCCAACAGGCCGAGCGCCAGCACCGCCCCGCCGTCCAGCCGCGCGCAATGCACCGAGGGCTGCGGGTTTCCGCGGGCCTCGCAGCGCAGCGTTTGCTCGGGACCCTCTGGCCAAGTCCAGTTCCGCGGACAGTCCCAGTCTTCCAGCCGGGGTGCGTCTGCGGGTGGGAGGGGGTCGTGCAATACATCGTCAGCCGCTGCCTCCTCCGTGGATGTGCGGCCTTGCTTGCATGCACGCGGGCCCAAACATAAATGAGGTTTGGAGGTCCCCAGGCGGCCCACTCACATAGGACGCGCAGCTCGGCCGTGTCGTTCTTGCGCAGGGTCTCTCCATCCATCTCCAAAGTGGCTTCGCATAGGAAACTGCGTCCGTCGTCGTTCTCCGTGACGTTGAGCAGGAGTTGGGCAGGCTGCCCCGGGCCCGCGGCTGGCACTCCGTTCAGCGTGATGAGGACTCCAGCCCCGGGATCTGAGCAGGTCACTGTCACCTGCTTGCCCTCGGGGGCGCTGGGATCGCTCAGGGTCAAGCGGGGCGCTGGGAAGCCTGGGGGTGGGGCCTGGGGTGTGAGTTCAAGGACCACGACCCTTGGAAGCGTTGACCTACCCCCCAACTCTAGGAAATCTTCGTGGATTTACGACCTCTCCCCGACCCCCAAGGAACTCATCCATCTGACAGGTCACTATGAGTTTTCGGGCCACGCCCACCGACGCACAAGGCCACGCCCATAATGCCCAAGCCACACCCATGCAGCATAAGGCCATACCTATGAAACGCAAGGCCCTGTCCCCTGCAGAAGGCCACGCCCTCTGTTCGCAAGCCACGCCCACCCGAGGCAAACTATGCACATGGGACACGAGGCCACGCCCACCGCGTTCAAGCCACGCCCATGCAACGCAACACTGCCCTATAGGAGGCTAGACCACACCCATCTCACAAAGACCACACCCGTCTCGCAGAGGCCACGCCCGTCAAGACAATGCCACGCCCATATGTCATCTGGCTCCTCCCCCAGTTTTCCCCCCTTACTGTAGACGGTCACATTTTCTCGTCCCTCCCGGCTCTCGCCCCCGATGGTCACTTTGCAGACAAGCTCCCCGACGCCCTCCTGCTCTGCGCTCGCCGTGGCCGTGGCCACCAGCGCATCTCCCTCGAGGGTCACTTCGGGACTCAGCTGCTGATCACCCAGCGCCAGAGAGACCCCGGCCTCCGAGGCTGGAAACAGGCCTTCGAGGGCGCAGCTCACGACTCTTTCCGAGCCCACTTCCAGGAGGCGAGGAGCGGTGAGGCGCGGCGGGTCTGGAGACAGGGCTGAGTGAGACCAGAAAAATAGCTCTCAGGGGGCCTGAGAGATAGCATGGAGGTAAGGCGTTTGCCTCGCATGCAGAAGGTCGGTGGTTTGAATCCCGGCATCCCATATGTCCCCCGAGCCTGCCAGGAGTGATTTCTGAGAGTAGAGCCAGGAGGAACCCCTGAGCGCTGCCGGATGTGACCCAAAGAAAACAAACAACCAAACAAAACCCCTCAGTGCTTCCCAGGCGCTATCTGAGACCCCCCCAGGCCCAGCTGGGGCGGGGGGCAAATGACTCTGGGGGGTGACAGTTGCAGATGGATCAGGATGCAGCTCAGATGCCTTTCCACTTTCCCAAAGCCCGCCCGTGGGTCCTTTACTTCTTTAGCCCCGCACCCACTCACCAAAGGTGCGGAGCTCTCTGGACGCAGAAGTGTTTTCAAACAGTCCCAGACCGTGCGGCCGCAGGTCCAGCTCGGCTCGGCAGGAGAAATTGGCCCCATGGTCCTCCCTCCGTGCCAGGACCGTGGCCGTGAGCGTGGCGCCCCGGGCTCGGGGTGGTTCCCCGGCAAAGCTGCGGCGGATCAGCTCCTGGCCGCCCCGCAGCAGGATCAACGTGAGGCTCCCCCTTGGCCCGGCGCCAGGGACCCTACAACTCAGGGTGAAATTCTCGCCCACGGGCTGCCAGGCGGGGAGAGGCATCAACTCCACAACCTCGGGGCGCTCTGCACGGGAATGGGTGGGGAGAAATTAGTATTGCAACTTTGCACCCCGCGACCGGGGCGCGAAGGCGTCGGGATCCCGAGGGTGGGACCTGATTGGGGAAGTCCCCCCCACACACCCAAACACACCCCGTGGCCCAGGAGGCGGAGCCGGAGCGGGGAGGGATGCGGGGATGTCGTGGAGTAAGGCAGCCGCCACCCGTGTGGAACTCACGGTAAGTGCGAATGAGCCCGCGCGCCTGCAGCGTGCGCCGGGCGCATCGGAAGAAGCAGACGGGCTGCGTTTCGGGCTCGCGGATGTCCACCAGCTGCCGGGCCAGCCAGCGCAAGCCCCTTTGGGTGCCATTGCGTCGCAGCGAGGTCTCCAGGCCGCCCCGCTCAGGTCGGGGACAGTTGGTGCTGCAGTTGAGCCACAGGGACCCGCCGCGTTCCACCAGCGCCGTGCGGGGCTGCAGGTCCGCCCAGAAGGGCTCCTGAGTGGCCACTGGCCCGGGGAAACGGCGGGTTCAGGTTGGGGATCCCACCTCCTTGCGGATCTCTGAGCCACCTTTTGTCCAGTGAGGACGCTTTCTCCCTCCCGCCCCCCCCCCGGGCCCAAATCTCCAAGGTGTCTCCAAATATTTGAGATCAAATAGCTGTAGTTTCCAAGAAGTAAAAAAAAAAAAAAAAGAGTGATAGAAGAAAGGAAGGAGTAGAGAAGAGACTAGAAGCAACTTAGGGGTGGCCCACGTTTGGTGGGGAGGGGGGACCCCAAATAGGAGATGGCAAAGACTTAAGGAAAAGGGAAGAAAATAACAACTGGAGAGCTATTGCAGGAAGGGGTGCATGCAGAGCTTGCATGCAGCGGACCCTGATTCCATGTTCAGCCATCCCTCCCTACTGGAATGGCACCCCCACCCTGAGTAAAAGAGCCCGGAGGAGCCCCCGCCTATCCACGACAGATGTGGCCCAAAGAAAAGCAAAAGAATAAAATGAAAAGAAAAAAAAAAAGCCTACACGACACAGCTTCGGGGAGCAACCACAGGGAGCGCAAAGATTCGGTTGCCAGGGCTCCCGCGCTGTGAGTCCCACAGTTGGGAAGATGGGGGACAACCGCGAGTACGGGGAGATGCCAAGTCT
The DNA here is from genome assembly GCF_024139225.1 of Suncus etruscus. NCBI lineage: Eukaryota > Metazoa > Chordata > Mammalia > Eulipotyphla > Soricidae > Suncus > Suncus etruscus. Next base: position 89,886,482 of record NC_064862.1, on the reverse strand, counting down.
CTTCCCCGTGATGCCCATCAGAGCTCGAGATGATCCCCAAGGAGGAGAAAATGAGAGATGTGAGAGAGAGAGAGAGAGAGAGAGAGAGAGAGAGAGAGAGAGAGAGAGAGAGAGAGAGAGAGAGAGAGAGAGAGAGAGAGAGAGCGCTGGCAGGCGCAGCAGCAGGGTTTGGGGGGCGCGCAGAGGAGCGCCCAGGATCTTGGAGACGCTGGATTCCCCCAGCATGTGTGTGCCGTGGGGTGGCAAGGAGGCAGCGCCCCGGAGAAGGCCCCGGGGCTCAGAGGTGGAGGAGAGAAAGAAGCGTGGGAGCGAGGCGGGGGCGGAGTCAGAGGGCTGGTGACCGCTGCTTGGGTTCCAGCAGCTGCGCGCCCCCATCCCACGCCCGCCTCCGCCGTGACCACGGGGGGGCTCAGGCCGGCTCTTACCTGAGAGGCCGAGGAGCCCCAGGCCCAGCGCAACCCAGAGGCCGAGCAGCGCCCGGCGCAGCCCCGGCGAGGGCCCCGGCATCGCCGCCGCGGGGGAAGCGCACGCAGGAGGCTTGGGGAGCGCGAGCGCGGAGCTGGGCTGGAGGCCGGCGCGGCGGGTGGGGAGTGGAGGAGGCGGAATTCGGCTCGGGGATTGGTTTAACGTTGGTAACTTGGTTTCCAAGGAGGGGGCGGCGAGGGGAGGTGGGGTGGCGGGAGGCTGAGCTGTGCGCCTGGCACACGGGGTCTTGGGGAGGGAGGCAGGCGCGCGCGACCCCCCGGGAGGCCGCCGCGCGCTCCCGCGTCATCCTCTAACAGCGCCGGGGAGGATGGGTGGGTGGGTTTTCGGGGTGGCCCTTCTCAAACCCAATCCCTTGCACCCCACCTTGAGCCCAGATGCTCCGCCGATCGTGAGCAGCGGCGGCCCCTCCCGCCAACGACGACGCTGGAAGGCGGGGATGGATGCGCAACGCAGTGGAGATGTTGGAGCAATGTAAGGGGGACCATTCCAAAGCAGGGTGTCGTGGGGAAAAAGGACCTGCTAGGGGAGGGATAGAGAAACCTGAGAGCCCCTGAGGACTGGCCACGGCCCTGGCTTCCCCCCCCCAGACTCCACCCCCGCACGCGACGGAGGAGGCGGGGACCCAAGTGGCGGCGAGTCGGGGACACGTGCGCGCGGGTGCGGCGCGCGCCGCCTTTGCGCGCGTCTAAATTCGGATCCACTCGGCTCCGGGGTCTGCATGTCCCCAGCGTGCAGCAGGCACGTGTCTAGACAGCGTGTGGGAGGCGGTGTGGTGAGCCCCAGGCGCAGAAAAGAGCCCCCCCTGCAAAAGTCCCTTTCTCCAAAAGCGGTGGTGGTGGCACGGGCAGTGGCCACACGCGATCAAGAGATTAACCGGCTTTTTTTTAGACCAAGTGTGGATGCCCCCGTGTGCCTGGCAGATCAGGTGAGGCCTCCCCCTCCCCAGGCTGCTGCCAAGCCGAGTGCCTCTTAAGGGGTCCCCCTTTCCTCGCTCCCCACTGGTCCTCCCCATCCACGTGTGGTGTGGCGCGTCGCGTCGCGTCAGGCGGCTCCTTCCCAGCAACAAGCAAGCCCCGCGATATATCCGTGTCCATCCCGGTGCTGTCACTTAATGAACTTGCGAGATCAATTCTCGGGGGGTCCTTGCCGCATGAGAGCACAGGGTCTGGACCAGAGCGGTGGCGCAAGCGGTAGGGCGTCTGCCTTGCGCGCGCTAGCCTAGGACGGACCGCGGTTCGATCCCCCGGCGTCCCGTATGGTCCCCCAAGCCAGGAGCGATTTCTGAGTGCATAGCCAGGAGTAACTCCTGAGCGTCACCGGGTGTGGCCCAAACTCCCCCCCAAAAAAGAGCACAGGGTCTGAAAGCAACGATGGTGCTGGGGTGAGGGTGAGCGTGGGGGTGGAGTGGGTGGAGGGAAATGGGGAAAGAAAACTTAGCATCCAATCAGAGATGCGGACGAGTGGCGCCGGAGCCAATCAGGAGAAGCCATGAGCCGAGAACACGAACCCTCCCCGTGGACACGCCCCGTTCAGCCCCAAATCTTCCCAGGGCCTACGCTTGGCTGGTCTGCGCCCTGCTGATAATAAACTGGAGGAGAGATGTCAGCTTACTACCCCGGCTGGGGAAATGTAGGGGACCCGAGCCTCCTAGGAAGGAGGGCACCCCGAGTCAGGGATGCCTCAGCTTATTCTTGAGGATACTCCAGAAATGTGAGAGAGAGAGAAAAAAAAAAAAGGGACTGCGCAGAGAATTTCCAAGTGCAGATTCCTTCGCCCAGAATCTTTAAGTCCTGGGATGGAAGCTGGCTGTGCAACGTTTTATTGATCTGGGGATAAAGGCACCCCTGAGTTGTCTTTGATCCTTCTGCTCAGCTGACTCGGACCTCCTCTTCTTTCTCCTCCTACTGATGCATCAGCAGGCATTTCCGCAGGTAGGTGAACCCCACGACAAGAAGGATCCCCGCCAGGGCAGCGATAGAGGCGGACGCTAAGGTTTTGGATGCAGGATGCAGAGCTGTGGGGTGGGGGGTTTGCAAGAGGGGTGATGGTGGCTGGATGGAACTGCGGGGGTCCACCTGGGATCCCGATGGGGAGAGGAAATCCTTCCCCCCTACACATCCATCCCCTCACCCCACCGCCTCGTCCCATCCCTCTAAGGTTAAGGCGGTGCCTCACTGAGCTCCGGGAGCGTCATGGGCGCCGAGTTGCTGCGGATGACCAGGCCATCGAGGTAGAGGCGCGCGTGGCACGTCACCGGTAGCCCCAAATCCAGGGGCCGGGTTCGCAGCACGTAAGTCAGTGTCACGTTGGCCAGATGCAGGTCGGTGAAGCGCTCCAGGCTCTCGGAGTAGAGGAGGCGGCCGCCCCGGCGCAGCATCACCACCAGGAAGCCCACTGGGAAGACGTGCGTGACATGGCAGCGCAGCGTGTACTCGCCGCCGTCTAAGATCGGAGGCTCCAGGATCACACTGCTGGGCCGTTCTGCGGCGACACGGGGACCCCACCCACCCACCCACCCAAGCGTGCGCTGAGCCGGGTCCAGGGGCCAAAGAAACCCCTCTGCCCGCACCTCCCCAATGAGCACCACGATGGCCACCTCCCATCCCTATCCCAGAGCCCCACGCCACCCCCCGCTGCTCCCCGTGCCAACTGGGGGGACCCTCACTGTAGGCGGTTATCCTGGCCGTGGCCCCCCGCGTCTCTCCCGCGCAGGTGACGAAGCAATACACGTCGGAGCTCCAGGCCCTCACGTCCAGCAACTGGTAGGACACCCAGCCAGGCCCTGTGCGCGTTCCTCCACGCCGCAGCTGGGTGCGGAGCCCCGAATCCTGCGGGAGGGGGCAGCTGCTGCTGCAGTTGACCCACAGGGAACCCCCCGGCGACACGGCGGCCTGCTTGGGGCTCAGGCGCACCCAGAAAGGCGCCAAGGTCTCCAAGGACGTTGGAGAAAAAGTGGCGATGGAGCCTGTGGTCAGCACAGGGGTGGTCCAGCGCCTTCGGGGGCCCCTGCCTCCTGGGTGGTCCGCGGTGGCAGCGAGGAACGCCAGCAGCAGGAAGGGGAGCAGGGACCCCATGGCCCCCAGAGGTGGAACTGAGGGGAGCCCCCCCTAGAGAGGAGATCGCCCAGCCCAGGCTGTTTCTCGAGATAAGCAGGCCTTGCTGCACCCTAGGCCCCACCCTGCCTAAGGAGATTCAGAGGCCTGGGAACCCCTGCGCAGACCTGACACCCCTCCACCACCCAACCCTGTACTGGAGAGTCCCTTTAGAAAACCAGGCATTGGGCCTGGAGAGATAGCACAGCGGTGTTTGCCTTGCAAGCAGCCGATCCAGGACCAAAGGTGGTTGGTTCGAATCCCGGTGTCCCATATGGTCCCCCGTGCCTGCCAGGAGCTATTTCTGAGCAGACAGCCAGCAGTAACCCCTGAGCAACGCCGGGTGTGGCCCAAAAACCAAAAAAAAGAAAAAAGAAAAAAGAAAACCAGGCATTGCAATGGCCAGAGAGAGCAGAGGTAGCCTTTGCCTTGCACGCAGCTGACCTAGAACAGACCTATGTTTGATCCCCAGCATCCCATTCTGAGCCTGCCAGGCTCAGCCATTTCTGAGCATAGAGCCAGGAGTCACCCCCTGAGCATTCCGGGGTGTGGCCCCTCTCTCCCCAAAAGAAAACCAGGCATGGCTATCTTTTTCTAGAAAAAGTCTTTTAATTTGTTCACGACACTATCCAAATTTGGCATTGGAAATTGTATTAGAGCTTCAGGGCTGGGCCCAGCCCCAAAGCAGCAATAGTTTGCCAGAGGAAATGAGAGGGGGGGCTGTCAGGGAGTTTATAAAGGGATGCAGCTGGGGTGAGGGTTCAGTCTTGCCCTACACCAGGACAGGATGGGGAGGAGAGGGGAGTGCACAAGGGAGACATTTCCGGAACTGGGAGGAGAGGGACCCTTCCTCTTCCTCCCCTCCCACAGGGGGTCCCTCCTCATCATGGCCGGAGTTTGGAATGGCCAGAATGTTCTGTTGTGATTCCAGAAGGTGGAAGTGGGTGGACCAAGGCAAAGATTAAAGGCAGTTTCCTGAGACTGTAGTTTGGTGGCGGAGCAGAAAGTAGACAGTGATTGAGGCATTGCGGTTGCAGCTGAGCTGGATCTACCCCTGATCTGGAACCAAACTATTAGCAAGAGCCCATGCAGCAGGCCGGAGCCATAGCACAGAGGGAAAGGCATGCAGCCACAGGCTCAGATTTGATCCCCGGGTTTCTCCAAGAAGCTGCTAGAAGTGATCCTGAGTGCAGAAATCAGCTCTGAGTGTTGGGTCCCGTTTGCTCCTTTGTTGGTTGGTTGAGAATTCGCAGAGCTCCCAGAATGAGAAATTGATTCCCATCCCCTTTTGAGGGGATGCTAATTCCCTCCCCTTTTGAGGGGAGATCTTGGTAATATTTATCTGCAGCAAATAATCCACACAGACAAGAGGGTTAAGGGGTACGGGCCTGGAGAGATAGCACAGCGGTGTTTGCTTTGCAAGCAGCCGATCCAGGACCAAAGGTGGTTGGTTCGAATCCCGGTGTCCCATATGGTCCCCCGTGCCTGCCAGGAGCTATTTCTGAGCAGACAGCCAGGAGTAACCCCTGAGCACTGCCGGGTGTGACCCAAAAAAAAAAAAAAAAAGGGGGTAAAAGGTTGGGCGAAGAGAGTCCTTTGTCAGCCTGCTTCTAGCTCCAAAACACACATCTAGCCAGCCAGCCAACTCTGGCAAAAGCCCCCCAACACCTCGCTCCCAAACTATTTATTCGGCTCTCAACAGGGCCCCCACCTGGAAGGTCAAGGTGGGACAACAAACAAAGAAAAATCTTATGGAAATATTTTAATATACCACACTGAGCACTGCCCACAAACAAAGAAATAAATAGGGGCCAGAGAGATAGCACAGCGGTAAGGCGTTTGCCTTGCACACAGGATGGACCTGGGTTTGATTCCCAGCATCCCATATGGTCTCTGGAGCCTGCCAGGAACGATCTGAGCATAGAGCCAAGAGTAACCCTGAGCGCCACGGGGTGTGACCCAAAATCCAAAAAAAAAAAAAGAAATAATCAAGATGGATGTAGATGGTGAGGTGGTATCATTGAGGACATAGGGGGAGAAACAGGGCTCCAAAGTTATCTCTGGGCATGTCATCGTGGCTCAGCTCCTGGGGAGCAGCAGCTTAGCCAATTTTGTGGGACACCCCAGCCCCATCACCTTTGAGTCAGGCCTTTGTACAGTGCACAGACTGGACCACTGTGCCCAGGGGACCCTGAATGAGATTAGACTGGGGTGGGTGGGTAGGTAGGAAGTTAAGTTTTCTCCTGACTGTGCAAGCCCACACCAAAAACAATAAATAACCGGGGAAAGAACAAACAAATAAATATGTCATCACAACATGGGACGGATAACAGCTGTCCTGAACTTGGCCTCTCTCACAGTCAAGAGGAAGAACAGGGATTGTGATTTGTGTCTGGATGGGAGGAGGGTGACTTCCTTAGATCAGAAGGGCACAAGCACACAAAGACTGTAGAGTTTTCCCCACTCTGTCACTGAACAGGCCTGACTGGATTCGCCCCAAGTCGTGTCCCCATCTCTTGGCTCAGTTCCGGGGCTGCAGCGAGTGTGAAATCTGGATTCTTCCGTGTAGCCCCGAAATGCTATCTAGGTTTCCATAAAGGTCTCTGTCCTATTCCCGGGCATCTTAGGGAAAGGGTGTGGCGACCTGGCCAGCACCCATCCATCTGTCCAACATGATTCATGTCAGCACCCCACCACCATGAAGGAGGCTGAGCAGGTCATCAGCCTCTGGCTGGGCTCAGGGCGGGGTGGCCGCCAACTTCAACTTCAAGGCTTCTGCCTTCTGGGCTTCCTGGAGCTTGTATTTTCTGATCTTCCTCTGGCGGTTAATGGAGTATATTACAGCAGCCACAATGGCCAATGTTAGCAGAACTACCACGGTGATGATAATAGGCAAGTGATTCCTAGGCTTGGCTGCAAGAAAGAAGGAAGGGGTGGCCGGTAAGGATGGGGCCCGACCCCACCCTTCCCTAACCCTAGCCCAGACCCCAAGGCACTGCCACTCACAGTTCACGGTCAGGACCACTTCAGCAGTGACCACACCCTGAGAATTGGTGGCCCGACATACGTAGGTGCCCTGGATCTCCTCCTTGACAGGCCTGTGGTCCCCAATGTGCAGCGGAGCCCTGTCCCCCTTCCGGAGACACTGCAGCTGGGGCTTGGGGTTCCCACGGGGCCGGCACCGCAGGGTCTGATCGGAGCCCTCGTCCCAGGTCCAGTTCCTCGGGCAATCACTGGTGTCTAGAAGGGGGCCGTCTGCAAGGACAGCGAGGCGTGAGGGGCTGAGCCCCGGGGCCCTGACCCCCAGCCCCTAACCCCCTTCTAGAGGTTAAAGAATCTCAGGGAGATGGGAAAGTGGGGAGATCTTCTGGCACCCTGAGATCACTCACACAGGACGCTGAGCATGCGGGTCTGGTTCTTCCACAGTCTCTGTCCAGCCACTTCCAGCTGGGCAGAGCACAAAAAGCTCTTCCCGTTGTCTGCGGCGCTGGCATTGAATATGAATTGGGTCCTCGAGATCTCAGATTCACCGCCATTCAGCGTTACCAGTGCTCCAGTCTGGGCCTCGCAGGCCACTGTCACCTCTGTCCCTTGTGGCACCTCCAGGGCACTCAGGGAAAGGTTGGGAGCCAGGAAGCCTGGGGGTGGGACATAAATGAGCCACGCCCCATGTAAGCCACACCCCAATGGAACATCACCTGAAAGCCACACCCCCTCCTAAGCCACGCCCCAAACAGCCCTTTGTTAATTACACCGCAGTCCTGGCTACGCCCCGCAGGACTTACTGTAGAAAGTCAGACTTTTCTCTTGCTGTCGCATCTCTGTTCCCAGGAGCACCGTACATTCCAGCTGCTGCACCCCCTCGTTTGCCACGGGAACCTTGGCCTTCGCAGAGATGGAGTGCTTGTTGTACGTGACCATGGGCTCCAACTGTTTGTGCCCCAGCTCAAGGTGGATCTCGGCTTCTGACGCTGGGAATAGTTTGTCCAGGGTACAGACCACAACTGCCTCTGTGCCCACTTCCAAAAGTTCCGGGACGGTAAGGTTTGGGAGGGTTTCAGGCATGTCTGGCAAGAGAAGGGCAGGTGTGAGAGTGGAAACCCTGAAGGACATTCTGGGGCATTTTCTTTCTTTTTAAAAAATGTTAGGGGGGGGGCAGGAGTGATAGCACAGCAAGAGGGCGTTTGCCTTGCCTATCAGACCCAGGTTCCATCCCCAAGATCCCATATAGTTCCCCAAACAACAAATTTGGGTTTGGGGCCACATCTGGCAGTGCTCAGCAGTTACTCCTTGTTCTGAGCTCAGGAATCATTTCTGGGGGTACATGGGATCCCAAGGGATGCCGAGAACCAAACCCGATCACTAGTGTGCAAGACAAACCCCTTAGCTGCTATACTATTCTTCAGTCCCCTCCTGGGTCATACTCAACCCCCCGATTTTGAAACACCCTCTCCCCTTAGTGCCCGCCTGATCTCATGACCCATGTACCCCAACTAACCTTCAATCACAGCCTTCTAAGATCCTGCAGCCAGGACACCCCCCCCCCCGTGCTCCCCAAATATGCCCTTTCCAAAAGCCTTTGCAGCATACAGGAGTGGGTCTGCGTTTACCCCAGAGTCATGAGGGTCCCTCTTGCTCAGGAACCCTGCACCCCATCTTCGGGGAGGGATTCCCAATGTCTCACCAAAGGTTCGGAGCTTCAAGGGGGCCGAGCTGTTCTCCAACAGTTCCAACCCACGGGAGCGCAGATCCAGTTCGGTGCGGCAGGAGAAGTTGGCGCCGTGGTCCTCTCTGCGCACAGGCACCTCGGCCGTGACCTCCGCTAGTTTGGTGGGGTCCCCTGGCACGGGCTGCCGGCTCAGCACCTCGTCTCCGCGGAGCAGCACTACCGTGAGGTTGCTTCGGGGCGCCCCACCTTTTATCTGGCAGCTCAATGTGAGGTTTTCACCCACAGGCTGCCAGGAGGGCAGGGGTTCCAGGTCGACGCTCTCAGGGGACCCTGGAAAAAGGGGGAGAAAGATGAGTGTTCGCATGAGCTGGCGAGGTCCCGCCAGCAGGTGGCACGAGGGTGTCACCCACACCAGCCTTTATGGTTCTTTTCTCACCCCCAAACACCCCAAAAGTTCAAAGGTCAAAGCTTCAGTGGAGGGGCCAGAGTACAGCGGGGAGGGCTCTTGCCTTGCATGCAGCCAGTTCTACCTTGATCCCCAGTTCCCCCTAGGTAGGGTCCCCTAAACTCCCTTGGAAGGGTGCTCTAAACACCAGAAGTGATTCCTGGGTATAAAGTAGGGTATAATCCAAACACCCCTGTCCCCAAAGTATTATTCTAGGTGTCCCATCACCGTAAGTTTAAGATGTCTCCATTGGAGATCTTTGATTGTTTTGTTTTGTTTTGGGGCCACACCCGCTGGCGCTTGGGTTGGTTTCTCCAGGTTCAGCACTCAGAAGTTGCTTCTGCAGAGCAAACTCAGGGGACCATAAGGGATGCCGGAAATTGAACCCGGGTTAGTCGCATGCAAGGCTAACGCCTTCCTTATCGCTGTGCTATTGAAAGGGTTAAGAGAAATTGTCTCCATTTTTCTCCTGACCAAGCAGAACTGTCCCCCCCCCCATCTGCTTTCTAGGATTCACTGCCCCAGGCACCTATATGCCTAAGGACCCCTGCAGTTTGCAGGAGCCTCCGACCCCCCCCCCCCCTTAGAGGCCCTGACAGCAAGGCTATCAATCAATCTCAGGCACAAACTTCACCAGAATGCGATAGGAATGCGATAAGCTGGCGCCAGAAAAGGGGATTGTATGGTGTGAATTAGAATTTATGTTATCACCTCTTGTAACTGATAAGATGTAATGGGTTCGAGACGGCTCCTTTTTGCACTGGAGCCCAGGCATGCCTGAATAGAAGCCTTGCTGTCATGGACCAGTGCCTCTGTCTCTTTGTCTCGTGGCACCTCCGGGTTGTGGCACCTCGGGGTTTGAGCTCTCACAGGCCCCAACACTATCTCTCAGGCCCTGTGAGATCTTGATTTTTGTTACTGTTGTTGTTTTTTGGTTTTTGGACCACACCCGGTGATGCTCAGGGGTTACTCCTGACTATGCACTCAGAAATTGCTCCTGACTTGAGGGATCATATGGGATGCTGGAGATAGAACCCAGGTCCGTCCTGGGTCAGCCGCGTGCAAGGCAAACGCCCTACTACTGTGCTATTGCTCTGGCCCCTGTTGCTGTTGTTATTGTTGTTTTGTTATTGTTATTGTTGCTTGGTTGAGGGGCCATTCCCTGCAGTGCTAAGGACTTACTCCTTGCTCAGGGATCACTCCTGGCAGTGCTCCAGGGATCTGGTGTGGTGCCAGAGAGTGAATCCAGGTTGGTCATATGCAAACAAGTGAAATAACCTACCCTTTGTCCTGTGGCTCCAGTCCCAGACCTCCACCCCCAGGAGCCTGCATTTAAAGAAGGAAAAAAATTTCCAGAATGTTCTGGAGCTGTAAAAAAAAAAAAAAAACAAAAAAAAAAAAAACAAGACCAAAAAACCCACACAAGCTCAAAATCACATGTTAGAGGGCTGGGATTTCCCAGACCAAGAGTTCTCTTTTCTGCTTCTCAGGTAAAAAAAAAAATTTATTTTATTATTTTTTTTTTTGGTTTTGGGGCCACACCCGGCGGTGCTCAGGGTTTACTCCTGGCAGTCTGCTCAGAAATAGCTCCTGGCAGGCATGGGGAACCATATGGGACACCGGGATTCAAACCAACCACCTTTGGTCCTGGATCGGCTGCTTGCAAGGCAAACGCCGCTGTGCTATCTCTCCGGGCCCTTCTCAGGTAAAATTTCAAGGCTGGGGCTGGAGGGATAGTCCAGGGGGCTGGGCACTGCCCTGGCACGTGGCCACACTGGCACTTATTTCGATCCCTGCCACTGCATATAGTCGCCTGGGCACCTCTAGGGGTCCCTCCTGAATACAGAACCAGGAATAGCCTCTGAGAATTTTGGGGTCTGGTCTCAACCCCCACCCCAGGCCATCCACACAGATCAGATCCCTGGCAACTCACTGTGTCCCCTGAACCCCACCAGAATAATTCCTGAATACAGAGCCAAGAGTAAACTGAGTACCTTGCTGGGTGTGGCCCAAAAGGGGAAAGAATACACAAGTGGGGGGCAGAGGATGGAGATAGTATAGGGGGAGAGGGAGGAAAAGAGAGAGAGAGATGCTTTCCTTAAGTGCAGTCAAGCCAAATCACAGACACCTCTTTAGGCTCCTTGAGCTCCACCAAGAGTGAGCCCTGAGATTTGGGCCAAAATGCCAGAGAAGAGAAACAGAAACCAAAAGTATGTTTGGAAAGAGAGGGTGGGTCAGAGTCCAACAGGCTGAGCACAGGCTTTTCTCCCCCACTTTTAAGATGGGGGAGGAGATTGCCCCTGGTGGCAGAGTTTTTTTGTTTTTTTGTTTTTGCCTTTGTTTTTGGTTTTTGAGCCACACCCAGTGACACTCAGGGGTTACTCCTGGCTATACACTCAGAAATCGCTCCTGGCTGGGGATCCCACTGAGGTCTGTCCTGGGTCAGCTGTGTACAAGGCAAAAGCCCTACGGTGTGCCACCGCCTCGGTCCCCAGGTGGCAGAGTTCTATCTGGTGAGCCCAGATAGATGTAGGATGCATAGGAGTTGGTGGGAAACTGAGGAAAGAGACTCAGTAGAGGTTTTCAGGATGGAAACTGCTGACCGCAAGGTGGGGAGCTGGGCAGGACTGCACCTTATGGGTCCACCTGCCAGGCAGAAGGCCTGAGACCTCTTTGGGGACAGCAGAGGTGGCCACGGCAGAAACGGGGACAGTGACTTGCAGTGCTCAGGGGCTGCTCCTGCCTCTGTATTTAGTATTAACCCTTGGCAGTGCTTAGGGAACCGCGGGTGGTGCAAATCATGGGTCAGCAACCTCCAAAGCTTGCCGTATTATCTCTTGGGTCCAAGGACATGAAACTAGACTTCGAGGTTTCAAGGGACCAAAAAACCAGCTCGAAGGACAAGCCACACCCCCAGTGATACTTGGCCTTGGGGTGCTAAGGCCATGTACGTGGGCCTTGTCTGGCAGTGCCAGGTACTGAACCCTGGAGCACTCTGAGTTCTCTGTCTGCCACCAGGTCCACAAGCTCGGGGGAAAAAACAGAAAGGCAGTCTTGCACGCTGCCGTCCTTTGAGCACTGCCCAGAGTAATTCCTGAGTGCCGAGCTAGGAGTAAGCCCTGTGCACCACTGGGTATGTTAGGAAGGAAAGAAGGATAGAGAGAAAGAGAGGAGAGGCCAGGCCAGAGCGATAGCACAGTGGCAGGGCGTTTGTCTTGCACGCAGCTAGCCTGGGACAGACCCATGTTCGATCTCCGGCATCCTATATGGCATCCCAGAACCTGCGAGGAGTGCAGAGCCAGGAGTAACCCCTGAGCACTGCTGGTTGTGGCCCAAAAGGACAAAAGAAAAAAAGGAAGAAAGAGGAAGGAAAAAGAAGGATGGAAGGAAGGAATTCAGGGACTATAGAAATAGGTCAAGGGCTGGAAGGCAGCTTTGCCTCTAAGGGACCCCACATGGGTTTAGCTGGGTTTAGCCCCAAAGCCAAGACTGGAAAGAAAGTCCAGCAGGGAGGGCGCTTTTCTTACACACAGCAGACCTGGCTTCGATCCCAGCACCTCATAGGGTTCCCCAATCCCCCCAATCCCCTTGACCCCTGAATGCAGAGTTAAGAATCAGCCCTGGGATGGGTCCAGAGCTGTGGCACAACCGGTAAGGTATCTTGCACACACTAACCTAGGATGGACCTCGGTTCGATCCCCCAGCATCCCATATGGTGTCCCCCCCATATTCTGAGTGCGATTTCTGAGTGCATAGCCAGGAGTAACCTTTGAGCTTCACCGGTGTAGCCCAAAAACAAAAAACAAACAACAACAACAATAAAATAACCAGCCCCGGGGCCAGAGGGATAGCACGGTGGCAGGGTATTTATTTGCCTTGCATACTGCCAACCCGACCCAGGATGAACCTGGATTTGATCCCTGGCATCCCATATGATCCCCCGAGCCTGCCCGGAGTGATTTCTGAGCAGAGGCAGGAATAAACCCTGAGCACCGCTGGGTGTGACCCCGAACAAAACAAAACAAATAAGCTGGGGTGCCCAGTCTTCTGCCAAATGCCAAAGTGCCAGGGAGAGGCAAACAGTGATCCGTTAAGTTTCATCCCTGGAAGCTGCTGAGGACCCCACATCCCACCTCCCCAGCTTGCCCCACCACCACGTGTGCCCCTAGCGAGCGTGCCCAGGCCCGGCCACTCACAGTAGACGGTGATGGGGAGCGATAGCATGTCCTGTTGGCCGCAGTTGGAGAAGCACATAGGCTCGCCGTCCTCCTGCACATCGCTCAGTAGGAATGTCTTCCATGTGTCGCCCTCGGACACCATCTCCTTGGTCAGGGGTGTCTCCAGGCCCAGCTCCCCGCAGGAGTCACTGCAGTTCACCAGCAGAGTGCTGCCCCTCAAGACCGTGGCCTCCGTGGGGTACACACTTAGCTTGGCCTCTCCCAACCCTGGAAGCAAAAAGACACAGGGCACAGGTGTCAGCTGGGGTGCCCAGAGTATGGCTGGTGTGCACATGCGCGCGCGCGCCCGCGCGCCCGTGTGTGTGTGTGTGTGTGTGTGTGTGTGTGTGTGTGTGTTAGAGCCTCAAATCCATTCTCTCTCTCTCTCTCTTTTTTTTTTTTTTTGTGGTTTTTAGGTCAGATCCGGCAGTGCTCAGGGGTTATTCCTGGCTCCAGGCTCAGAAATTGCTCCTGGCAGGCACAGGGGGACCATATGGGATGCCGGGATTCGAACCGATGACCTCCTGCATGAAAGGAGGCAAACGCCTTACCTCCATGCTATATCTCTGGCTTCTAAATTTTGGTTTTTTGGGTCACATCCCGCGGCACTCAGGAATTACTCCTGGCTCTGCACTCAGGAATCACTCCTGGCAGGCTCGGGAGATCATATGGATGCTGGGGTAGGTAGCGTGCAAGGCAAACACCCTAATGCCGTGCTATCACTCCAGCTCTAACTCTCTTTTTCTCTCTCTCTTGGCTCGGATATAAGATAAAGGGGATCAGTGAAGGGATAGAGGCAGGACTAGGGGACAAAGTGGGGGGTTGAACAGACAGTTCAAGGACAAGGAAGGGGCTTGAGTGGTGATAGTATAGCAGTGAGGGCATCTGGCCTTGCACACGCCAACCCAGGCTCTGTCCCCCAGCACTGCTTAGAGGTACCCCAGCCCTGCCTGGAGTGGTTCCTGAGCACAGAGCCAGGCTTGGCCCCCCAAATAAACAAAAACACAAGTGATAATAAGAAGGGGCTAGTGGGCTGGATCGATAGGACAGCGGGGAGGGTGCTAGCTTTCCTCCTGTACGTAGCTGTACGTAACTGACTCGGGTTCGATCCCTGGCATCCCATAGAAGGCCCTGAGCACAGTCAGGAGTGATTCCTTGTCAGCGACAGTCACAAAATGGATGCCAGCCTTTCTTCATGTGGCTTTTAATATGTGACTTATGGCACGTGGCATTTGACTCGCCCCAAGCTTTTAAGAAAAGAACAGTAATTATCCTCATCCCAGGAAGTATATTGACATCTGTTTATCTGTACTAGGAACCGGGTTTGACAATCTCTCTGTCAGGACATAGCATTTAGACAAATATGCACCGTTTCTGGCTCATAAAGATTGATCATAAGATATGTTCGGATATCTGCGTGTTCTTGTTTGCCCACCTTTCCCCCTCCCGTTTGAAAATTGCTTTTAAAGTCTGCAGCTGAAAAATAAACTTGAGAGGCCTTGACAAAATTTCGCTTGGCCTCCTTCTCCTTTTTTCTCACCCATTCTCTTTCAGGCTTGGTCCCCTCTGCCCCCCACAAATAACAGAGTCCCTCGGATCAGGACAATTCCTGAATGCAGAGCCAGGAGTCAGCCCTGAGCACTGCTAGGTCTGGCCACAAAGTCCAAACTGGGAACTGGGGTGGGGGTGTCGTAAAGAGCTAGAGACCCTAAGGTGCATCCCAGACACCGCATGCCCCCACTCCCAGCTCTGCCAGGAATAATGGCCAGCAGGGCCGGATGTGGCCCAAAGGGGAAACAGAAACAGCTATAATGTTCCAAGGGCAAGTGAGTGCAAAGGTTTGGGGCAGTGTGGCAAAGGAAGTGGAGATCTAGGCAGGGGCTGGGCCTAGTGATAGCATGGCCGTCAGGTATTTGCCTTGCACACAACTGACCCAGGCTCAATCCCCAGACTTCATAGGGCTCCCCAAGTCCATCAGGAGTATTCCCAAGTGTGGAGCCAGGAGTAAACCCAGAGCACTGCCAGCTGTGTTACGCCCCCCCCCCCCAAAAAAAAATCAGGAGCCAGAGCAATAGCACAGCAGGAAAGGTGTTTGCCTTGCACATGGTCAATCCAGGTTTGATCCCCAGCATCCCATAGCGTGCCCCAGCCTGCAAGGAGGAATTTCTGAGCGTAAAGCCAGGAATAACTTCTGAGCGCCAAAACAAACAAAATTAAAATAAAAAGCAAAGCAAACAAGTGAGCTAGCTTCCCCTTTCCCCATCCATCTACTCAGGCCGATGACACAGAAGTCCCTGTGGGACAGCCTGAGACCCAGGTTTAGGAGAAGGGGATGCCCCAGAGGCAGACCCCGAAACCAAACCACCAGAAAAAAAAAAAAAACAAGTTTCATCAATCCCAGACTTCTCAGGCCAGCTGCTGGCCTTTCAGGGCTGAAGGGTAAAACAGATTTTGGGGGACGTGCTGATGAAGGGCCTGGGGCCCCCGAAGGCCACAAAAACACACTCTGCCCACCAGCTTCTGCTCTGGCGGTGCCCACTGGAAACAGTAGGCTGTTGAGAGAGAGTGGGTGGGCATGTGGCTCCAGCTATGTGGATTTTTTTTTTTTGGGGGGGAAGGGACTTGAGTGCTTTTTATGAGGGGGATGGACCACACCTGGCAGTACTCAAGACTTACTCCTGACTCTGTGCTCAGGGGTCACTCCTGGCAGAACTGAGAGGCCCCTAAGATGCCGAGGATCGAACCCAGGTCAGCCTTGTGCAAGGCGACCGCCCACCAGGCTGTCTCCTCTCTCTGCTGATTCCACATGACTCAGACCCAGGAGGGGAAGGAAGAAATTTTTCTAGAAAGTTGTTTTTTTTTTTTGTTTTTTGGGCCACACCCGGCGTTGCTCAGGGGTTACTCCTGGCTTTCTGCTCAGAAATAGCTCCTGGCAGGCGCGGAGGACCATATGGGACACCGGGATTCGAACCAACCACCTTTGGTCCTGGATCGGCCGGGCCCTCTAGAAAGTTCTGATCCGTCTCAGGAGAGGGAAATGGGGAGCAGAGCCCTGTGCGGAGTTGGGACCCCACTGCCTGGCCATCACCCCACTAACAGATGGACCCAACACCCAAAGGGTCCCTTTTCCCTGCCCTCCACGCTGGTAATGGTGGATGGGGTGCTGGGTACCTGCAACCCGCTCCTGGGTCAGCTAGGCACGCTGGAATTCCCCAGATCAACTTCCCCCAAGGCGTCGGGGGAGAAAGAAGAAATGGAACGCCTATGTGTGGTGCATTTGGTTCATGGATGTGCATGCGTGCTGGGTTCCTGTGTGGGCATGTTTGTGGAGTGAGGGGGTGCTCCCGCCTGATCCAGCGCTAGTTTTCTCCACCTCCTGGGGTCCCCAAGCGACCGAAACCCAAACACTGCCAAGATGTCTCCACACCCCGCTATGGTGGACTCGGACCTCCTGCTAAGCCATTTGAAGGTTTCCAGAACGGCCTCCATCCATCCACGCACCCGCTCCCCCAGCCTGAGCCTAGTTTGTGCCCCACTTTGCTTCAGTCGATGGCTTTCACCCCAACTTTCCCCCACCAAACGGCTAAGTCCAAAGAACTTTAATCTTTACGCGCAGGCGGGGGAGCTGTGGTGGAGGCGCCGCACCCAGGACGCACCCCGGATCCCGAGGCGAGGATCCGGAGCCTGGGAGCCAGCCCGGTCGGTAGCCGGCGCCTCCGGGGCACTCACCTGGGAGAAGAGCCCCGAGTAGTGCCAGAAGGGCGGGCAGCTTGGAGGCGGCGGCGCGGAGACGCATGGCGGAGCGTATTGGAGACACCAAGCGGGACCCAGGCGGGTGTGGACTGGGGATGCGCCCAGAGGGCCGGTTCTCTTATAGGGGTGGCCAGCGGGGGCCGAGGGGAGGCGCTGCCTTCCCGGAAACCTCGCGCCTTCCCCGCCGGAACAAAAGCATTTCCGGATTGGAGGGTGCTTGCCCGACCCGGTGGTCCCCCGCTTTGGCCGCTAGAGCGCAGGAATTTCCAAGCGCGCCAAGGGGGCGCGCGGTGGCCCAAGACGACCCCCGGGAAGGGTGTGGGCGTGGTACCTAGACCTAAGGGGTCCGCCTAGCTAGAAGAAGCTGGCCCGGGGCTTGAATCGAGCGGTGCTCACCACCTCTCCAAATTAGTCGAGCCCCCCCATCTCCAAGCGCAAAGGCTCTCCACCCCGAGTGCGCCCCTCCTCCCCCAAGGGGGCAGATCCTTGAGCATCTGGCCGCCCCTCTCGTCGAGAAGCCCTTGGAAGCGGGTTCAGACAGCTGGAGGAGCACCCAGGAGTGCAAATGCGCATGTAGGGCACCCCCCCCCGCCATGCATCGACTCGGGGTGCCCCCCTTTACGCACCCCCTTTTTAGGCCTCGCTTCGCTTCCCCTTTCCACCGAAGTCGTGGGGGCGTCTTGGGTTCCTAAATAAGGAAGGAAACGGCGTGACCCTGACACACGTTGCGAACCGCTCAGGTTCGGTTCCCATGACCCCTTGGGGAAACTGAGGCAACTCGGAGTTGGGGGAGGGGGCTGGAGAGGGACAGATGCGGGGGTGAGGGTTTTGACTAATACTGGCTTTGAGCAGGAACCATGGAGCTGGGAGAGGGACTGGGACGAAGTTAGGGGGTGCGACTCCGCCGGATTCCAACCTCCCCGCTGGACTCCTGGCATCCAACCCGGGGCGCAAAGATTTAGGGTGCGCGTGCTCCGGGTGGAGCTGGAAAGGGTTGCGCCGCGTGTCCAGGCGCCCCACGACGGACTCCAGGTCTCCATCCGTCGCCCACTGATTCACTGATTGGAGGCGGGGGACCCCGAGGTCATGGATCGCCCCAGCGGAGCCGCCAAATGTTTCCTGTTGTGGGGCGCGCGCCGCGTCGCCATGGAGAGGCCCAGGGGCCAGGGAGGTCGCGCAGCAGACGGGGAAGGTGGGGGGCCTTGGGGACGGGCCGGCCTTTCCTCTGGGCCTGGCCAGGGCTGCGGGTCACTCCCTTACCAGCCCCCCCAACGCGTTCCTCGCCTCCCTCGGAGCGTGGCTGAGGAATTTCCAAAGGGGGATCTTTCAGGATGGGGCGCGGGACTTCAGAGGGGCTCAGAGTCTCCGGGACAGGGACAACGCGTAGCATGGGAGATTCCAGGTGCCACGGCGCCGGCATGGCGCTGGGAAAGTCCTGCGGCTGGGGGTCATTTTGGGGGTCCCTTTTGGCTGAATTTTGGGCACCTTCGGTTGGGTCTCGGTTGGTCCCCGATTCCCGGTGCGCGCGGTGCCAGCGCCCCCACGCGGCTGCCGCCCGGACTTGCAGTTGCCCCAGAAGTTCGTCCTCCTCGATACTCCCGAGGGGAGCACCTGAGTTTGTTCTGCCCCGTGCAACGCTGAAGGAAGGCCTCCCACCATTCCCGAACCCTTCCTCCTAACAGAGATTTATTTTTTGGCGGGGCCAATAGACAAGAGACCAAACTGCTGGAGAATTTCAGGTCGTGCGCAGGAGAAAAAAAAAAATCCAAGACTTGGATAAATGTCAGGGAGGTGCTCAGAACTGACACTGGGCTCTGCTCCTGGTGGACTCGGGACCCTAGGGGATCCTGGAGACTGAACCGGGGCTCAGCTGCGTGCAAAGCAAGTGGCCTATCGCTCGGTCCCTGAAGCAATCCTTCTGGGAAGGAAACTGAGGAAACTTTGAGCCCATAATCAGAGTGTGAATGTGCAAAGGTCCTGGGATAGGTAGGAGCCCTGTGTGGCTTGGCACAGTTTTTGAACTACACCCAGCGGTGGTGGCGCTCAAAAGTTACTTCTGGCAGACGCAGGCAACCCTATGGGATGCCAGGGATCGATCGAACCCAGGTCAGCTGTTGCAAGGCCAAGTTCTTCCCCACTACATATCACCCCAGCCCTTGTGCTCGTTTGCTGGGTTGCAATATGCACATTCGTGTACACACACACGCACGCGCACACACACACACGCGCGCGCGCGCGCGCCTAAGATCACCTGCTCTGTTCCAGCTCCAGGAACCTCAGATGGAGGAAGCCGTGCATGGCCTGGGCATGTGTAAGTGGCGCTGGGGATCAAACTCAGGGCCTCAAGCTTGCAAGCAACAGGAAACACTACAGGGCCATTCCATACATCCTGGTTCATGCAGAACTCTGAGGGTATTGTGGGGGCAGCTGCAGGGCCTCACCTCAAGGGGATGTGACTGCCCCAAGCCAGACAAACTGACTTGAAGCCTGGAGGGAGCCAGTTCATGAGTGGGGAATGACTGGCCGTCTGCAAAGCTGGTTGGACACCCCCACCTCAGATAGGGGGCCAAGGGCAGGGCCAAGGATGACCCTTCTGCCTGTTCTGAGTTCCTGGATGGGAGAAGCGAAACAAAGGGCCCCTTCTGAGAGGTGGATGTGGCTCGTAGCGCTGGGCTCTCACCTCTGTTTTCTGAAGGAAGGGGAAGCAGATTCATTGCCGCTGCCAGGAAGGGCACAGCTTCCTCCAGGGTGCCAGGGAGTCTCAGTGGCACAGACAGGAGCCGCTGCAGCCTTGTACAGAACCCCAATCCTGGCCACAAGCAGCCAACGAGCAACCACAAGCCCTGGGCATTCCCATCTATTTTTTGAAGTGGTTTGTTTTTTTTTTTTTTTTGTTTTTGTTTTTTGTTTTTGGGCCACACCCTGTGACGCTCAGGGGTTACTCCTGGCTATGCGCTCAGAAGTTGCTCCTGGCTTCTTGGGGGACCATATGGGACGCCGGGGGATCGAACCGCGGTCCGTCCTAGGCTAGCGCAGGCAAGGCAGGCACCTTACCTCCAGCGCCACCGCCCGGCCCGAAGTGGTTTGTTTTGAGGAGGCCAGGGGAGGGCCTGCAGGGATACTAGAAGGGGGAACATAAGATCAAGAGCCTCTACATCTGGGGGGCTAGAGATAGACAGTAAACAGTGGGTTAAGAAGGTGCTTGCTTTTGCATGTGGCCAACCTGGGTTCAATTTCACCGGCAACACCATATGGTTCCCACACACCCCAGCCCTCCCCACTACTAGATAATCACTTTCCTAGGGCAGTGTTGGGGATGGAACAATGGAACTTGGGGCCTCCTACCTGATAAACTAGGCTCCACCCCCAGGTCTGTGACCAACTTCTGTTGAAATCCCCCATGGGCGTGGAATGATAAGACAACGGGGAGAGCAGGTGGCCAACCTGGATTCAATCCCCAGTATCCCATAAGGTTCCCCCCAAGCAGCACCAGGAGTGATCCCAGAACGCAGAGTCCGGAGCATCAATGTGAGCCCCCCAAAGAAATCATCACTAGGGACCCTTGCATGTAAAGCCCATACTTCAGTCCCTTTGCCACCTCCCAGCCATTCACCATTTTTTGAGGGGGGGAGATATCACTCCTGGTGGTACTTGAGGGAACCCTGGTCATCCGCATGCAAAGCAAACACCTATGGCCTTGCTATCACTCTGACCCCAGGCCACTGCAGTTGACCTTCTTCCAGGTGTCTTTGCGCCCCTCTAGCCCAAACTCAAGATCTTCCTTTCTCCAAATACCTTTTATTTTCCTTCCTCCACTCCCTTTGGGGAATGGGGGACACAAGCTTCCTAAGATTTCCCTAGAGGCTGTTCAAGAAGCTGCCAAGTGCTGGGCAGTCATTCCACAGGCATTTCCAACTGTCTGGCCTCTGGGGTGGGGTTGGCCCAGCCCAATCTGAATTCCTTGACACTTGTACTACTGCAAAAATGCACTTTTGGGGGAGCAACACCCCGAGCTGGCCCCAACACTCAGGTGGGAAATTTTTGAGTTTGAAGACTCAAACCATACTTTTTTTTTTTTTGGGGGGGGGGGGGGGGGTTGGGTCACAGCCGGCAGCGCTCAGGGGCTCCTCCTGGCTCTATGCTCAGAAATCGCTCCTGGCAGGCTCTGGGGATCATATGGGAAGCCAGGATTCGAACCACCGTCCTTCAGCGTGAAAGGCAAATGCCACTACCTCCATGCTATGTCTCCAGCCCCATCAAACCGTACTTTTCTAGTTTGGGATGGCATCAAACCTGTTCATACTCTGGGATCACTCCTGATGGTGCTCAGGGGACATTATAGGATGGAGATCGAACCCGGGTTGGCAGTGTGCAAGACAAGCATCCTTCCTACCGTTCAGCAGGACCGGGAGATCATATGGAATGCCAAGGATCAAACTCAGGTGGGTCATCTGCAAGGCAAGCGGTCTCTGTGCTCTATTGCTCCAGCCCTCCCTTAAAGTTTAGGTGCTGTGGTTTACAACCCTCCTCAACTGCCTCCTTCCCTCCTTTCCTCCCCACCCCATCTCCTTAGCACACCCAATAAAAAAAATTTTTTTTCTCCTTTCAGTTTCAGTCACGTTAGCAAGCTGCTGAATCATAGGGTTTCTGGTAATAGTCACATCATCTGTAAACCATCTGAAAATGTCTCAGCACCTTGATGCTTTGGTAGATTTTTCTTTCCCCCTCCCCTCTTTGGTAGATTTTTAAAAAATTTTTTTAAAAAGTGTTTATTTGCACATTCCCACCTGCCTACTTCACCAGGGCAGGGCGCACAGGTGTATTTATTCAAGAATATCACCTAGTGCCCGGAGCCAACCCGGGACCGCCCATAAGCCGCAGCTCTGCAACCCCAGGGTCTGCCTCTTGGGGGGCAGGAAGGTGGGAACAGCACAGAGGTGGTCCCTGAGGTGAAAGCGCCCAATCTGCACGAGAGATACAGGGTGCACGTGCTTTGCTGTTTTCCTGGTTTGCAGGGCCGGGATGGAGCCCAGGGTAAGGGGGGGGGGAGTCTCAGCCCTGCCAGATGCATCCATTTTTTTTGCCTCTTTGGAAGCCAGATGCATTCTCACGGGTGCAGGAGACGGCCAGGCTGTCTGACTCTTGGGAGGATGGGGCTGAGGGGTGCTGCCTGCTCAAGTCTCCAGTATGGATATGTGGCAGGAGTTGGGGTGCTGCTGCTATGCACTGGCACGGGGGAAGTCACGGTAGGGCAGGTGGAAGGGGTAGAGTGGGGCGTAGCGTGAGTCCTGCCACAGCAGTTTCTCCTCCAGGTGGGCGAGCGCGGGCAGCGTGAGGACCAGTGTCTGGTGCTTCAGCATGCTGTGCACATTCAGGCCTGCAGGGAGCAGGAAGTTAGAAGGCACCAGACCCTCCTCACCTTTGGGTTTCATCCTCCAGACATCTGGTCTACCCAGACCTGCTCCCAGGCAATTCCTAGCCTGGCTCCACGGTGCCCCCTGGCGGCCTCCTGGGGGAGCTGCAGAATTTATAAGGCAAGTTTGGAATCTGGGGGTAAAATGGAGTGGGATGGGGAGGGGGGCTTGGCTCACCGACCGCGGGCACCAGTGTGAAGGTCTTGAGCCTTGAGGCGGCCTCCACCATGTTCTGCGGGGTGTCTTCATACTCCCTGCAATGCCCCCACCCCCAGGTGAGTGCCCACATATATGCCACCCTGCACTTCTTGCTCCCCCTCCGCACACCCCTGAGCCCTCCAGCCCCGAGGGGCGCCCTCACATGTCCACCAGGAGCACCGAATCTCCCCAGCGGCGGTAGCGTGCCAGCTCTGTAAGATATTGGGGGTCGGCCGTGGGCAAATCCAGGGAATCCACGATGTGCAGATTATCCTGGGTTGGGGGTGTTGGAAAAAAGGCCGGTCTGAGCATCCCAGGGCGCCAATACCTGGGGGCTAAGGTGGTGGGTGTGGCAGGCAATACCTGGGTCAGCTTGACCGTCAGCGCCACGGTGAGGCCCCGCACCCGAACCTTCATGGGCAGCATGTAATAGTAGCTCGTGGGGCCCCGCGGGCCATGGGCCACTCCGCCTGCAAGCATAGAACCGGGGTGTGGGTGGTTGCAAAGTACAGGGTCACCCTCTGGAAATTGCACGGGGAGGAACAGGCTGCAGAGCACCCAGGGCTGGTTCCAGAGCAGCAATTGGGGATGGGAGGTATGCTGATACCCAGAGAGTCAAACCCTCAGGTTCCTCTGCCCCACAGCACCCCCACATTTGTGGGATTTGCTCCCAGAACCCTGATTTTCTCAGAGGAGGTTTGGGTCACCACACCCAGCGGTGCTCAGGGGTTACTCCTGGCTCTACGCTCAGGCATTACTTCCTGGCGGTGCTCAAGGGACTATATGGGGGATGCTGGGGATCGAACAAGGTTCGGTCATGTGCAAGGCAAGTGCTCTTCTCACTTTGCTATTGCTCTAGCCCTAACACACTGACTTCTTTTGGGGGGGGGCCCACACCCGGCCATGCTCAGGATTTACTCCTGGCAGTGCTCGGGGAGCCCTATGAGATGCTGGGGCCAGTTGCGTGCAAGGCAAACGACCTCCCTGCTGTACTAGGGAAGGAGGGCTTCCTGGAGGAGGTCTGGGTGTTGCTGCAGCCCTTGGAGAACCAGGTCAAAACTGGCTGCAAAAGGGGATATGGGCATTGGGGGTGGGGAGGATCTCTCACTGGAGACCCAGAACCCCACCCCACTCACCTCCTCGCCAGATGGGAGACCGGATGCTACCATGCCGTGCTCGCCCGCTGCCCTTCTGCGGCCAAGGCTTCCGGCCACCGCCCCGCACCTCGGCCCGTGTCTTGGTCTTGGCATAGCTCTATGGGTGTGAGGCAAGGTAGGGTCACTGTAGTCCAGGAGGGCTGGGCCAGGAACATGGTGGTGTAGGGCCCTAAGGGGTCTCCTTCCCCCATCTCTTCCCCCAGAGCCCCATGGATTCTTGTTTTTGAGCCACCGGGCAGTACTCGGAGCTGAGTCCTGATTCTGTGATCAGAAAATATTTATTCCTGACGGCTTGAGGAGAGACCCTATGGGATGCTGAGAATCGAACCCAGGTCAAATGTACTTCCTACTGTGCTGTAGTTCTCAACCTGGCCCAGCACTTACAATTCTCTTGAAGTTCTTCTGCCAAATAGCCACCTGGTGCAGAATGTCCAGCCTGGGGGTGGAGGAAATAAAATCTGGGGGTCTCCTCTGTCTGGATGCCTCCTCCAGCTCCCTAATCCGCTGCCTTCCCTGGACACCTGCCTCTGGGAACCATATTCACCAAATTTACTGTAAATTTTCTCTGTGACAATTCCTTCTCAGTCCAACCCAGCCAAGAGGTACCCCCTAGAACCCCCAAAATTGAGTGCTGCCCCTCTTCCTTCTTCTTCAGGCTCATAGCCTGGCCTCTCTTTACTTAGAGCGGACTCCACCATCCGCCCTGTCTAAACCCACCTGCTCTGAGCCCAACCCTGGCCAGAACTCACACTACCCACAACACATCTTAGGTTCCAACTCACAAAGAGGTGGATAACTGAACCCAAGTCTCAATTGGGCTGGTTTTGCTTATTTGGGGGGGAGGGGAAACCATGCTCAAGGCTTATTCCTGGCTCTGCATTCAGGAACCCTTGGTAGCCCTTATTGATCGTATATAGGATGCTGGGGATCAAGCCCATTTTGGCCGAATTCAAGGCAAGCACCCTCCCTGCTGTCCTATCTCTCCATTCCCTACTCTACTGCTTTGATATTGGGGGAGCTCTAGTCCTGGGGGTGAAACACAGGGCTCCTATATGTGAAACACATGCCAGACTTGTGAGCCAACTCCTAAATGTTTTGGGTCACATCTGGCAGTGTTCAGGGTACCCTATGAGATGCTGAGGATCATGCCAGGGTGGGCTGCATGCCCTCACACTTGTCAAATCTTTCCAGCCTGCAGCCCCGAAACTGACATCACACATGTACCACACATTACAGGTACTGGACATGGTTTTGGGGGGGTCATCTGCCCAGCTGGCAGTCCATAGCTAAGAGGCTTGCAGGGCACATTAAGCCAGGGATAGGATGAGACTCAGCAGAGGTGGTGCAACTCTTGCCTTGCATATGCGAGGTCTTGGGTTGGATCCCCGGCACAGCAAAATACAGTAAAATAAAATGCAAGTGGAGGGGCAGATAGTACAGCGGGCAGGGCTCTTGCTGGTATGTGAGCTATCCAGGTTCCATTCCAAGTGCTCCATCTGGTCCTCCAATTCCTGCCAGTAATAAGCCTGAACATTGCTGACTGGATGTGGCCCAAGAACAAACCATAAAAACTCTTACCAGACCATGCTAGATAGACCATGCGAGGCACAAGAAGTATTTGTTAACGCTGCTTCCAACAAAAGCCATTAGCAGCCAGATGGATTTGTTTTTTTAAACTACTGACTGGAAAGTCCCAGAGCTGGAGATATGCAAAGAATTCTCTCTCTTGACAGCTGAGCTAATCTCCTCAGCCTCGCTAGCTCCATTCCAGTAAGCTTTAGAAACATTTCTTAAAACGTTTCTCCCTCCTGGGCCAAGATGTCACTTCTCAGTCCCTCACTTCACACAAATCCGCAGCAGTTTTGGAAAACCGCGTCCCGGTGACCCGTCCATGATGGAATCGAGGTTCGAGCAGCCCAGATCTCCTCCCAGGTAAACAAATCAGGGTTCCCCCCCGCCCCCAGAACCCTCCTCCTGGTTCTCCCAGCGCCCACCGACGGCTTCCCACCCATGTACCTGGGAGGCACGGAGAAAACATCGGGGTGCAGCTCGGCCAAGCCCACGCGCTCCTGATCGAAGCCCTTCAGGGATTCCACCCAGGCCTGCACGGGGCGCCGATGTGGGGGGACGGGAAAGTCGCATTTGCGCAGCACCGGGGGGGCCTGCAGACCTGGGGCAAGCAGAGGTCATAGGTCAAGGGTCAGAGTCAGGATGTCGAGATGCAGGATCACAGCTCCGATCCGCGCCCCCAACGAGTGCGAACCCCACAATCTCACCATCAGGGCTCGCCTCCGGCTCAGCCTGCCCAGCCGGCCCCACTGCACCTGGAGGCAGCGAGCTCAGGCCCTGTAATAAGCCGCCCGCGGGCCGCAGGTAGCCCCGCGCCGTGCTGCGGACCAGCTGCAGCATCGCGGCCCTGGGCCCCACGCCGAGAGGTCACGGCCCACTGCGCCTGCGCGCGGCGCCTGGCGATGACGTCACATACGCGACGCCGCCGTTTCCATCATGGCCATCATGGCCGCCCCCTCGATGGGTCCGCGGAAAGCCGAGCGCTCACGGGCAGAAGTGTAGAGCATGGGGATAGCGGCCCCGAGTGTCCCGCTTTCTCGCCCCCAAAACTACCGCAGGAACCCCATCTTTCCTCTTCAGCACGAAGCGCCCTCCATAGCATTTCCTTTCCCCTCTACGGAAATCTAGCCAATCACCAACGGGCGCGCTTTCCCGTCCAGCCAATGAGCTTCCAGGATGGCGAAGGACCCGCCCACGTCGGGGTATGGGGCGGTGCTTAAGGAAATGTGGCCAATAAGAACCACGCTTTAGGGATAGGCTCCGCCCATGAGGCATAAGACCGCTCCCACTTCGGCTCCTAGATCCCGGCGGGTTCTTTGGGACTGGGTTGGTTGGTTGGTTTCTGCTCTTGTGTTTTGTTTTGTTTTGTTTTGTTTTGTTTTTCTCTGCGGGCGAGGCATTTCCTGTGGTGCTCGGGTATCACCCCAGGGGATATTTGGGGACCACAGGCAAGGCCGAGGAGTCTAACCAGGTCGGCCGCAGGCTGGGTAAACTCCTTACCCGCTGCTTTCTCTCTCTTGTTTGTTTTCGTTTCAAATCAGTGCCTTGAGGCCTCAGCGATTGTACTGGAGTAGGTTTTTTTGTCTTACTCACTGGGGACCCGGGTTCGACTCCCCGCATCAATCTAAGCCCTATCATGAGTGACCCCTGAGCACATCCAGGTGTGGCCCAAAATAAACATTTAAATTTTAAAAGAAAAATAAAAGGGGCCAGAGAGATAGCATGGAGGTAAAGCGTTTGTCTTGCATGCAGAAGGACGGTGGTTCGAATCCCGGCATCCCATATGGTCCCCCCCTTGAGCCTGCCAGGAGCGATCTCTGAGCGCAGAGCCAGGAGGAATCCCTGAGTGCTGCCGGGTGTGACCCAAAATCCAACCCTCTCATAAAAACGGTCGGGGGCCAGAGCGATAGCACATCGGTAGGGCATTTGCCTTGAACGTAGCCTGACCTGAGCTCGATTCCCGGCTTCCCATATAGTTCCCCTCGCCCGGAGCGATTTCTGAGCGCATAGCCAGGAGTAACCCGAATGTCACCGGTGTGCCCTCCCCCCAAAAAGTCACCAAAGGGGCCGAAGCTATAGTACAGCGGGTAGGCCCCTTGCACCCAGCCAATCTGGGTTCGATCCTCAGCATCCCCATATGGTACCCGAGCTTGCAGGAGTCATTTCTGAACACAGAGCCAGGAGCAACCTCGAGCGTCCTTGGGTGTGGCCCAAATAAATTGTAAGAAATAATAAAGTCACAGGCCTGAGTGATAGCACAGCAGTAGGGCGTTTGCCTTGCACGTGGACCGTCCCAGGTTCAATCTCTGGCATCCCATATGGTTTCCCAAGCCTTCCAGGAGCGCAGAGTAAGGAGAAACCCCTGAGCGGCACTGGGTGTGACCCCAAATATATATATGTAACAGTGGTGCAAGCGATAGGGTGGGCGTTTACCTTGCACGCGGCTGACTTAGGACAGACCATGGTTTGATCCCAGGCATCCCATATGGTCCCCCAAACCAGGAGCGATTTCTGAGTGCATAGGAGTAACCTATGCTCAGGAGTAACCCCTGAGCATCACTGGGTGTGGCCCAAAAACAAAACAAAATAATAATAGTAATTTAAAAAAAAGTCACCCACAGGCCCTTCTTAGGATTTGGCCTACCAGATCTTCCCCTCCTCTTAGATTTCCCAGAGCAGGACACCGAGAGCCCAAACCCTTCAAATTAGTGCAACTCTATTCAACCAGAGAAAGCAACAGAGGAGGGGCCGGCGAGGTGGCGCTAGAGGTAAGGTGTCTGCCTTTCAAGCGCTAGCCAAGGAAGGACCGTGGTTCGATCCCCCGGCGTCCCATATGGTCCCCCCAAGCCAGGGGCAATTTCTGAGCGCTTAGCCAGGAGTAACCCCTGAGTATCAAACGGGTGTGGCCTGAAAAACCAAAAAAAAGAAAAAAAAAAAAAAGAAAGCAACAGAGGAAGCAAAATGGAGAGAGTGCCCACAGATTGCTTCACTCCTTGCCACAGGAGCCGCAGAAGTCACTCAATTTAGATTCAGAGTTAGGTCCAAGAGACCAGCAGGGGGCGCCAGAAGCACATAGCTGACTTACCCGCCTTACACTCCTCTGTGCCCTTGGAATGGCACTTGCCCTGCATGTGGCCAACCTGGGTTTGATGACTGGTATATAGGGTCCTCGGAGCACTGCTCGGAGTGGTCTCTGAGTACTGAGCCAGAAGTAAGCCTTGAGAAGTAGATCTCCCCCCAAAGAAAAAATTATGTGTGAGCAGGAATAAACTCTGAGCACTATTGGATGTGACGAAAAAACAAATACAAAACAAAACCAGAAGTTTAGGTGTTTCTCATTGGTTCTACATGGGTCTTGCCCCTGATGGTCACGTGTGTCCATTTACCATGTTACTTGGCACAATCAGTGGTCCACTGGTCTATTGCTAGAACTCTCCTTTCGTGCCACCAACATTCTATGTTCTGTGTCTTTTCCTTTGTTCTCACAGGTGCCAGAACAGAATGACTTCTGCTTCATTGTCATTCTCCTGGGCACAGATGTGAGGTCAGGGGGCCTTTATGCATTTTTGTTTGGTTTTGGTTTTGGATCACACCCACCGGCAGCGCTCAGGGGTTACTCCTGGCTCTATGCGCTCAGAAATCGCTCCTGGTAGGTTGCAGGCTCGGAGAACCATATGGGATGCCGGGATTTGAACCACTGTCCTTCTGCATGCTATCTCTCCGGCCCCCCCTTTATACATTTTTTTTATCCTCGCCCTTAACTCTTTCTATGGCCTTTTTTACTGGCTACACACCCCTTGTAGGTGAGATTTAAAATGACCAATCCTTGAGAATGGAGAGATATAACAGCTAGGAGGGCTCTTGCCTTGCATGTGGCCAACCCAGGTTTGATTCCCAGCATCCAATATGGTCCCCCCAACCTTCCAGGAATAATTTCTAAGCACAGAACCAGGAGTAACCACTGAAAGCTCCTGAATGTGGCCCAAAGCCAATAAATAAAATGACCAATCGAGGCGCCCTACTTATATAGTACAGTGGGAAAGGTGCTTTCATTGCACCAGGGTTCAATCTTTATCAGTAATGATCCCTGAGTGCAGCTGGGTTTGGCGGGAAAAATAAATAGAATGACCAATCAAAGGGTTGGAGAGATAGTATAGCTGGTAAGGATTTTCCATTGTATGTGGTCAGCCTAGATTTGATCTTTGGCACCACCTCGAGTCCCCCTGTCCCTGCCAGGAATGATCGTGGCATAGCAGAGTCAGGAATAAACCCTGAGTCCTGCCAGGTGTGTTCCAAAAGCAAACAAAAAGTGTCCTTGGGGGGCAGGGCCAGAGATATTGCGTTAAGTAGGGCATGTGCCTTTCACCCAGCCAAGCTGGGTTCAATTCCTGGCATCCCATATGGTCCCCCAGTTCTGCCCAGAGTGATTCCTGAACGCAAAGCCATGGGTAACCCCCGAGCACCGCTGAGTATGGCCCAAAACTAACCAAAGAAACTTAAAGAAACAAAAAAAAAAAAGTGTCCTTTTCTTAGGGGGTGGGATCAAATTGATCCTGCTATGGGGCCAGGCAAATAAGTTCCCTAACCCCTGTCCTATCTCTCCAGTCCCCTAAATGCCTCTTACTAGAGAGAATCCTTTCCTTATCTTTAAGTTGAGGGTTTTAACGAGAAACTTCTCCCATTGTTTCCTGGCTCTCAAGCTCCCAGTGGCTCTTGAGGTCACAGGGAGCCCAATAAACATTTCTCTCAGGAGATCCCCATTCACAGAGACATTTCGTTCCCACACCTCCAAGTGCCTAGTTTTTCCCTCATTTAGGCTCTTGCCTGATAAATCGGACAACAGAGCCTTCTCCTTCCTCTGTCCGATTGGGGGGGGGATCTGAATTCTTCTCCTAGCATCCTTCCTCCCCAGAGTCCCCCACCTACCCCCACAGAGAAAGCCTCTAAGCACCTCCTCCATCAGACAGGTCCCTATTGGGTTCAGCACCCTCCTCTCCACTGCCCACTTCTGGGAGCAAAGACCAAAGTCCGGGTCCCAGCAGGATTGGGCCCCAGTCCCCCACCCCCTCGCTCACTACCTCCTGGTCAGTTTCATGTCAGTTTCTGGCCTTGTCAGTTTCACTCCCGGCTCAGCTGATCACCTGCCTCCGAGCTTCTTGAGATTTTTACCCAGGCCCCTGCCTTCAAGCCCTTTCCTCAATTTCCCTATCTCAGGGGACCCCAGCCCCACTCCCACGGGACACCCCAGTAGCCTGCTCACCCTTCATACCTCCTCTGCTTTTTTAAATTTTTTTTTTGTTCAGTATGTTCTGAGAGGTAGCCTATTCTTCTGTACTCTACTGTTTTTGATATTGTTTTTATTTGGGGGGTCACACCCGACGATGCTCAGGGCTGACTCCTGGTTCTGCGTTCAGGAATCACTCCTGGCGGTGCTCAGGGGGGACCATATGGGAGGGGTGGCAAATTCAACTTGGATCAGCTGCTATGCAAAGCCAAGCCAGTGCCTTCCCCACTGTACTATTGCTATGGCTCTTTCTCTGCTGCTTTTATTTTTTGTTGTTGTTCATTCAATGCTAGGGCCCCAGTATGCAATGTTGTTGTTTAGGTACTGGGGATACCCCAGGTCACCCTGACAGCATGGGGCCTTCCAGGGCCGCTTCCAGTCATACTTTGAGACAGAATCAGACCCAGGGTGACTTCATGATAGGTAAACACCCTACGTGATGTACTGTCTCCTCCCAACTGCCCTGCGTTTTGGGGGGCAGAGGCATACCTGCCAATGCTCAGGGTTGACACCTAGCTCTGCTCTCTGGGATCACTCCAGGCAGGACTCAGAAGACCTTACCGGGAATCGAACCCAGCTCAGTTGCATGCTGTTGCTTCCATACAATATTATCCCTCCAGGCCTTGAATCAGAGCCCTAAATAAAAAGGGGTTGATGCCCTGGAACCTCAATACACAGAGAAGCTCAAAGTTGGACTCCTCTGACCTTTACTGAAAGTCTCAGTACGGGACTCTTCCAGTTCCTGGCATCAAAGGCTCAGAGGCAAAAAAGGGCCTTTGTGATGGCTGGTGTGGGGGTCAGCCCGCCTAGCTGCCTGGATAGCTCTTCCCTGGCTTTGGGCATTATAGCAGTTTGGGGGGGGGTGGACAGAAACACGGGGCTGGAATATCCAGATATTAGGTCAGAGTTTGGGGATAGTTCAGGGATGTGGGGTGGAGCCACGGGTAAGATATGAGGAACGTGGATATTGATCCTATATTAGGGGGACAGGGAAGGGGCCCCACAAACTGGTCCCTGAAGCCTCTGCCTCTCCCCCACCAACTGCCAAAACATCTGTTGGTGTTTGCAGCTGGGCCTGCGGGTAACCACCAGGAAGCCCCGCCCCCTCGGGTGAGAGCTGGATTTGGCTTTGCAAAGAACATTCTCCAACCCTTCATTTCCCCCCCACCCCACCGCCGGAGAGATAGCATGGAGGTAAGGCGTTTGCCTTTCATGCAGGACAGTGGTTCAAATCCCGGCATCCCATATGGTCACCTGTGCCTGCCAGAAGCGATTTCTGAGTGTAGAGCCAGGAGTGACCCCTGACCGCCGCCGGATGTGACCCAAAACCAAAAAAAAAAAAAAAGAGAGAACATTCTCCCTCCGCTCTCCTGTTGCTTGATGTCTTGAGCAGAGAAAAATCCTCAAACCGGCAATGAAGAGATGAGAAATTGAGCCCAGAGAAGGCACATGCTTTGCACGGGGTAGATGCTGGTTCAATCCCTGGCACCACCAAGAGTGAGTGATCCCTGAGTGTCCAGCCAGGATCACACCCAGCAGCGCTCAGGGATTCCTCCTGGCTCTATGCTCAGAAATCACTCCTGGCAGGCTCAGAGGACCATATGGGATGCCAGGATTTGAACCACCATCCTTCTGCATGCAAGGCAAATGTCCTACCTCCATGCTATCTCTCTGTGTCCCCCCCCCCCCAAATACACATATATATGCTTTGGGGCGGGCACTAGCCACACCCCATTGTGCTCATGAAATCTTTCAGTGCTGGGGAAAGAATTAATGTTGAGGGGGACCAGAGAGATAGCATGACGGTAAGGCGTTTGCCTTGCATGCAGAAGGACGGTGGTTCGAATCCCGGCATCCCATATGGTCCCCTGTGCCTGCCAGGGGTGATTTCTGAGCATAGAGCCAGGAGTAACCCTTGAGCGCTGCCGGGTATGACCCAAAAACAACAACAAAAACAAAAAAATTAATATCGGTACAAATAAGCCAAGATCCTGAACCATCTCTCCAGTCTTTCAAAGCACTTTCTTTGAGGCCTAAACCAGAGTACAGCGGAGAGGGCTGAATTTACTTTGCAAGAGGCTGATTCTATCTCCAGCATTCCACAGGGCACTCAGAGCCCATCAAGAGTGAGTTCTTAGCACAGAGGCAGGAGTAACCTCTGAGCACCACCAGATATGGCCCTAAAACAAACAAACAAAAATATTTTCTTTTGTTTGCTTTAGGGTTACACCAGATGGGACTGGAGTGATAGCACAGAGGTAAGTCGTTTGCCTTGTACTCTGCAGGCTAACCTGGAATGGACCCTGGTTCTATCCCCAGCATCCCATATGGTCCTCCGAGCCTGTCAGGACCAATATCTGAGTGCAGAGCCAAACCAAAAATAAATAAAATAAATAAGATTACATCTATTGATACTCAGGAGTTACTCCCAGTGGGGCTCAGGGGATTCAGGTGACTGTAGGGGATTCCGTGGATCAAACTAGGCAAGTGTCCTAACCACTGAATGATCGTACTATAAAAAAAAAAAATGGGGCTGGAGAGATAGCATGGAGGTAAGGCATTTGCCTTGCATGCAGAAGGTCAGTGGTTCGAATCCCGGCATCCCATATGGTCCCTCAAGCCTGCCAGGAGCGATTTTTTTTTTTTTTTTTTGGATTTTGGGCCACACCCAGAGGTGCTCAGGGTTTACTCCTGGCCGTCTGCTCAGAAATAGCTCCTGGCAGGCACGGGGGACCATATGGGACACCGGGATTCGAACCAACCACCTTTGGTCCTGGATCGGCTGCTTGCAAGGCAAACGCCGCTGTGCTATCTCTCCGGGGCCCATCCAGGAGCGATTTCTAAGCATAGAGCCAGGAGTGCTCCTGGCTCCTGAGTGCTGCCAGGTGTGACCCAAAAACCAAAAAATAATAATAATAATTTGGGGCCAGAGAGATAGCATGGAGGTAGCGCATTTGCCTTGCATGCAGAAGGACAGTGGTTTGAATCCTCCCCAAGCCATGAGCGATTTCTGTTCTTTTTGTTTGTTTGTGCTCTGGTAGGCACGAGGGACTATATGGGATGCTGGGATTCGAACCACTGTCCTTCTGCATGCGAGGCAAGCACCTTACCTCCATGCTATCTCTCCGGCCCCCAGGAGTGATTTCTGAACGTAGAGCCAGGAGTAACCCCCTGAGCGCTGCCTGGTGTGATCCAAAAAAAACAAAAAACAAACAAAAATTTAAGGGCCAGAGAGATAGCATGGAGGTAAGGCATTTGCCTTGTATGCAGAAGAACTGTGGTTGAATCCCGGCATCCTATATGGTCCCCGAGCCTGCCAGGAGCGATTTCTGAATGTAGAGCCAGGAGTAACCCCTGAGTTCTGCCAGGTGTGACCCCCCCAAAAAAAAGAAATCAAAAAATTGGGAGGGGGGCCGGGTAGGTGGCGCTGGAGGTAAGGTGTCTGCCTTGCAAGTGCTAGCCAAGGAAGGACCACGGTTCAATCCCCCGGCGTCCCATATGGTCCCCCCAAGCCAGGGGTGATTTCTGAGCACATAGCCAGGAGTAACCCCTGAGCGTCAAAAGGGTGTGGCCCAAAAACAAACAAAAAAAAATTGGGAGGGTTGTTAGGGAGCCACATCAGGAAGCAATTAGGGGTTCCTCCTGATTCTGTGCTCAGAAATCTCTCCTAGCAGGCTCGATGGACCATATGGGATGCCAGGGATCGAACCCGGGTCCTTCCTGGTCAGCTGCATGCAAGGCAAACCTCCTAACCACTGTGCTAGCACTCTGCCCACCCCATAATTTTTTGTTTGCTTTTAGGGCCACATTCGATGACGCTCAGGGGTTACTACTCCCTGGCTATGCGCTCAGAAATCGCTCCTGGCTTGGGGGACCATATGGGATGCTGGGGAATCGAATCGCAGTCTGTCCACAGGCAAGGCAGACACCTTACTGCTTGTGCCACCACTCCGGCCCCCCCAAATTTTTTTTTTGGGCCACACCCGGTGATGCTCAGGGGTTACTCCTGGCTGTCTGCTCAGAAATTGCTCCTGGCAGGCACGGGGGACCATATGGGACACCGGGATTCGAAACAACCACCTTTGGTCCTGGATCGGCTGCTTGCAAGGCAAACGCCGCTGTGCTATCTCTCCGGGCCCTCCCCCCAAATTTTTTAAGAGGGGGAGTCTCAAGTGCTGCTTAAATCTGGAGGGGGGACACCATGAGCCCAAGGATGCTGGCCAGGCCCTGAGAATTAGGGATTTCCCAGTCTACATTACAATGCTGGGGGGCGGGTGTGTCCCCATGCTATACCCCCGGAATATTTGTAGAGTTCTGAGTTAAAACTACTGTCTGCTGTTGGAGTCATAGACCAGCAGGAGGGGGTTTATCTTGAGCACATCCAAGCCAGGTTCTATCCCTGGTGTCCCATTGGGTCCCCGAACAGGAGTGATTTCTAAATGCAAAGCCAGGAGCCTGCCCTGAACATCTATCTCCAAGTGTGGTCTAAACACTAGAACAACAAACAATTAGCATCTTCTTATGCATGGCATGATCATGAATACCAATACAAGCTCAGGTTCCCTATTTTTCATTTAAAAATAAATAGGGGGCCAGATTGATAGAACAGCGGTAAAGCATTTGCCTTGCACACTGCCAACCCAGGACAGGCCCAAGTTTGAATCCAGGCATCCCATATGACCCCTTGAGCCTGCCAGAAGCGATTTCTTTTTAATTTTTAAATTATTTTTTGGTGGGCCCGGAGAGATAGCACAGCGGTGTTTGCCTTGCAAGCAGCCGATGATCCAGGACCAAAGGTGGTTGGTTCGAATCCCGGTGTCCCATATGGTCCCCCATGCCTGCCAGGAGCTATTTCTGAGCAGACAGCCAGGAGTAACCCCTGAGCACCGCCAGGTGTGGTCCAAAAACAAACAAAAATTATTTTTTGGTTTTGGGGGCACACCCAGTGAAGCTCAGGGGTTACCTCTGGTTCTGCACTCAGAAATTGCTCCTGGCAGGCTCGGGGAACCATGTGGGATGCCGGGGATTGAACCCAAGTTTGTCCCGGGTTGCAAACACCTTACTGATGTGCTATGCTCCAGCCCCCAGGAGTGATTTCTGAGCTGGGGGTGGCCAAAAAATCCCCCCAAGGACATTAAAACAAATGTCCTTGGGGCTATAGCAATAGCACATCAAGAACATTTTCCTTGCATGCTACTTAACTAGGGCTCAATCCCTGGAGTCCTATAGAGTCCCCCAACCTGACAGGAATAATTTCTGAACACAGAGCCATGAGTAACCCCTTAGCATCCCTGGATGTAGTTAAAAAATATAAACACGGGGCCGGAGAGATAGCATGGAGGTAAGGCGTTTGCCTTTCATGCAGGAGGTCATCGGTTCGAATCCCGGCGCCCCATATGGTCCCCTGTGCCTGCCAGGAGCAATTTCTGAGCCTGGAGCCAGGAATAACCCCTGAGCACTGCCAGGTGTGACCCAAAAACCAAAAAAAAATAAAAATAAAAAAAAAAAAATAAACACACGGGGCCAGAGATAGCATGGAGGTAAGGCGTTTGCCTTGCATGCAGGACAGTGGTTCAAATCCCAGTATCCGATATGGTCCCCTGAGCCTGCCAGGAGCGATTTCTGCTGTAAAGCTAGGAGTAACCCCAGAGTGCTGCTGGGTGTGACCCAAAAAACAAAAAACAAAACAACAAAGAAAATAAAACACAAAAAGGTCCTTTTGGGGATCTAGAGAGGTATTCCAGCAGGTATGGCGCTGGCTTTGCATGCAGTGGATCAAGTGGGTTCTGTCCCCAGCATCCCCTTTGGTCCCCCAAGCACCACCAGGAATAATTCCTGAGCACTGCTGGGTGTGGCTCTCAAAAAAAAAAATAACAGAACAGAACAAAATAAAAATATGTTCTTTTCCCCTTCTCTTCTGCTGTTGTCATGTGTTGAGAAGCAGTCCAGGAAGCTCTTGAATTTTGGCTTCTGTGGCTGAAATTCCGCTTATTTATTTGGTTGTGGCAACAGCATCGCCAAGAAGGAGCAACAGCCCAAGTGCTGAGCTCACACCCTGCGGGTGTGGTTGGGCCTGGAGAGTCCCTTGTCCTCACAGCCTGTGGCCTGTGACATTGAGAGAGGGGGGAGAGTGAGAGGGAGAAGAGAGAGGAGAGGAGAGGAGAGGAGAGAAGAGGAGGGGAGGGGAGGGGAGGGGAGAGAAGGGGAGAAAAGAGAGGTGAAAAGAGAGAAGAGAAAGTAAAGAGAGAGGAGAGAGGGGGAAAGAGAAGGGTGGAGGGGGAAGAGAGAGCGAAAGAGTGAGAGAGGGAAGAGAGGGAAGAGAGGAAGAAGAGAGGAGAGAGATAGAGACAGAGAGGAGAGGAGAGAAAGGAGAGAGAAGAAAGTAAAGAGAGGAGAGACAGGGACAGGGGTAGAGGGGGAAGAGAGGAGAGAGAGGGAGAGGAGAGAGAGGGAGAGAGAAGAGACAGAGAGAGACGGTGTGGAAGGGGAAGAGAGAGCAAAAAGAGTGAGAGAGGGAGGAGAGAGGGAGAAGAGGAGAGAGACAGAGAGGAGGGAAAGAGAAAGTAAAGAGAGGGGAGAGAGGAGAGACAGAAACAGCAGGAACAGGGGGAGAGGGGAGAGGGGGGAGAAAGAGAGAGAGAAGAGAGAAGAGAGAGAGAGAGTGAGAGTGAGAGAGAGAGAGAGAGAGAGAGAGAGAGAGAGAGAGAGAGAGAGAGAGAGAGAGAGATGCTTCTCCAGACAGCACAGACAGACATCTGGTTTTCCCGGGTGCGTGGAGGAAGCCCCCCTCCCTTGCCCTTCCTCCTCTGTCCTCCTAGCTGGAAGCTGACTAAGAGCTAGACCGGGTTGTATTCCAGCTGCCTGCCAAGACCAGCATCTGGAAAGCTTCTTTTGCACCCCGGGGGGCCTCCCCCCAGTGCTGGAGTGAGAATGAGAAATGTGGGACCTGTCCCAGAAACTTCGCCTTCTGCAATTCCTCCAGCTAAAAAACCTGGAGGCGGCCAGGGAAGGGGAGGAGGGGGAAGGAAAGAGTCCTGGAGGTCTGGAGAGGAGTCTATTCCTCAGGATTTGGGAGCAGAGTCAGAGTGAGGAGTAGGGACCTAAGTCAGGTCTGGTCCCATGATGCTCAGGGGTTACTCTGAGCTCAAGGGTCATTCTTAAATTGCTAGCAGTGCTCAGGATATCTTCTAGGATGCGGAGGATCAAACTTGAGTCAACCTTATGCAAGGCAAACACCCTGCCCACTGTGCTATCTCTCAGGCTCCTGCATCCTTTATTTATTTATTTATTTTGTTTGTTTGTTTGTTTTGGCCACACCTGGTAGCGCTCAGGGGTTTCTCCTCCTGGCAGGCTCAGGATACCATATGGGATGCCTGGGATCGAACCTGGGTCCTTTCTGAGTCAGCAATATGCAAGGCAAATGCCCTGCTGCTGTGCTATTTCTTCAGCTCCTGGATCCTTGTCCTTTAGATTAGCAGCAAGAATGCCCCTGAGGGCCCAAGCAAGAGCAAGCATGAAGGGTATTTGCCTTGCACACAGCAGAGATGGATTAGATCCCCAGCGTTTCATAGCCTGCCCCCCCCCAATC
Source organism: Suncus etruscus (assembly GCF_024139225.1). Lineage (NCBI taxonomy): Eukaryota > Metazoa > Chordata > Mammalia > Eulipotyphla > Soricidae > Suncus > Suncus etruscus. Next base: position 89,848,610 of record NC_064862.1, on the reverse strand, counting down.
CCAGCATGCCAGGCTCGAAGTGATTTCTGAGTGTTAATTCAATATAAGCCCAAAACATTGACAACCCCCCTAAAAAAAGAATGAGCCTAGGAAATAGAGGTGGAGGGCCGAAGAGATTGCATAGGGCATTTGCCTTGCATGCAGAAGAACGGTGGTTCGAAACCTGGCATTCCATGGTCCCCTCCTTGAGCCTGCCAGGAGTGATTTCTTTCTTTCTTTCTTTCTTTCTTTTTTTTTTTTTTTTTGGTTTTTGGGCCACACCCGGCGGTGCTCAGGGGTTACTCCTGGCTGTCTGCTCAGAAATAGCTCCTCGCAGGCACGGAGGACCATTTGGGACACCGGGATTCAAACTAACCACCTTAGGTCCTGGATCAGCTGCTTGCAAGGCAAACGCTGCTGTGCCAGGAGCAATTCCTGAGCTCTGCCGGGTGTGACCCAAAAACCAAAAAAGAAATAGAGGTGGAGGTGAAAGCACTTGACTAGCATTGGGCTGACCCCAGTTTAATTCCTGGCATTGCATATGGTCCCTTGAGCAGAGGCCAGAGTGAGCCTTGAATATCCCAAGGGTGGGCCGGAGAGATAGCATGGAGGTAAGGCGTTTGCCTTTCATGCAGGATGTCATCGGTTCGAATCCCGGCGTCCCATATGGTCCCCCGTGCCTGCCAGGAGCAATTTCTGAGCCTGGAGCCAGAAATAACCCCTGAGCACTGCCGGGTGTGACACAAAAACCACACACACACAAAAAAAGAATATCCCAAGGGTAACCCCCTCAAACAACCAAAGACTCTCCAGTCACATGGTTGAACCAGGCAGAGGGTTCAAAGGGCTAATCATGGGCTTTGAAGGGGGAATGCCCACTTCTGGCACCGGCCCCAAGCCTCAGCCCCAAATGGACCCCTATATACCACCTGGAACAAACCTTAAAGCCTGGAGCCATATGTGACACCGCCCAAACCACAGTAGCCACCAAAAAAATGTTCAAGGAGCTGGAGTGGTAGCACCGTGGTAGGGTCTTTGCCTCGCATGCAGCCAACCCAGGAGGGACCCGGTTTGATTCCTGGCATCCCATATGGTCCCTAAGCCAGGAGTGATTTCTGAGCACAGAGCCAGGAGTAACCCCTGACTGCCGCCAGGTATGGGGCCGCCCCCCAAAATGCTCAAAATTGGGTCGGAGGGATAGCATAACGGGTAGGGTGTTTGCCTTGCACGCAGCTGGCCCTGGTTCGATTTCTGGCATCCCATAGGGTCCCCAGGGCCTCCCAGGAGTGATTTCTGAGTACAGAGCCAGGAGGAACCACTGAGTGTGGCCCAAAAACCAAAGCAAAACAAAACCAAAAAATGCTCAAAAGCAAAAATGGCTGAATCCATCCATAGTTGCCAGAAATATATTTTTTTGGAGGGGGGCAGTTGCAGGATGATTCCGGGGACCTTTCGGGGTGGTAAAATGACGAGGAGACAGAGGCGACAGTGACAACAGCCTCAGGCTGCTTCCTCACACACCTGTCTGAACCCAGAGACAGCCCAGCCCCCACAATGCTCCCCTACTCTGCTTGGGATGATAATAATGATTATGATGTGGCCAACCTGCTTTTGGCAGTGGTTCAAAAGCAAAAGCAGCAGTTGTGGGGTTTGGGGGAACAGCTTATATGTGAGTGTCAATATGTGTGAGCGTGTGTGAGCGTGTGTGTGTGTGTGTGTGTGTGTGTGTGTGTGTGTGTGTGTTTTCGTGTATGTGATAGGGAGTTGGCGCTTCAGCACTCCGTTTTGCTGTAACCCCCAAAACTGATCTAAAAAATCAAATCTCCTGTGCAGATGATGGCGGGAGGGGGAGGGGGTCAGCCCTAGGTCCTGGTTAAGTGGGGGGGACTCAGAAGGTTCCAGATCAGAGCCGCACCCACCCACCTCTGAGCCATTATTGTCCTGAGCCCTACAATTAGTGGAGGCCCATCCCAGCCTCTTCCTTTTCCTCTGCTACCTCTGCCTGGGAGGTCCCCAAGAATTGGGCCCCCTGATTTCCTTCCTCTTCCCCTTTCTAAGTGGACCCCCCCCCACGCAAGTCCTGAGATCTCCTTGCACCACCTCCTTCCCCTCATATCAGGAAATCATCCTCAGCGAAGGTTCCAGACTTTTCTAGTCTCCCCATTGAAACTCAGAAGTGGAGGGTGGAGAGGGCGGAAGTGGTGCCTCCCCCCCCAGAGTCTATCCACCTCCCCTGAGACATCACCTTTGTCAAGGAACCCAGTGGTTCGGCCAATAGACAGCGGATATGTTTGTGGCCTCGACCTGTCTCCTCCCGCGCCCCCCCCCCCCCCCGCTAGTCCCTGGGGGATGGCAAATTGCTGAGCCAGCCCAGCAAGTTGAGGGGGGCATTTCCTCCCCAGTCTTTGGGGCCCCCCCAGGGTGGAGATTTCCGCTCCTGGCTTCTTGGAGTAAAGCAAACCCGTAGGCTGAGGGCCCTGCCTCTGAGGTGAGGCCGCAGTTTCCACTGTGAGGTTTGCATCAGCCCCCACATACCCAGGGGACCCCAAGAATCTGACCACTGCTGAGTGGACCCTGAAATCACAAAAAAACAGCTCCATCAAATTCAGAAAGTTCTGCAGCTTTCACTCCGAGTTTGTGGCCCATCCAGGAAGGCTGACTCGACAGATGTCACTTTTCTGTCATTTGGGGTTTGTTTCATTTTGTTTTCAGAGGCTACCCCCTTCCCGGGCGGTACCAGAGTTTGGTGTTAGCTCTGGGCTCAGAGATCATTTCTGCTGGACATTTGGGGACCCGAAGGGGTGCTGAAGACCGTAAGGGGTGCAAAGTTTTCACTTTAACCCCTGTCCTGTCTCTGGGGCATTCAATTTGTATTTATTGGTTCTTTTGGGGTATGTTTTGTGTATCTGTTGTTGCTTGCTATTTGAGGGCCATACCAGTTGATGCTCAGGGTTTACTCCTGGCTCTGTGCTCAGGGATCATTCCTGGTGGGGTTCAGGGGTCCTGGGGTATTGGGGCTTGAATCAGGGTAAGCCACCTGCAAGGCTAGTGCCTTTTTTTTTTTTTTTTTTTTTTTTTTTTTGGTTTTTGGGTCATACCCAGCAGCGCTCAGGGGTTACTCCTGGCTATGAGCTCAGAAATCACTCCTGGCAGGCTCGGGGGATCATATAGAATGCTGGGATTTAAAAACCACCATCCTTCTGCATGCAAGGCAAACATCTTACCTCCATGCTATTTCTCCAGCCCCCCCCCTTTTTTTTTTTGCATTTTGGACCACACCGGGTGGTGCTCAGGAGTAACTCCTGGCTCTCTGCTCAGAAATTCCTCCTGGCAGGTTTAGGGGACCCTATGGGATGCAGGAGGTTGAATCCACATCCAAGGCCAGCACCTTCCCTGCTGCACCATCTTTCTGGCCCTCAACACTTTCTTATGGGGCCCACTTGGTGGTTCTAAGGGATGCTCTGAATCTTGTACTCAGGGATTGAGACTAGTCTCCCCTGTTCTGGTTTTGATTATTTTGATTTGTTTTGGGGCCACACCCAACAATGCTCAGAAACTGGGGACCCAAGCCGTTCTGTTCTGGGGAGCTGCTCCTGGCACTGTTCAGGAGACTCAAGCAAAAGTCTCCGAGCTACTCAGTGGTTAGGCCCAGTTCTGTGCTAAAGGGACACTTCAGGCAATGCTCAGGGGACTTGCTTTGCTTTGCTGGTGATCAAACCCAAGCCTCTGGTATGCAAACCCTTTGTTACCTTTATGGGTTGGGGGGGTTGTTAGGTCATACCCAGCAATGCTCACGGACTACTCCTGACTCTGTGTTCAGGATTCTTTTGTGTGTGTGTGTGTGTGTGTGTGTGTGTGTGTGTGTGTGTGTGTGTGTGTGTGTGTTTGGGCCACACCTGGTGGCACTCAGGGGTTACTCCTGGCTCTGTGCTCACAAACTGCTCCTGGCAGGTTGGGGGGGGGGTACCATATATGGGATGCTGGGAATCAAACCTGGGTCCATCCTGGGTTGGCCGAGAACAAGGCAAATGCCCTACGCTGTACTATTGCTCTGGCCCCAAGGATTCATTTCTGATGATGCTCCCAGGACCATCTGAAGTGCCAGCAATCAAATTACAGTGGGCTGCCTGCACACTTTACACCCAGTACTCTGGTTTTGTTTTGTTTTGTTTTTACCTGGAGGTGCTCAGGGCTTGCTTCTGGCTCTGCACTTAGCAATCACTCCTCATAGTGCTCAGGGAACCCAATAGGATGTTGGGAATCGAACCTGGGTCAGCCATGTACAAGGCCAGCACCATCCTGGTTGAATGATCACTCCGAATACTTCAATTGAATTCTCTTTGAGGGGTGATTGGGCCACACCAGGCAGCACTCAGGGGTTATTCCTAGCTCTGCACTCAGAAATCTCTCCTGTCTGGCTCTTGGAGGACCAGGTGGAATGCTAGGGATCAAACCCAGGTCCTTCCCGGGTCTGCAGCATGCAAGGCAAACACCCTACCATTGTGCTATCACTCTGGCCCTTTAATTTCATTCTTATTTTTTGTACCCGGTTATGCTCAGGGATCACTCTTGGCTGTGCTCAGGGGACCCTACGGGATGCCAAAGATGAAACCTGGGTCAGCCACATGCAAGGTGAACCCTAATCCCTTGATTATCTCTCCGGCATCCGGACATGCTTTATGCAGAGCAGTGTCCTCTGACGCAGTCTAGGCCCAGGGCCCCAGGACACGCGTCACTTATGCCCAAAGGTCCTGGGCAGGAAGGCGGCCACTCTCCTGGGCCCTGCCCCCCTTGTTTCCTCCCCCCGGACCAGACCTACTCTATCGCCCTGCCCTGTCCTGCTAGTAGTGCCCAAACATCAGTCTGCACCCTGGCACCCGGGCTGTATCTGCCGTGCCCTCCGCTATCTCCCACTGCAGGAGCACATCTGGGGCCTAGCAGATACAGTGTCCCAAAGAGCTGGAGCGCGGGAAATCCGGGGCTCACGCTTAGGGGTAAGGCGTGTGTGGTTTCCAGCACCCTCAGAGGTGACCCTGTTAGCCCCAAGCACTACCAGGTATGGCCTAGAAAACCGGAGTGGTAGTGGCCGGAGCGGTGGCGCAAGTGATGGGGCGTCTGCCTTGCCCTCGCTAGCTTGGGATGGACCTCGGTTCGCAGTTCATCCTCCAGCGTCCCATATGGTCCCAAGCCAGGAGCGATTTCTGAGCACATAGCCAGTAGTAACCCCTGAGCGTCACCAGGTGTCCCCCCCCCCAAAAAAAAAAAAAAAAACAGGAGTGGAGGGCGTTAACCTTCATATAGACAACCTGGGTTCCATCCCTGGCATGCCATAGGGTCCCCAGAGCCTGCCAGGAGTGATTCCTGAGTGCAGAGCCAGTAGTAAGCCTTCAGTGTGGGAAAAACTCAGACCAAAATGCCCTAAGGATTTCAAAGTGAGATTCCAAGACTGAGGAAATAAAAAGTTGTGGAGCCAGAGTGATAGGACAGCAAGGAGGGAGCTTGCCATGCAGGTATAGGCTTACCTAGGCTCGATCCCCAGCATCCTAAGGGGTACCCCTAAGCCACCAGGAATAAATAATTCCTAAGAGTAGAATCAGGAGTCAGCCCTGAGCACTGCTGGGTGTGTTCCATACCCCCCTTGAAAAAGAAGGTTTTGTTTACTGATGTGCTGGGGGGAATGTATCCACATTTGGGGACTCAGTCAAGCTAAGGGCCTGGGGAGGATGTGGCCAAACCTTGAGGAGGTGACGGGTCCCCGCATTTTGTTCCTGGGTGCTAAGGATGAGGGGTTCCTAGACAAAGCGCAGTTCGACTTGGTGAATAAAAAATAATTTTATTTATTATGTGTCACTTGGTAAGAACTTTAATATCTGTCCCTGGGCTAATCACCCAAAGACCTGTTTGCTCCAGATGCCTTGCAGCTCCTTAGCGAGTGAACAGGGGGGAACCCCACTGCGCTCCCCAATTTCAAGGGTCGAGCGAGACACCTGAGTTAAAAGAGAGGGCAGGAGCAATAGCACAGCGGGGAGGGCTCTTGCTTTGCACGGGGTGACCCTGGTTCGATTCCCAGAAAAATCATAGGGTCCCCCAATTCTACCAGGAGCAATTTCCAAGCTCAGAGCCAGGAGGAACCCCATGAGCGCCTCCGGGGTGTATGGCCTCAAACCCCCCCTACAAAAAAAAAAAAAAAGTGAGGGAGGTCGTTTTCCGCGGAGCCCACCTGGCTAGGCGCGGCGTGACGTCACGTCCCGCCCATCCACCATGACGTCACGCCCCGGCCGGTTCTCACGGGTGGGGGCTGGGCGGGGCGGGGGGTGCGGACAAAAGGACCCCGCGCCTCCCACGCCGGCCCCGGCGTGCGCCCCAGCTGGCCACATCTGGAATTGATCCCCGCGCGGCCGGAAAGGGGCGGGGAGCGGGCGGAGCCGGCGGGGGGCCGGGGCGGCGCCTCTCCCCGCCCCCCCACCGGCCCCGCGGCCCCGGGACGCAGCCGAGCCCGGCGGGCAGCCCCAGCCCCAGCCGCGGCCGTCCCGGGGACACCGGAGCCCGAGTCCAGCCGGCCAGGGCAGGGACCCCCCGGGCCGGCCTCGTCGCCAGGTGAGCTTGCGTGGCGCAGGGGGGAGGCTGGCAGGGCGGGGCCCGGGCGCCCCTGAAGACTTGGGGTTCGGTCGCAGCTGGGCGCACCGGGAGGTGCGGGGGGACGCACGAACCCGGGCTCTGGGGAGGTGGAAATCGATCGCTCCCAGAGCAGGGGTGCTCCCGCGATGGTGCTCCCTCGGGACCCCCCGTGCGCCCTCCCCGGAGATCCAGGCGGCCCCCACCCGCCTACACCCCCTAAGGCCGCTGTCTTGGCCGTGAACCCCCCGCTCCGGATTGCGCTCCCCGGGAGGGAGGCTTCCTTGGCGGCAGGAAGTCGGCGCCGTGGAAGAATCCGTCGGCTCGCGGGGGTCGGAGGCGAGGCTGGGAGGGAAGGAGAACTCACTTTGGGGCCCAGGATCTTGGGGCTCCGGGATGGGTCTTGGTTTGGGGGGGCCCAGAGGGCGCCCCTCCTGGCTGGGTCCGGATAGAGCTGAGCCCCAAAGGTGCAGCGCTGCGCCAAGGGGCGGGCCCGCCCCGGGGTGCGCCATGGAACCCCCCCTGCCTGCCTGCGCTCCTGCCTGTGCTCTGTGCCTCAGTTTCCCCCCCTGGGCATTCGGACCTTTCTGCAGGCAGACACCTCCCCAAAGAAAAAAAAACCCAGATGTTTTCCCCGTGGGGCCTTGGCTTTGTTCTGGAGGAAAAAAGGGAAGGAAACGTGATTCCTGCGCCTTTCTTTTTCCACCCTTGGTGCTCAGAATGGGGCGTGGGCGTGCTTGGGGCGCGCAGACCCCACTTTGGGGGTGTTCCTGGGGATGGGGGGCTTCCCTCCTCGGGCACTAATTGACTCACCCCGGGGTTTCCACCGTTTTCCCCGACTTTCCCTCCAGCCCACGGCTACCATAGCACTGCCCTGTCCCCCCACGCGTGTTCCCATGCGCGCGTGGCGACTGTGGTGCGCGCGCGGGCTGAGGTTGCGTCTCTCTTATTCCTCCCACTTAACTTTCCGGGGAGACCCCAGAGAGGCTCCTGGAGGGACCCAGAGGCGTCCCCCACCCCTGATCGCAGACGTGGGGGACTCGTGCGTGGGGCTGTCGCGGGCGAGGCGGCCAGCCGGGCTGCGGATACCTTGCATTCCACCTCCTGATAAGGCGGCCAGAGGGGCCCGGGGGCGGGGCAGGGCTGTCGCCATCTCCATAGTGACGCTCCGGGCTGCTCCTTGCCTTGGGGGACGCGTTTTTTTGGACCAGTGGCTTCTTCTCTCTGCATCCTCTGTTGTTGTGTGGGCCTGGCTTGAGTTTAGTGGCCGCTGCCTTGGGAAGGAAGTGCATGTGGGGCGAGGGCACGGGGCATTGATCTTCCATCCTTCACACACACACACACACACACACACACACACATACACACACACACACGTTGTGGTGCCAGGCGTCATTCACAACTCATCATGGGACTTGAAAAGTGGCAACCCTCTCACAACACTAAAATTTGTCTTGGAGGGGCCAGAAAGAGCGCACAGTGAGTAGAGCTGTAGCTTTGCATGTGGCCTACACGAATTCAGACCCCGGCACCCCTTATGTTATGATATCTAGAGCCCACCATAGAGTGATCCCTGAGCCTAGAGCCAGGAGTAAGCCCTGAGCACTGCCAGGTGTGGCCCCCAAACCAAAATCAATTAGTAAATTAAAAAGTCAAATAAAATTTACCCTGGAGGTAGGGGCCGGAGAGATAGCATGGAGGTAAGGTGTTTGCTTTTCATGCTGAAGGATGGTGGTTTGAATCCCAGCATCCCATAGGGTCCCCTGTGCCTGCCAGAGGCAATTTCTGAGCATAGAGCCAGGAGTAACCCCTGAGTGCTGTCGAGTGAGACTCAAAAACCAAAAGACCACCAACCATCTAGAACTGAGCTGCTTTGTTTGGGGCCGGAGAGATAGCATGGGGGTAAGGCATTTGCTTTTCATGCAGAAGGTCATTGGTTCGAATTCTGGCATCCTATATGGTCCCCGGAGCCTGCCAGGACCGATTTCTGAGTGTGGAGCCAGGAGTAACCCCTGAGCGCAGCCAGGTGTGACCCCAAAAAAACCAACAACAAAATAATTTACCCTGGAAGTGAGACTCTCCCCCCGGAAAAGACAATAATAGTTTCCCTAGCAGATTGTGAATACAGTAAGGCAAGATGCCATGATCAAAAGCATGGAGGGAGGGTCTTTTGTTGATGGCTGACCAGGGCCACACCCCCCGCCCCATGCAGAGATTTCTTTTTTTTTTGGGGGGGGGTGAAGGTTTTTTTGTGTTTTTTTTTTTTGTTTGTTCTTTTTTTTTTTTTTGGTTTTTGGGTCACACCCGGCGGTGCTCAGGGGTTACTCCTGACTTTCTGCTCAGAAATAGCTCCTGGCAGGCACGGGGGACCATATGGGACACCGGGATTTGAACCAACCACCTTTGGTCCTGGATCGGCTGCTTGCAAGGCAAACGCCACTGTGCTATCTCTCCGGGCCCGGGGGTGAAGGTTTTTAAGGCCTTACCTGGCAGTGTTCAGGGCTTTCTCCTGGCTTTGTGCTCAGGTATCAATTCTGGTGGGACTCAGGAGGACCTTATGGGATGCAAGAGATCAAGGCCGGTGATGGGCCAGCCATTTGGGGCAGAGGGTGCTAGGGGAGAAGTTACAGAATGTGTGTGTGTGTTTGAGAGAGAAATGTAAAGATTAAAATGAGCCTAGGCTAGGGGCCGGAGAGATGGCATGGAGGTAGGGCATTTGCCTTGCATGCAGAAGGACAGTGGTTTGAATCCCGGCATCCCATATGGTCCCCCGAGTCTGCCAGGAGCGATTTCTGAGCCTACATTGAGCCAGGAGGAACTCCTGAGTGCTGCTGGGTGTGACCCAAAAACCAAAAACCAAAAAAAAAAAAAAAAAAAAGCCAGTGCTGAACTTAGCCAGAATCGGGGTGTTCTAATTCTGCCAGCCTTAACTATAGATCCAGCTTCCTCCTTCTGGGAAACAATTTATCTGACTTTGCATAACTTTAGGGAAAAAGGAATGGAGGGACTGGAGGCCTCAGTTTCCCCTTTTCTAACCAGACAGCTTTGACCTGCTGCTGGCTTGGCAGAAAGGGAGCGCCCAGACCGCCAGCTCATCCTCTCCCTGGCCTGGCCTCCCCTCCCTTTCACGAAGGCATTTATTATTATTATTTTTGCTATCCTCCCCGGGATGCTAGGGCTCAGCCGGGTTCTTATTTCTGCAGGAAACGTCCATAAATCTTCCTTTTGGCTGGAGAAAGCTGATGGCTGGGGCCTAGAGGGGAGGAGGCACCCCCCCCATCCCGCCCCGTGCACACCCCTGGCATTTTGCCCACCAGCAAAATTGTCTTCCCAGACCCCGCCAAGTGGGGGGGCACCTTTGCTTCTCAGGCCAGAACCCCAACCCAAGAATAGCCTAGGCAGCCAGGGCAGGCCTTGGGGTCGAGGGTAAGCGTCTGATGGGGATGACCCTGAGGTCAGATCACCGCCCAGACCCTCCCCCACTGCAAGCCCCCCCAAAGCTGTAACTGGGCTCTGCCTTCCCGCGCCTACAAAAGGGGCGGACAGCAGGGCCCTGCCCAGCGCCCGGGGCTGGACCAATCGGATGCGGCGAGAACGCCAAGCTCGGCTCCGATTGGCGAGTCGCTAAGTGCCCGGGATTGAAAACGAGCCAATCAGCGCGCAGCCTGCTGCTGGTCCTGCCGGTCAGTCGGCTGAAACTGATGGAGGCTCTGGGCCCAGCTCTCTGCTGCAGCGGGCAGAGAGAGGGCATCGGGGCGCCCTGGGGCCCTGTCCGGTAGAGGAACAAGGGGACCTCTGTGTGGTGATCCGGGCGGGGCAGCGGCCCCGGGGGACACGCACAAGGCTGCTCTCTGTTCCCAAACTAGGACGGATGTCCCCTCGCCCGAGAGGGAGCAGCTGGAAGCGGGGGAGGCGCGCCAGGTCGCCCTTTGGAAGGGGTGACCGGTCTGGGGGACCCAAATGTCTCGGCCATTCTTTACCCCCACCCACCCCCCCCAAAACCCAGCATGCGCAGCCAAGTGGAGAACCGGCTTAACCAGCCTTTTCTGGAACATGCTTCTGATGCACATGCAAGCAGTTACGCACGTGTTTCTTGTTCCCAACACTTGGGAAGGGCTCTTTGGCAAACCCCCCCTTTTCTTCTTTGGTTTTGGGGCCACACCCGGCTGTACTCAGGGCTTACTCCTGGTTCTGCGCTCAGGAATCACTCCTGGCATGGATGTTGGATGCCAGGGATCAAACCCATGTAGGCCCTTGTGCAAGGCAAACGCCTGCCCAACTGTACAATGACTCTGACCACCCCCTTTCTTTTATTTTTGGTTTTGGGGTCACACGCGGCGGCACTCGGGTTACTCCTGGCTCTGAGCTTAGAAATCGCTCCTGGCAGGCTCTGGGGACCATATGGGATGCTGGAATTCGAACCACCATCTATCCTGGGCCGGCTGCGTGCCAGGCAAACGCCCTACCGCTGTGTTATTGCTCCAGTCCCTTTAAAACTTTTTGTTTTAATTATTTTAAGTAACTCCTGGACACTGCTGGTGACATGCAGACACCACATCAGATCCTTTGAATCGCTTCCCAAGTCCTGAGCGCGGGGGTGTGGACTCAACGGATTCTTGGTCCAAGGAGGTTTAGTTTTCCTCGAAGCTGGGGATTGGGGCGTTGGACATGGGCATGACTCAGGATTTCATGGAAACAAACACAGTTCCCTTCCTCTCATCTCCCCGTGGGGCTGCCTATGCCCCCCCCCCCCCCAGCCTATGGCCAGAGCCCAGCTGCCATGTGTTGCAGACCAGCCAGCCTTTCCCGCCCTCACCCTCTCCCAACTTCCCCACACACCGGATGTGACTGGGAGGCCCGACTCCACCCTGTTTGTTCCAGGGGCCTCACATCTGGATTTCATCCTGGCTGGGGAGTGGGGCTGGGAGGAGGGGGAGTTTGCCAGGTCCTGCCACCCCCACCCCACACCCCTTTGCTGGGACCCTGTGTCCCAGGGCAGACTTTTATGGTTCTGATGAGAGCAACCTGTAAGAGATGTGGCGAGCATCTATCCACTCCCCCCAAAAGATGCAATAGAGGGCACCTGGCTCCCAGTCTGGCAAGGTCATGGGGAGAGAAAGGGGGGGGGGAATGAGTCGTTGTAGTTGCTACTTAGCGCCAGCTGCATGCGTCATGCCATCTGATGCCTCTGCAGCCCCTGGAAACAGGGTTGACGTGGCCTCGAACCCCGAGATTGCAGCCATGCCCCTGACCTTGAAGATGATGTGACCTCGGGGCCGCCCAGTTGTCTCTCTGAGAAGCCCTTATCTGGCCAGAAGCCGCCTTGGCCCTGAGGGCCAGACCCAGCCTGAAAGTCAGGCCCGTGGGTGGGTAATGAACAGGGACCCAGTGGATATCAGCGCCAGCATCTTGCTGACCTGGGTTGACAGGCGGCATGTGGACCCAAGCTCTGGGCTCCCCTCTGAGTTGCTTCTTGTGTTTGTGGAGGTGCAGGCTTCCCGGACACCCGGATAAGGCCATACAAAGGAGGCAACTTGAGGTCCTTTGGCCTGGCATTGTGGGACAGTGGGCTGGGCTTTGAGCTCACCCCACTTTGAAGACTCTCGGGTGAGGGTCATCAGGGAACTGAGATTTCCCACTTTGCCAATTTTCAAGCTGCCAGCATGGCAGGTGGGGGGGAGTAATGGCCTGAAAGTCAGACAGACAGACAGACAGACAGACAGACAGACAGACAGACAGACTGGGGCCTTCCAACATCAGAACCCAGGGCCGGAAGCTCTAGTACAACCGGTCAGGCTCTTGCTTTGCACCTGGCACACCTGATAGACCTCCGAGCATTGCCGGAGTGATCCCTGAATGAATGCAGGGCCAGGAATAAGCCCTGGACCACGCTGGGTGTGCCCTTAAAAATAAACAAACAAACACAGGGGCCAGAGAGATAGCATGGAGGTAAGGTGTTTGCCTTTCATGCAGAAGATTGGTGGTTCGAATCCCGGCATCCCATATTGTCCCCCGAGCCTGCCAGGAGCGATTTCTGAGCATGGAGCCAGGTGTAACTCATGAGCGCTGCCGGGTGTGACCCAAAAACCAAAAAAAAAAAAAAAGAACCAAAACAACAACAAAACAGGCTGGAGAGATAGCATAGATGTAGGGCATTTGCCTTGCATACAGAAGGACAGTGGTTTGAATTCTGGCATCCCATATGGTCCCCCGAGCCTGCCAGGGCGATTTCTGAGCGTAGAGCCAGGAGGAACCCCTGAGCGCTGCCGGGTGTGACCCAAAAAAAAAAACCAAACCCAAATTCTGAACCCTTCCACCTGCCCTACCCTGCACTGGTCTGTCTGTTGTTTGTCTTGTTTTTTATTTTAATGTTTTGGGGCCACACCTGGTGATGTCCTGGGGTTACTCTTGGCTCTGCCCTCAAGAATCAATCACTCCTGGCGGTGCTCCCCAATAAGAAACTGGGGATTGAATCTTGGTTTCGTACAAGGCAAAACGCCCTTCCTGCTGTAATAAGCTGCAACTGCTTGTCTTTTACTTTTATTTTCCATTCCCGCTGGGCCACACCTGGCGGTGCCCAGAAAACCCTGTAGCACCTGGGACTCAGCCTGGGATTTCCAAAGGCCAGGCCTGTGCTCCAGCCCTTTGAGTCAGCCCCCCGACTTCTAGCTGCTTTTGCTTCTGTTTATTTTGGGGGGCACACCCAGCTGCTCTCCATGTCTATTCCTGGCTCTTCTCAGGGCTCATTCCTGGTGGGGCTTTTTTTGGGAGAATGCACCCAGTGTCGCTAAGGGGTTACTCCTGGCCCTGCCCTGTGCTCAGAAATTACTCCTAGCAGGCTGGGGTGACCATACGGGTTGCTGGGGATCAAACTTAGGTTGGCTGCATGCAAGGCAAATGTCCTAGCTGCTGTGCTATAGCTCTGGCCCCCTTTTGGGGCTCTTTTTGTTTGTTTTGTTTTTTTTTGTTTTGGGCCACACCCATTTGATGCTCAGAAATCACTCCTGGCTTGGGGGGACCATATGGGACACCGGGGGATCGAACCTCGAACCGAGGTCTGTCCTACGCTACCGCTTGCAAGGCAGACACCTTACCTCTAGCGCCACCTTCCCGGCCCCCCCTTGTGGGGCTCTTGAGGCCATATGGGGTACAGGTGATGTAACCTAGGTTGGTGGGATGCTGTTGCAAGCTGGTGTGTGTGTGTGTGTGTGTGTGTGTGTGTGTTGGGGGGGTTCCTTGTACTTTTTTCTTTTTTTGGACCACAGCCAGCAGTACTCAGGGGTTACTCCTGGCCCTGTGCTCAGGTATTACCCCTGGCAGTGTTCAGGGGACTATATGTGATGCCAAGGATCAAACCTGGGTTGGTTGCATATGCAAGGCAAACTCCTTCCCTGCTGTACTGTTACTCTGGCCCCTTCCATGTGCTTTTTCATCTCATCTTTCTTTTCTTTTCTTTTCTTTTCTTTTCTTTTCTTTTCTTTTCTTTTCTTTTCTTTTCTTTTTGGTATTTGGGTCACACCCAGCAGCACTTAGGGGTTACTTTTGGCTTTGCACTCAGAAATTGCTTCTGACAGGCTCTGGGTACCATATGGAATGCTGGTGACTGAATTCAAGTCCATCCTGGGTCAGTGGTATGCAAGGCAAATGCTCCAGTCCCTAATCTCATTTTTTTAATTGTTTATTTTTTTAGCCACACCCAGCGATGCTCAGGGCTTCCTGAAGCTTTTCCCTCAAGCAATCCCTCCTGGCAAGTGCTTGGGGGAGGAGGGAACCTATGAAATGCTGGGGATCGAACCTGGCATCCTCCCCACTGGACTAGCTCTGTAGCCCCAGCAAAAAGGGGTCCACTTTTTAGGTGCTGCTGGTTCTTGGGTTGGTGGCTAGGCTGGACCAGCCCCATCTAGCTCGCTCTCTCACTCACTCACTCACTCACTCACTCACTCACTCACTCACTCACTCACTCACTCACTCTTTCTCTTTTCTCTCTGCAGCGTTGACAGCCCCATGGCCCCTCCTGGCTGCTGATTCTGCTCCCCACCGCCCACACCATGGGCAGCCCCTACTCAGAGTATCTGAGCCCCACCAAAGTCCAGGAACACTACAACTATACCAAAGAGACGCTGGAGACTCAGGACACGCTGTCCCGCCAGGTGGCCTCAGGGCTGATCATACTGCTCTGCATCGCCATCGTGCTGGAAAACTTCCTGGTGCTGGTGGCCGTGGCCCGTAACAGCAAGTTCCACTCAGCCATGTATCTATTCCTGGGCAACCTGGCGGCGTCTGACCTGCTGGCCGGCGTGGCCTTCGTGGCCAACACGCTGCTGTCGGGCCCGATGACGCTGGGCCTGACGCCAGTGCAGTGGTTCCTGCGGGAGGGCTCCGCCTTCATCACGCTGTCCGCGTCCGTCTTCAGCCTGCTGGCCATCGCCATCGAGCGCCACGTGGCCATCGCCAAGGTCAAGCTCTACGGCAGCGACAAAAGTTGTCGCATGCTGCTGCTCATCGGCGCGTCCTGGCTCATCTCGCTGGCCCTGGGCGGGTTGCCCATCCTGGGCTGGAACTGCCTGGGCCACCTGGACGCCTGCTCCACCGTGCTGCCCCTCTATGCCAAGCCCTATGTGCTGTGCGTGGTCACCATCTTCTCGGGCATCTTGCTGGCCATCGTGGCTCTGTACGCGCGCATCTACTGCGTCGTGCGCTCCAGCCACGCAGACGTGGCAGGCCCGCAGACGCTGGCGCTGCTCAAGACGGTCACCATCGTGCTGGGCGTCTTCATCGCCTGCTGGCTGCCGGCCTTCTGCATCCTGCTGCTGGACTACGCCTGCCCCGTGCGCGCCTGCCCGGTGCTCTACAAGGCGCACTATTTCTTTGCCTTCGCCACGCTCAACTCGCTTCTCAACCCGGTCATCTACACCTGGCGCAGCCGGGACCTGCGGCGTGAGGTGCTGAGGCCTCTGCGGTGCTGGGTGCAGGCGGCCACGCAGGGCCGGCGGCGGCATGGGGGACACGGGGGACGCCACCCTGGACAGCGGCTCCTGCCTTTGCGCAGTTCCAGCTCGTTGGAGCGGGGCACGCACATGCCCACGTCGCCCACGTTGCTGGAGAACAACACGGTGGTGTGAGGGTGTGTGCGTGTAGGGGGGGATACCCCCTGCTGCTTGCTCCCTGAAACCCACCAGGATGGAGCCATGATGGGAAGGTCCGCGGTGGATGCCCCGCCCAGGTGTGGCATCCCGTGGCCACGCCCACCCCGATACCGGGCACTGATTGGCTGGTGAGCCAGTGGGCGGAAGTGCTGGCCCCCTGGAGGGCGGGCCTTGGAAGGGAGACTCCGCCCCCTCGCAGAACTGGGTCCTCCTGAGGACTGGGCTCTCCCTGGATTTGGAAGATGGGGCTGGCAGGAGGGACCCCAATTGGGGTGAGGGCCTGTCTCCAACATTTCACCCTTTGCCTTCCACCCCACACCCTCTAGGAAAATTTGGCATTTTGCTTTAGCCTGGAGGGGCTGGTGGCTTCTTTCATTCATCCTCCTTACCTCCCCCAGAACCCCAGTTGGTAGCTCAGCTCCTGGGCCCCAATCCCCAGCTTCCCCCCTCTTTCGCCAGCTGACATTGGTCTTTTTCTTCCTTTTCCTCTTGCCCCACCAGCCATCTGCAAACCGCAGGAGGCGGGGGTGGGGGGGTGGGGAGGAGGAGGGAACCGAACCCCATTCTCAGACCTCATTGGCCAATTGCACTATTTGGGCCACAGAGGCATCACCCAGGGCTGGAAAAACCGGTCCCTGTGCCAGGAGGGCTTGGGCCTGCAGGCTGAATGATGGAACTTGACACATTTCTGGGGGGCGGGAGTCTTTCACGTGGGACCCCCGCCAAAAAACATAAAAAGTAACCCATAGGCTTATGCAGCCTGTATCCCCCAGCTATGAGTCACCACCCCAGTCATGGCCACCTGCATTCTCCTTCACGTGATTCCTTTCAAGTTGTATTGAAAACAGAGCACGAGAGTGGGAGTGTCAGGGACACCTGTGGAGTGTCGCAACCCCCCCCCCAAAGTCTTCCCAAGTGCCCATCCAAGGGCTAGTGATGTCCTGTGGAGCCACTCCACATACGGTACAAAGGACTATTTATGTGTGTCTGTGTCTGCAAGTGTTGTCTGGCATTCACCCCGCCCCTAGCAGCACCCCAAAATGGATGCTGCTGTGTTTCCTCCTATCTGTGTTGGAAATGCCAAAGGAGTTTTGGGAGGACCCTACAGGGACCCCTTTCAAATGGTTCATCACCCGGCCACAGAGCTGAACATCATTCATGCAGTACTACCCCTCAAAGTGACTGCTTATGATGACTGACGTTGGAGGTAGGGGGGCTGTCTCCCCCACAAGGGCTTGACAATGCCAGAGAGCCAATCCCTGGAAATAAACAGTGTCATTTCTCTTTTGACAGTGGTTGTCTGTGCAATGAACCCTGACTTCCCTCATCTCAATGGATGGGATGGGCTCCTGGGGGTAGGGGGACACCCACCTTCATGTGTCCTCTCCTCCTGAGTGCAGGGCCTGGAGGAAGCCCTATGCGTTGCTGGATGTGGCCCCAAAACAAACCAAACATAAGAATCATTCCTGGGGCCGGAGAGATAGCATGGAGGTAAGGCGTTTGCCTTTCATGCAGAAGGTCATCGGTTCGAATCCCGGCGTCCCATATGGTCCCCCGTGCCTGCCAGGAGCAATTTCTGAGCATGGAGCCAGGAGTAACTCCTGAGCACTGCCGGGTGTGACCCAAAAAAAAAAAAAAAAAAGAATCATTCCTGGGATCACATAGGGTCCTGCCAGCCTGCCAGGGGTGATCTCTGAGTGCAGAGGAACCCCTGAGTACTGCTAGGTGTGGCCCCTAAAAGCAAAATAACAATAATAATGCTAGTAACAGTCACCTATAGTGGGCTCTGGTGTGCCAGGAAGCCGAGGATGGAACCTGGGTCTACCATGCACAAGGCCAGCAGCCGCCTGCTGTGCTATTGCTCTGACCCTCTTCACCTTCATGGCTGGTGAGATGATGGGTTAACTGGAGCAGGCGCCCAGGAGACGTGGGATGATGGAGGTTCCCCAAAAGGATCAAAATAGAACAGTCCCGTGATGCAGATATTCTGCTTCTGGTGGTTTATCCTACGGAAACAACTTGAGTGTCTGGGCAGACAACAGTTCTCAACAGTGCAGTATTTGCAGTTTGCTATTTTATGGGGGTTGGGGGTTAAAGCACATTTAGTGGGGCTCAGAGGCTACTCCTGCCTCTGTGCTCACAAGTGCATCCTGGCTGTGTTTAGGGGACCAGAGTTAGGGATCAAATTAGAACAGACAGCAAAAAGCTGACCCAGGGCGGACCTCGGTTCAATCCCCCCGCATCCCATATGGTCCCCCAAGCTAAGAGTGATTTCTTTTTCTTTTTCTTTAGCCATGAGCGACTTCTGAGCACATAGCCAGGAGTAACCACTGAATGTCACCGGGTGTGATCCCCCCCCAAAAAAGAAATCAAACAAGAAAAAAAAGATCAGACCCCAAAGCCAACCCCTTCACTCTGTAATCTCTCCAGCTCCTGAATATCCACTGTTCTACTGTTGCTAGTAGCTTGAATGTGGGGGCTGAAAGAGAAAGAACCCATGTGGTTCAATCCCGTGAGTCCTACCTCAGGAGTGATCTCTGAGCTCAGAGACACGAGGAAGTCTGAACACAGCTGGGTGTGGTCCCCCAAACAAAAGAAAAAACACAAAATCAACAACAACAACAAAGCAATTAAGATAGAGAAGAGGGCCGGAGAGATAGCGGTGTTTGCCTTTCAAGCAGCCGATCCAGGACCTAAGATGGTTGGTTCGAATCTCTCGGTGTCCCATATGGTCCCCCGTGCCTGCCAGGAGCTATTTCTGAGCAGACAGCCAGGAGTAGCCCCTGAGCACCGCCGGGGGTGGCCCAAAAACCAAAAACCAAAAAAAAAAAAAAAAAAAAAGAGAAGAATCCATCCAACACCACCTCCACCCACTGACATCTTATTCAGGCACCAAAAAGGAAAAGTCACTATTCCCAACGTGAATACAGCCTGGGGCCAGTTTGCTAAGTGAATTCTTCACTTTCAAAGGCAAACACTGCAAGGACCAGAGAGAAAAGGACAGCAGGGAGGTCACAGCCAAACCATGTACGGTCCTTTGAGCACCACCAAGGGCTGCTCTTGAGCACAGAACCAGGAATAGCCCCCAGCACAATAGGAATATCCTAACCTTACCCCCCCCAATTAACACCCCATGGTGCCCACCTGCCCACTAAGTGCTCTAGACTGGTTTTTATTTGTTTGGGGGCCACACCTGCATCTGTCCTCAAGGTCACTATGTTTAGAGGTTCAAGGGACCCTATGGGATGGTCAGCTCGAGCTCTAGTCAGTTACACCATCTCCTCAGCCCCAAATTCTGCAATATTGTCTTTGGTTTTGCTTTCGGGACACACCCAGCGATGCTCAGGAATTAGTCCTAAGGGTGCTCAGAGAACCCTATGGGGTGCCAGGGATCAAACTCAGTGAGCAACGTGCAAGGCAAACATCCTCACTGTCTTCTCGCTGCATTACCCCGGCTGAGAATTCCCCAGATCGACTGTTTTCCAAATGCTGCTTTGGGGGCTGATTTTCATCTGCAAAGACAGGCACAGAGGAAATAAAGCCATCGCCTTGTCATTTCCTGGTGGCTAAATCAGTCCTTTGCAGCTGGGGTAACTGTACCTCTGGGGACATCTGGCAGTGCATGGGAATTGGAAATTAATTTATTGGGGCTGGAAAGATAGGACAGTGGGAAGGGTGCCTGCCTTGCATCAGCTGACCTGGATTCAATACCAGCATCCCATAGGGTCCTCCGTGGTCACCAGGAGTGATTCCTGATTCACTAAGTGTAGCCTAAAAAAAATGTTAAGGACTTGAGAGATAGCACATCGGTAAGGTGTTTACCTTGCACGCGGCAGACTTGGGACGGATCTGGGTTTGATGATTTGATTTCTGGCATCCCATATGTACCCTGAGCCTGCCAGGAGTGACTTCTGAGTGTAGAGCCAAGAGTAACCCCTGAGCACCACGGGGTGTGACCCGAAAACCAAAACACAAATAAATAAAATTTATTTCAAGGGCTGGAGAGACAGTACAGTAGGTAAGGTACTTGCCCTGCACTCAGCCAACCAGGGGTTTATCCCCGATATCCTATAGGGTCCCCCAAGCCCTTCCAGTGCAGAACCAGGAGTCAGCCTTGAGCATTGCTGGATGTGGCTCAAATATAAAAAACAACAAATCTTTTTTTTTTTTTTTTTTTTTGGATTTTGGGCCACACCTGGCAGCACTCAGAAGATCTTCCTGGCTCTGTGTTCAGAAATTGCTCCTGGCAGGCTCAGGGGTTCATATGGGGTTTTGGGGATCCGAGTCTGCCACGTGCAAGGCAAACACCCTATCCCTACTTCTGTGCTATCTTGCCAGCCCCCTGAGGGATCACTTCTTTTTTTTTTTTTTTTTGGTTTTTGGGCCACACCCAGTAACACTCAGGGGTTACTCCTGGCTATGCGCTCAGAAGTCGCTCCTGGCTTGGGGGACCATATGGGACGCCGGGGATCGAACCGCGGTCCGTCCTAGGCTAGCGCAGGCAAGGCAGGCACCTTACCTCTAGAGCCACCGCGCTGGCCCCAAGGGATCACTTCTAATGAGGCTCTGAGGATCGGGGGACCCTATGGAGCTGCCAAGAATCAAAACTTTTTATTTTTTTGAAATCAGACCTTTGTTGCTGAATACAAAGTAAGCATCCTCCAATTCTGCTATTGTTCAGGTCCCCTTTGACAAAAAAGTTAACAGGTGGCCAGAGAGATGGTACAGTGGCTAGAGTGCTTGCCTTGCAGGGCAGACCTTGGTTAGATCCCTGATATCCCATATTATCTGAGCTCATCAGGAATAACTCCTGAGCACCATCAGGTTGTGGCCCCCAAAACACACAGAACTAACTAGGACCGGAGTGATAGCACAGAGATAGGCCATTTACCTTGCTCGCAGCTGACCTGGGAAGATCCAGGGTTTGATACCCAGTATCCCATATGGTGCACTGAGCCCAATAGGAGCGATTTCTGAATGTAGAGCCAGGAATAACCCTGAGCGATGCCAGGTGTGGCCCTGAAACTAAAAAAAAATTAACTGAGGGGCCGGAGAGATAGCATGGAGGTAAGGCGTTTGCCTTTCATGCAGAAGGTCATCAGTTCGAATCCCGGTGTCCCATATGGTCCCCCGTGCCTGCCAGGAGCAATTTCTGAGCATGGAGCCAGGAGTATCCCCTGAGCACTGCCGGGTGTGACCCAAAAACCACACACACACACACAAAAACCCAACTAACTGAATGAATGAATAAATTAATTAATTTATGGGTTCCACAGGGATTAACACCCAAGATGGAGCAATATGCCCTTTGGGTTACTTCTGTGAGTGCAGGTGTGGTTGAAGCCCACGCTGGAGACTGGGGGAAAGTTCTAGAGAACCATCACCCACAGCCTGATTGAAAATTCTCTCCGGCCCCTCATCTCCAAACCAGGTCCTTTGAGTCAGGCTCCGATGAGGACAGAGAGGCTGCAGTTGTGGGTGATTTCCAGTGGGAAGCGGCCTCACATGTGGTCCCCCCTCATTATTTAAGGACTGTGGGTCGACCAGGTTTGTCCCTGCTCTGTTGGGGGGCAGAGGAGGGGACCGGGGAAGGAATTATCTTTGCAGCTCTGGAGCTGACAGTGCGGTGCTGAGATTTCCCGTTTCCTGTGCCAGGAGGTGAGAAAGAAGCTGAATTTTTGTTTTATTCTGGGGCCCCACCCTGTGGTGCTTGCAGGGGGAAGGGGGGGAGAGGTTATCCCTGGGATGTCAGAGATTGAACCCCAATCGATCATGTGCAAGGCGAACGCTGCTTAACCCACTGTACTATTGCTCCAGCCACAACATCCCGAGTCTTATGAGAATGCTGTACCCCTGAATGCTGCTGGTTTGAGGCGGATCAGCCCATCAGGCTGGGGGAAGGAGAGGGACCCCTGGAGGGTCCTTAGGAAATAGAATAATCCAGACATCCAATCAAAGAAGGATATTCTGGTGGTTGAAACAGGGAGCTCAAGGCCAGCTCTTGTATTATTTTTGGGGGGCCACACCCCGGCAGTGCTCAGGACTTACCCCAGAGCTCAGGGAATATGTGGGGGTACTGGAGGTCAAACCTAGGTCAATTGCGTGCAAGGCAAGTTAGTGCTTTCCTGCTATCCTATCTCTCCAGCCCCTATTTTTAAGTTTTCTAAGGGCCACACCCAGCCAGGGGTGCTTCTGGGTTCCTTGAGATACACCCACATGGTGCTGGGGAGAGATTGAAGATGGTGTCTTGCCTGTGACCATAGATCTGAGGTTCAGCTAGGAGCAAACCCTGAGCACCACTGGGGATGCACAGCTTCCCCCCCCCCCCACCAAAAAATGAAAGAAACAGAAATGCAGAAGGAATTCCTTGTTTGTTTTAAACTGGCCATGCTTAGGGCTTCTTCTAGGCTCTATGCTCAGATCACTCATGGTGATGCTAGGGAATCAAACCGGGGTTGATTGTGTGGATTGCCCCAAATGTCCCCCCTTTTTTTGTTTTGGTTTTTGGGCCACACTGGGTAGTGCTCAGGGGTTACTACTGGCTCTGAGCTCAGAAATCACTCCTGGGGGCTAGAGTGATAGCACAGTTGTAAGACTTTTGCCTTGCACACTGCCGACCCAGGATGGACTGAGGTTCAATCCCTGGCATCTCATAAAGTCCCCCGAGCCTGCCAGGTGCAATTTCTGGGTGCTAGTCAAGAGTAACCCCTGAGCGCCGCTGGGTTTGGCACCAAAACAAAAACAACAACAACAAAAAGAAATCACTTCTGGCAGGCTGAGGGACCCTATGGGTGCAAGGCAAATGCCCTCTCCATTTTGCTATTGCTCTGCCCCCCCTTTTTTTTGAGGGGAGCTTGGATTTATTCCTGGTCCCTCTCAAGGCTCATTCCTGACTGTATCTGGGAAACTCTATGCAGTGGTAGGCTCTGTTTTGTGCAAGTCAAGTGCTTTAAACTCTACTTTTTCTCTTTTTCTCACTCTTTGGAATTCCTATTTTACATGCTATTGTGTGTTTGGGGTTTGGGGCTATGCCCAATGATGCTCAGGGGCTATTCCTGGATCCATGTTCAGGAGTGACTCCTGGCAGTACTTGGGGACCCCTGGGGGTGGGGTTCAGTACTCCAGGGCTTTGCAAGGTTATCCAGGCATTTTGCAAACAAAACACTTGGTGCATTTTTTGTTGTTGTTCTGTTTTGGGGCCATACCCGGCAGTGCTCAGGAGTTACTTCTAGCTCTGCCCTCAGAAATGACTCCTGGCAGGCTTGGGGAACCCTATGGGATGCCAGGGATGGAACCTGAGCAGCTGTATGCAAGAAGAACGCCCTCCCCACTGTGCTATTGCTTCTTTCTTGGACTTGGGTGTTTTCTTTTGCTTATGGGAGACACTCGTCTGTGGATGGGTGTGTGCAGGGTGGTTATCTCAGGACTTTTCTTTAGCCTCTCCGTATGCTTCCGGAAGTGAAGAAGCTTTTCTACATGGAGATTTGGATTTCCTATTTCCGGAGAAGTCTGTTCAACATTTTGTCTCCAAATTGAGACCTCCTGATCCCTAGGAAAACATCTACTCTGTGTCAGAGGCGGGATCCTCAGTGGAATGCTTGTCTGCAATTGTCCTTTTTAGCAGAACATTTAGATGAACTTGTATATTTTTTTTGGGGGCCACACCCGGCGGTGCTCAGGGGTTACTCCTGGCTGTCAGCTCAGAAATAGCTCCTGGCAGGCCCAGGGGACCATATGGGACACCGGGATTCGAACCAACCACCTTTGGTCCTGGATCGGCTGCTTGCAAGGCAAACACCACTGTGCTATCTCTCCGGGCCCTGAACTTGTATATTTTAGTGCAGCCAAAAATTTTCCCTTTTATGATGAGCATGCTCTGATAAGCTTTAAAACATAAAGACAATGGGCCCGGAGAGATAGCACAGCTGCGTTTGCCTTGCGAGCAGCCGATCCAGGACCAAAGGTGGTTGGTTCGAATCCCGGTGTCCCATATGGTTCCCCGTGCCTGCCAGGAGCTATTTCTGAGCAGACAGCCAGGAGGAACCCCTGAACAACGCTGGGTGTGGCCCAAAAACAAAAATAAATAAATAAATAAATAAAGACAACTTGGAGCTGGAGAGATAGTTCAGCAGGCAGGGTACTTGCCTTGCACCTGTCTTTGCACCTGAGTTTGATTCCCAGCACTCCTGAGTGCTGTTAGGAAGGAAACCTGAGAACAAAGCCAGGCATAAGCCCTGAGTACCACCAGGTATGGGCCCCCCACCCAAAGAAAAAAGAAAGACAATTTGCTATGGTGGTACATGGTTTAAAGCACATGTTTAGGAGCTGGAGAGCGGAGAGGGTGTTTGCCTTGCACACTGCAAGGTTTGGTTCCCCAGGATTCCATATTCTCCCTCAAGCCTTCCAGGTACAGAACCAGGAGTCAGCCCTGAGCACTGCCAGATGTGGTGGCCCAAAAACAAAACAAAAAGGCACTTGTTTGTATGTATGTGGTCTACCCTGCTTCAATCCAGTACTCCAAGTGGTCCCAGCTGCAAGGGTGGTCTGCAGCATCACCCTGAGTGATGCTTGTGTCTCACCTGGCAGTGCTCAAGGCCATTCCTGGCTCTACTCGCAGCGCCCCCTGGTGGTGCTCAGGTGTTCAGCATATATGTTGCTGGGATTGAACCAGGGTCAGCCCTATGCAAGCCTTCTCCCCTTAACTAATTGGTCTAAGTGCAGGAATCTTTTTTTTTTTTTTTTTTTTGGTTTTTGGGCCACACCCGGTAACGCTCAGGGGTTACTCCTGGCTATGTGCTCAGAAGTTGCTCCTGGCTTGGGGGACCATATGGGACACCGGGGGGATCGAACCTCGGTCCGTCCAAGGCTAGCGCAGGCAAGGCAGGCACCTTACCTTTAGCGCCACCGCCCGACCCCAAGTGCAGGAATCTTATGATGAAGGGTGAAGATTCACTGAAGGCTCAGATTGATACTGGCGCCTATTGATGACGTGTTTCTAATGGGTTAGAGATTGTTGCTACCTGGTGTAGTCAACTCTACCAGCTAAGTCTGGGGAGAGACAAAAGCCCAATCTCAGATACTTGCCCAATAATGAAATGACCTAACAGTACACTTTTTCTTGAGGGTCTCCCAAGCAGTGCTCAGGGGTCCTGCGACCATCCCAAAAACTGGTCAATTGCTCAGTGCAAGGGCCAAAGGATGAGGTGCTCAAGATCATGCTGGTCAACCCGGCTTCATATGGGTCCCCTGTGTCAGAATTAAATCAAAACCAGCTGCATGCAAGGCAGCCCTCTGTGGCCCCAGGTTCTCTCTCCAGCCCCTGATGATGCATTTCTCAGAGTTCCTTCCTGTCTTTAAGCAACTGTCTTTAATCCATGCAGATGCAACTGTGAGTACTGTAAAGAAAACCCTCAAGTCTAGTGCCTTGGCATCCTTCCTTCTCCAGTTTGGTCTCACCTCTGTGTATCTGTTTCTATGGGTTGAGCATTTGGGATTTGTGAAATGAATCATTCTGGGCTGAGCTCTCCTGAGATGACAGGCATCAGCTTCCAGAGAAAAGAGCGGCAATTCATCAGAAGGTGTGATTGGGGCTGGGACAGCCCATTGCAATATGGCGTCTGACACCATTGGCCTCACCAATGGGAAGCCATAATGGCTGCTTCTCTCCACCATCCCCTCTCAACATTTTGTTTGGTTTTGTTGCTGTCATTTTGTTTTTGGCCATACCCAGTGATGCTATGGGCTTACTTCTAGCTCTGTACTCTGGGATTCCTCCTAGAGGACTCAGGGCACCATTTGGAGTGCTGGGGATAGAACTCGGGTTGGCTGTGTGCAAGACAAGTGCCTTACTGGTTGTACTTACAATCACTCCAGGTCCCCCAATATCTTGAGAATATCATTCCATCATACTTCTCAGGAGTAAGCCGCTTCCACATCTGCTCCTGGCCATCCACACTGGCCCTAACTTGGTGGGTGCAGATCTCATAAGAGGAAAATGAAGGGACAGAGATGGGGGTCATGTGGGTTGGAAGTGGGTAGGGCTGGCTGAGGAGCCACTGGGCAGACCCCCAGTGGGGCAATGCCAGATTTTTCCTGGAAGTGAAAAAAGGCCTTGAGCAGAGCTGGGGGCTTTGGCAAGCAGCAAAGTGGAGGTCAACCCAGACTGAGGCAGTGATTCTAGAAACTTCTGATGGGTTCACTCCAGGGCTCTTGGAAAGGAGAAAAGCCTGTTCACAGGCCCTCCAGGCTGCTCTGCCCAGCACAGTTGCATTCCAGAGTGTTTCTGCTTTGCTGAAATTCTTGGTAACCTGAGCCCAGGGGGTTGGCAAGGGCAGTCCATGGGGGGTGGGGGGCTTCCGGTGTACAGCCTTGCCCCCTGCCTTGCAGGGGTGGTGTCTGCGCCAGCTCGCAAGCCTCTCTGCCTCTGGTATCTGGGTTTGTTTTTTAGTCCTGGCGGAGTGATTCAATCCCACTTCTCCCCTGACCGCCCCCAGACTCAGGCTTTGTAATGGCCCTGAAGCTTGGAACATGTGGCCATCCTTTCCCCAGCCCTGCCTCTGGGGTGGCTCTGACCTTAGTGGCCACTGGAACCTGGCTGTCTGGGGGACTGGCCAAGTGGGGCTCTCCAGGCAGAGGATGGAATGTATCGAGGGAAGGAGGGTGGGCCTGGATGTGGGCAAAGGGTGTGTGAACAAGGCTCTGGAAGCTGAGAGGAGGTGGCTCCTTTTGTTTTAAATTATTCCTTTGGGCGTGGAGTTTTGTGCCACACCCAGTGGCAGCATTACTCAGGGCTTGCTCCTGGTCTGTGCTCAGGTGTGTCACTCCTCGTGGTGCTCATGTGGTGCCAGAGACAGAATCTGGATCTGTTGCATGCAAGGCAAGTGCCTTACTGCCAGTACTAAATATCTGGTATCTGAATTGATTTTATTATTATTTTTTGGTTTTGGGACCACACCTGGCTATGTGCTCAGAAATCGCTCCTGGCTCAGGGGACCATATGGGACGCTGGGGATCGAACCTAGGTCCATTCTGGGTCAGCCGAGTGCAAGGCAAACGCTTTACCGCTGTGCTATTGCTCTGGCCCTGAATTGACTTTATCATTAACTTGGCAGCGTTCAGCGTCCTGGATTTGCTCAGGGGATGCTGTGTAATGTCAGGAATGAAGCCAGGGTCAGTTATGTGCAAAAATGCACACAGATCTGCATAATCTCACTAAAAAATTTATTTTTGCCACACCCAGCAGTGCTCAGGGTTGACTCCTGGCTTTACATTCAGTGCTCAAGGGACCCTAAGGGATGCTGAGGATCCAATTGGCCGCATGCAAGGCAAGTGCCCTCCCCCACTGTCCTATTACTTCAGCTCCATTTGGACAAAAGAAAAATGTTTTTGTGTTTTGGGACACACCTGGCAGCACTCAGGAATTACTCCTGGCTCTGTGGCTCTGTGCTCAAAAATAGCTCCTGGGGGGTCCGGAGAGATAGCACAGCGGTGTTTGCCTTGCAAGCAGCCGATCCAGAACCTAAGGTGGTTGGTTCGAATCCCGGTGTCCCATATGGTCCCCCGTGCCTGCCAGGAGCTATTTCTGAGCAGACAGCCAGCAGTAACCCCTGAGCACCACCAGCTGTGACCCAAAAATCAAAAACAAACAAACAAACAAAAAAAAAAAAACAAAAAAAACAAATAGCTCCTGGGGAGCTGGAAAGGTAGCATGGAGGTAGGGTGTTTGCCTTGCATGCAGAAGGACGGTGGTTTGAATCCCAGTATCTCGTATGGTCCCCCGAGCCTGCCAGGAGTAATCCCTGAGCACGGGTTGTGGCCCAAAAACAAAACAAAACAACAACAACAAAAATAGCTCCTGGCAGGTATAGGTGACCATATGGGATGCTGAGGAACGAACCTGGGTCTGTCCAGGGTTGGCCATGTGCAAGGTAAATGCCCTGCCGCTGTGCTATCATTCTGGCCCTGAACATATTCTTTTCTTTTGAACGTCTTGCCTGACTTGCTTCAAACAAACCTCAGGTGGCATAGAGAGAGACAGGGCAGGACACAGAGTGAGTTGGGGCAAGGGGGTTACTTCCTGATAGTTAGGGGAGGCCTCTGGGGAGAAAAAGACTTTGTTATATGTATTTTCCAGGAGAGAGGTTTGGCCAAAGGCCTAGGGGATACAACAGAGCTTGGCACAGAGGGTAGTGGTTGGGGTGAGGGTACATGATCATCAGAGAGCCTGGAGCCAACCTTGAGCCAGCTGGATGTGCTCCATCCCCCCCAAAAGATAAAATCCCAAACTAAACATAAGCAAATCCATAATGGCTCCAAGGTTCATTTATATTTGTTATGTTTAATTTAGTTATTTTCAGTTCAGTTCAGAGGTCCTCAGAGGCTACTCCCAGCTCTAAATTCGGGGATCAGAAAGTACCAGGGATCCAATCTAAATCTCTTGCACCCAGAACATGCATGAGTCCTTTGAGTGTCCCCTGAAGTCCTGTGTTTTCTCTGTCATTCACCCAAACAGCAATGACCAGCTTGCAGCTTCCATGTCTGGGTTAGTGCAAACAAGGCTGCAGGAAAGACGGTCATGGTCATCTTAAGATTCTGTTACCAGGCTGGGGTTTCAGTGGCAAGGCCTCATGCCTCACATGCAGAAACCCCTGGTTCAATTCCTTGCATTGCAAAAGTGAGCTGCAAGGGGAAGATCCTCTTTTCAGTCTTTCTGGATGTCTGCCCAGAAATGGAACAGGACTGCTGGATCATGTGATATTTCTATTTTTAATATTTTGAGGAACCATTGCACTTTTTAAGTAGTCGCACACCCACAATACTGGTGAAGGGGTTTTGTGAGCTCATTCTTTCCGATGCTTGTTTTGTTGATTATTTTTTTCTGGGTCACACCTGGCAGTGCTCAGGGCTTACTCCTGGCTCTGCACTCAGAAATTGCTCCTGGCAGGCTCGAGGGACCACATGGGATTCAAACTGGGGTCTGTCCTGTGTTGGCCGTGTGCAAAGCAAATGCCTTACCACTGTGCTATCACTCTGGCCCCTTTATATATTTATTTATTTAGTTTTTTTTGGGCCACACCCGTTTGATGCTCAGGGGTTACTCCTGGTTAAGTGCTCCTGGTTAAATTGCCCCTGGCTTGGGGGACCATATGGGACACTGGGGGATCGAACCACAGTCCTTCCTTGGCTAGCGCTTGCAAGGCAGACACCTTACCTTTAGTGCCACCTCGTCGGCCCCTGTTTTTATTTTTTTTTTTTTTTGTTTTGTTTTTTTGGGTCACACCCGGCAGTGCTCAGGGATTACTCCTGGCTTCACGCTCATAAATCGCTCCTGGCAGGCTCGGGAGACCATATGGGATGCCGGGATTTGAACCAATTACCTTCTATATGGAAGGCAAATGCCTTACCTCCATGCTATCTCTCCGGCCCCCCCTATTTTTATTTTTAAATTTTGAACTATGGCTGGAGGGGTTGTGGTAGCTAATGTGCTTGCCTTGCAGGCGGCTGACCCTGGTTCAATCCCTGATATTTCCCCTTGAGCACCACCAAGAGTAATTCCTGAGAATTACTCAGTAGAACCAGGAAGAACCTGAGTATCAGCAGGGTGGCCCCCAAATCAAAATCAAAAGATAAATATTAGAGACTTGAGAGATAGCACGAAGTTAGGGCATTTGCCTTACATGCAGAAGGATGGTGGTTTGAATCCTGGCATCCCATATGGTCCCCCGTGCCTGCCAAGAGCGACTTTTGAGTGCAGAGCCAGGAATAAACCCTGAGTGCTGCTGGGTGTGGTCCAAAACAAGCAAACAAACAAACAACAAAGATAAATATTAGGGGCCGGAGAGATAGCATGGAGGTAAGGCGTTTGCCTTTCATGCAGAAGGTCATCGGTTCAAATCCCGGCGTCCCATATGGTCCCCCGAGCCTGCCAGGAGCGATTTCTGAGCATGAAGCCAGGAGTAACCCCTGAGCGCTGCTGGGTGTGACCCAAAAAAAAAAAAAAAAAAAAAAGATAAATATTAGGGGCCGGGTGGTGGCGCTAAAGGTAAGGTGCCTCCTTGCCTGCGCTAGCCTTGGATGGACAGAGGTTCGATCCCCCGGTGTCCCATATGGTCCCCCAAGCCAGGAGCAACTTCTGAGCACATAGCCAGGAGTAACCCCTGAGCGTTACAGGGTGTGGCCCAAAAAAAAAAAAAAAAAAAAAAAAGATAAATATTAAAAATAACGGGGCCGGGCAGTGGCGCTGGAGGTAAGGTTCCTGCCTTGCCTGCGCTAGCCTAGGACGGACCGTGGTTCGATCCCCCGGCGTCCCATATGGTCCCCCAAGAAGCCAGGAGCAACTTCTGAGCGCATAGCCAGGAGTAACCCCTGAGCGTCACAGGGTGTGGCCCAAAAACCAAAAAAAAAAAAAAAAAAAAAAAAAATTAAAAATAACTTTGGAGGGCCCGGAGAGATAGCACAGCAGCGTTTGCCTTGCAAGCAGCCGATTCAGAACCAAAGGTGGTTGGTTCGAATCCCGGTGTCCCATATGGTCCCCCGTGCCTGCCAGGAGCTATTTCTGAGCAGACAGCCAGGAATAACCCCTGAGCACAGCCGGGTGTGGCCCAAAAACCAAAAAAAAAAAAAAACTTTGGGGGACCGTCGAGATACCATGGAGGTAGGGCGTTTGCCTTTCATGCAGAAGGTCGGTGGTTTGAATCCCGGCATCCCATATGTTCCCCCAAGCCTGCCAGGAACGATTTCTGAGCATAGAGCCAGGAGTAACCCCTGAATGCTGCCGGATTTGACCCCCCCCCAAAAAAAAAAAAAACTTTGGGGAACGGAGAGATAGTATGGAGATGGAGATAGGACATTTGCCTTGCATGCAGAAGGATGGTGGTTTGAATACCAGCATCCCATATGTTCCCCCGAGCCTGCCAGGAGCGATTTCTGAGCGTAGAGCCAGGAGTAACCTCTGGGGGCTGGGAAGGTGGCGCTAGAGCTAAGGTGTCTGCCTTACAAGCGCTAGCCAAGGAACGGACCGCGGTTCGATCCCCCGGCGTCCCATATGGTCCCCCCAAGCCAGGGGCGATTTCTGAGCACATAGCCAGGAGTAACCCCTGAGCGTCAAACGGGTGTGGCCCAGAAACCAAAAAAAAAAAAAAAAAAAAAAAAAAAAAAAAAAAAAAGGAGTAACCTCTGAACGCTACCGGGTGTGACCCCAAAAAACAAAAAACTTTGGACCCTACTTCTGGGTAATTTGGGGATCATGAGGGCCAGGAATTGAACCTCAGTTCCCTCATGCAAAGCATGAGGTCAGGTCCCACACTTGTCTGTTTTTTTTTTTTTTTTGTTTTTTTTTTGTTAATAGCCAGTAGTTCTCAGGAGCTATTCCTGGCTTTGTGCGGGTGGTGACTGGAAATATTTGAGGTACCATCTGGTGTTGTTTGCACACAGGCACCTTAACTCCTGTGCTATCAAACCCATTCAAGTGTTTTTTGGGGGGAGGAGGCGTTACACCTAGTAATTCTCAGAGCTCATTCTTGGTGGGGCTCAGGAGACCATACATGGTGCCAGTGACTGAACCCAAGTCAGTTCAAGTTCAAGGCAAAAGTGCCTTCACTGCTGTATGTAAAATGGCTCTGGGTTCCTTTGATTTACTATATGTCTTTGGTCAAAGTCTTCTTCAGTTAAGAGTACATAACTCAGGAGCTATCATTGGAGCCTCTATTGGTAATGTTGATCCTTTGTTGTTGTTGTTTTTATATACATATGCATTTTTGTTTGTTTTTTTTGGGGCCACACCCAACAGCACTCAGGGGTCACTCCTGGCTCTAAACTCAGAAGTCACTCCTGGCAGGCTCGGGGAACCATATGGGATGCTGGGAATCAAAGCAGGTCCATACTGTGTGGGCCGCCTGCAAGGCAAATGCCCTACCACTGTGCTATGGCTCTAGCCCTGCCCATTCATTTTTAAAAATGTTCTGAAGCCACACCCGGCAGTGCTCAGTGGTTATTCCTGGCTCTGTACTCAGGAATCACTCCTGGTGGTGCTCAGGGGATGATAAAGGGATGTCAGAGATAGAACCCGGATGGGTAAGAGTGCTCTCAACTGTACTACCATATCACTCCAGCCCTCATGTTTGTTTTGGAGCCACACCTGACTGTGCTCAGAACTTGCCCCTGCTATGCTCAAGGATCACTTCTGCCAGGGTTCGAGATGGAATCCAAGTTGGTTGCATGCAAGGCAAGGACCTTACCATTGTCCTATCTCTTTCCCTGACCCTTTGCTCATGACAGTCTCCTTGAATTGTAAAATTCTACTTAATCCCACAACTGTTATTTGCAAATATTTCCTCCTGCCCCCCCCCCCTTTTCTTGCTTTGTTTTCTTGGCTTTGTAGATGACATTGTTCTTGATGAAGTCCAATTTGTCAGTTTGAGCTTGTGTTGACAGAGCCAAGAAATGGGCTGGACAGAGTCTGTATAGCAGGAAGGGTACCTGCCTTGCATGCAGCTGACCTGGGTTTGATCCCTGGCATCTCATGAGGTCCTTGAGCCTAGACAGAACCAGGAGTAATTCCTGAGCGCAGAGCCCAGGCGGAAGGCCTGAACATCACTAGGTGTGGCCCCAAAACACAAAATCAAGCTAAAATGAAATCCCAGACATATTCCTGGCAGTGAAGCTGTGCTCACGTGATTTCCGGTTCTAAGGTCCTTAATCCATTTTGAGTTTTTAGTAGAAGGTCAAGGCCAAGCGTGGTCGTTGTTATTTTTTTTTCCCCTTCGTGGACTTATCAGTTTCTTCCAACACCCTTTGTCCAAGCTTTCCCAAATCCTGGTGCTCTATTTATTTTGGGGGTGCTTGAGAGAGCTTTGGGGTGGTGGGGGGAGGGGAAGATCATGTACCCATGCAACAGCACCTGCAGATTGAAACACGTGTTTAGCTTACTGAACTATTTCTCTGGTTTGATGGTTTGCGCGCAAAACACACACACACACACACACACACACACACACACACACACACACACACACGCATGGATCTTCCTACCCTGTGTTGACCCAGCTACATATTTCGCGCTTGTCCCACATTTCCTGCATGTTTGGGGATTTGGGGGGTGGTTGTTATTCTTTAAAGGGCTTAAGAGGAGAAAACTGAAAAAACTCCCTTAAAAAAAAAAAAAAGAAGACCAGGGGGCTGGAGAGATAGCATGGAGGTAGGGCATTTGTCTTGCATGCACAAGGACGGCATCCCATATGGTCCCCCGAGCCTGCCAGGAGCGATTTCTGAGCGTAGAGCCAGGAGGAACCCCTGAGCGCTGCAGAGTGTGACCCCCAAAAACAAAAAATCAAAAGAAAAGAAAACCAGCCTGGGGTGGATGTTGGTGTTTAGGGAGCAACTGAATAACCAGAGTTGGGACTGAGAGCTTTCACTAGATAGAGCTGGAGGGTTGGGGGGAGGGTGTCTTACCTCGCCCCACCTCTCCCCACCTCTCCCTGCACCCCATTCCCCAGCCAGCCAGCCAGCCTGCCAGAAGGGCCTGAGAATGAATGAGTCTCATCTCAAGTCTGGGCCAGGCTTTTCCGCAAACCCGGACGAGTCCATTATCTGCACCGCGCAGGGGGGTGCAGGCCGGCTCGCGCTTGCGGGACCCGTTCTCCGCGGAGGTGGAAGCGACAGCGACGGCCATTGGGGGTGAAATGGGGGTACCCTGCAGAACACTTGGGGTGTCACGCTCGGAGTTGGGCCGCGGGGGCCCGATCCTGGGACCCGCCACCCGCCGTCACCCCCCCACGGCCTGAATGGTACATCCCGCCTCCTCCCGGCGCCGCGCCCCTCCCCGCTGGTTTCCGCGCGAAAAAGCCAAGCCGGGGCCCGGGCTGTGCAGCTGCCGCCGCCACCATCACATCATCATCACCATCCCCGTCGCTGTCCTCCATCGCCGCCGCCCATACCGCACCGCGATGCCCGCCCGCACCGCCCCGGCCCGAGTGCCCACGCCGGCCTCCCGGGCCGTGTCTCTCCCCGACGATGTGCGCAGGCGGTAGGTGCCCCTTTGCTTATGTGTTTTGCAGATCTGAAATGTGCAGTTTTGGGGGTGACGCGCCGCTGGGGGAAAAGCTGTCCCCGTTGTCGGTGGCCGCGGCGTGGGGGGTGGCGGCCGCCATGAGGGCCGCGCGTGGCCCCGACTGAGTGACAGGCGCGCGCGCATGCGCAGAAGGCCACTTCCGGGCGCGCGCCCCGGGCGCTCGTTTGGCGCCAAAAAGGGACCCAGAGTGGCTCCTGCTTAGGGCCTCCGGGGCTCACAGCTCCAGGGGTTATGTGGAGCGGGGGTTTGGGGGTGTCCTGTGGGGGAGGGCACTCCGTGGCACCGAACCCCGTCCTTAGCCGCCGCAGGAAGTGGGCAGCCTCAAGGCCTGGGACACCCCCAGGTTCCCCCCTTGCAGCTGCGGCCACTCTGGCCTCCACTTCCGGTGCCCGCCCTGCTGCAGGGTTGCTGGCCCATGGGGGGTCCTTGATGGGTTCTTTGATTCGTTTTGTTTTGTTTTTTTTAGGGGGTGAGGTTGTCTTGTCCTGTCACCCCACTCTAACGCTGTGACCTCACTCCCGCCTTGTTGTGGCGCCCCCCCCCCAAAGGTGCCCCCCCACTGTTTTGTTTTTTTTCCCCTTCCCCATCTCGCTGTCATTCACTGTTGCCCCTCTTCCATGGTGGCCTCCCAAGAAGGACGTTGCAACCGATTGGTCTGCTCAGGTTTGCAAGTCCCCTTTTTTTTTTTTTAATTTTTTTGTGGGGTACGGGGTCCCCTCCATCCTCTGATGCTTTTGGGGAGAAAGGCGCGTTTTCTTGCAGAGAGGTGCCACTGAGAGGCGACCCCTGGCCAGGGAACTCTGGGTGAAGGCGGGGACTATCGGTTCGGGCCTATGGGCAGCAGTGCCAGGGGAGACGGTTGCATTTTTAATCCAAGGTGCATATGTGGATTATGGGGTGGCGATTGCTGATAAGGGAGACCCGGCACAGAGCAATGCTGTTGGTGACAGGGCCCTGTGACCCCTTAGTTGTTGTGTTCCAAAGGCTATCGGTTCCTCGCTTACAGAAATATATCTGCCATTCCCCCGTTTTTTGCAAACCTGCACCCCATGATTGCCCCATGATTGCCATGCAGGTAGGCCTAAGGCTTAAATCCTTTCACTGGCCTGACATACCTGATGCTTCCGATTGGGGTTCAGGAGGGAGGCGAGCAATGAGATCATTTGTGGTTGGAGTGTGGGAACAAAGCCCGCTTTTTGCTCTCCCTAGGACCACACCCAGTGGCACTCAGGGGTTCCTCTTGGCTCTGCACTAGAAATTACTTCTGACAGGATCGGGGGACTCTGGGATGCCGAGAATATCAAACCCGGGTTGGCTATGTGCAAAGCAAACCCTACCTGCTGTGTTATCACTCTGGACCTGAAACCACTTTTTTTTTTTTTTTTTTTTTTTTTTTTTGGTTTTTGGGCCACACCCTGTGACGCTCAGGGGTTACTCCTGGCTATGCGCTCAGAAGTTGCTCCTGGCTTCTTGGGGGACCATATGGGACGCCGGGGGATCGAACCGCGGTCCGTCCTAGGCTAGCGCAGGCAAAGCAGGCACCTTACCTCCAGCGCCACCGCCCAGCCCCTGAAACCACTTTTTAATCTTTGTTTTGTTTTTGTTTTTGGGTCACATCTGGCAGCGCTCAGTGGTTACTCCTGGCTCTATGCTCAGAAATTGCTCCAGGCAGGCTCAGGGGACCATATGGGATGCTGGGATTCGAACCACCGACCTTCTGCATGCAAGGCAAATAATGCCTTACCTTCATGCTATCTCTCCGGCCCCACTTTTTAATCTTGTGCTGTTTGGGGAATGGTACCCAGGGGCTTCAGACCACCCTTGATCCCCAAAAATCACTTCTTGACCCACAGATGAGATGGCTTGAATGTCTTGCTGAAGAACTTAACCATAACCAGGACTTCAAAGGGACCATACTTGAGGATTCATTCATTATAAAACTTACCAGGGCCCAGCCACCTACCCTCGTATGAGATATTTTCCCTGGTGCCCCTCTTTTGCCTTTGAGAAATTCTTCCCAGCGCCCCTTTCTCCTGTATGATGTTGGTTAGCTTTGGCTTTTGGTTTGGTTTGGGGGCTGCACATGGTGGGTGCTCAGGGCTTCTTCCTTGCTCTGTGCTCAGGGGTCACTCCTGGCTGCCTCCTGGGTCTCTACTTAGCGTTGTAAGGGATCTTACCTGGGCCGATTGCCTGAAGGCAAACTTGGTTGGAGGTTCTATCTAGGTTCTCACAGGACTTTATCAGCTGTAGCCAGTGCTAATTGCGTGGAAAAGCCTTTGTCTCCTTTGTAATCCTCCAGGCTCCTGAGTGCAGTGAGGGATTCCCGCCCCCATCTGCTCTCTTTGCCGGGACTTTGGCTGGCACAGTGCTCCGTTGCCAGTAAGCTGAGCGGGCTGGGTGTGGACTGGGCCAGGGCAAGTGTTTGATTTGGCAGAACTTAGAATGTTCTTAGATTCCGCTGTTTTCTAGGCTCCCGAGCACTGTGGATCTGGAACTTTCCGTGCCTGCTTTAGTCCTCACATTGTCAACAAGTCTCTTGATTTCCCCCACACACACTTGAAATAATTATTCATTTTAAAATTACCATTAGTTTGTTTGCTTGTTTTTTTGGGCCACACTTGGCGGCACTCAGGTTAGCTCTGGGATGACTCCTGGTTTCTAGTTGGTGCCAGGGGGGTGGGGGTGGACGGGACCATATGTGGTGCCAATCCCAGCCCAGAAAGGTGATAATCTTTCCTTTTTTTTTTTTTTTTAATCTATTTTTTTTCTTTACTGTGAAGCTGCTGTCTGTTTAAAGCCGCTGCCTAAGTGTAAGCTCAACTTGGATCCAGTGTTCACATCACTGACATACAGACCCACCCATAGGCTAGGATTCCCCCAACCCTCGTCCCTGCCTGTCCATGCCAGCCCCTTCACATCCATTCTCTCTCTCTTTTTTTTTTTTTTTTTTTGGTTTTTGGGTCACACCCGGCAGCACTCAGGAGTTACTCCTGGCTCTATGCTCAGAAATCGCCCCTGGCAGGCACGGGGGGACCATATGGGATGCCGGATTCGAACCACTGTCTTTCTGCATGAATGGCAAACGCCTTACCTCCATGCTATCTCTCTGGTCCCTACATCCATTCTCAGGCCCCGAGACAGATGGAGCAGCCCCAGGAAGGCAGGGGGTACATACCCCACCTACCCCTTCCCCAGGCTGCCTTTAGTCACTGTGCTTGAAGACGGTCCCTTGTGAATTGGCCATCAAGGCCCTAGAACTGGCCTTCCTCATTGGACTGGAGAGACTTGCCCCATTGGCTTTTGTTGGGGCAATAGCTTGGCTTCTGGTTTCCTGGTACTAGATGGAAACAGCTTTCAAAGTTTTCTTTTTATTGTTGGCTTTTATTTTGTTTTGGCCCACATGCAGTTCTCCAGGCTGACTCCCAGCTCTGCACTCAGGGATCACTCCAGCGAGTTGCAGGGGATGGAATGTCTATAGGATGCTGGGGATCAAACCCAAATTAGCTGTGTCCTGGTCTTCAGGGCGTGTGTATGGCAGTGCTGTACAATGAGTTGGGAAGTACCAATAGCAAGCACTAGACCACAGGGGAGTGATTGGCCTCTGGCCTCTCCTGGCTTCCTGCAGAATGATCCTGGGGTCCCTCCTTTTGGGCATGTGAGGAAAGGGCAGACCTCTAATCCTATTTTAGGGGTGATGTGTCCCTCCCCAGCTTGCTCCTCCCACCCCAACCTCTGATCTCTTCACCCTAAGTCTACAGCTTTGTGGGAGCCAGTGACAGTTAACAGTCACAGGTGCTTCAATCACAGCCAATATTTTCAGCTCTCTCTTCTTTTTTGATTTTTGGGCCACACCCAGTGACACTCAGGGGTTATTCCTGGCTATGCACTCAAAAATCGCTCCTGGCTTGGGGGACCATATGGGACGTTGGGTGATCGAACCGAACCCTGGTCCATCCTAGGTCAGCCACGTGCAAGGTAAACCGCCCTACCGTTGCGCCACTGCTCTGGCCCCTATTTTCAGCTTGTCTTAAGTCTCAACAGCTTGAGGGAAGAAGGTCCGTCCACTCCCAGTGCCTCCTGGGTCCGAATTAGGCTCGTATGTCTCATCCCTGTCCTGTAGCCAGGCACAGTGCTTGGTTCCTCCTTGTCCCTGTCCCTAGGCCGGTCACCCCCTGCAACCCGCCGAGGTCCTGGCCACCATCCGTTGCCATCACCAGAGGTTGTTTGGCCTCTCCCCTCTGGACCTGCTTCCTTCCCCTCCCCGTAGCCCCGCCCCACCTATACTCAACCAAGTCCCCTCTACCTCTCAGTGCCCCTGGTCTCCACTGGGTGCCTCAGATTTGCTTTGTCTCTGCCGTGGTGACAGGAAGTGGCCGGTGTGGCGGCTGCAGCTTTATACTGGCCTGGAGCCTGCCCTTAACCCCTGGGAGGGCCTTGGTGCTCAGCGGCCACTGCTCCAGAGGCCTTGTTGAAGACCCAACAGTTGCTAGGGACTGGGGTTCCTTCTGGCCTTCCAGGGAGTGAGCATTTGGAAAGACTTGAGGGTCATCACGGCTCAGGCCGAGGCCAGGCCACATACAAGGTCCTGCCCATCCCAGACCTGGCGATTCTACCTGCCTCCTGGACAGGCCAGAGCAGGGAGGCGGGGAGGATACTTTGTTCCTGCCTTGGGGTGCTAGGGGTGGACCCACTCAGCTCAGGCCACTCCTCTGCCCTCAGACACTTGCCCAGCTGGTTAGACCTGCCCCCCCTTCCTCTGAGAGGCACCCTGGTACTAGGCTGGGACCAGCCTCTCACTGCCTCCCTCTGTCTCCTGCCCATTCCCTGGCGACCCCTGTCTGGTTTTATTGTTTTGTTTTGCTTTTTTGGGGATCACACCCACCAGCACTCAGGGATTCCTGCTGGCTCTATGCTCAGAAATCACAGGCTCGGGGAGCATATGGGATGCCAGGATTCGAACCACCATTCTTGTGCATGCAAGGCAAATGCCTTACCTCCATGCTATCTCTCCGTCCCACTTTAATCTTGTGCTGTTTGGGGAATGGTACCCCCGGGGCTTCATTCATACAGACCACCCTTGACCCTCCAAAATCACTTCTCCATGCTATCTCTTCGTGCCCCCCCAATCTGTTTTTTAATCCAAAGAGATGTTCATCTATACATGGGCTGTGGGGGACTGCGTGTTCAGTCGGCTGCTGGATTTTCAGGAAGTGGCTAACTCAGTTTTCCCGCCAAACCTAGGGCCGGGTCTGCACCGCTGGGCGCCAACTTCCAGCTCCACTTGCTTTGTCTGCCCGGCACGAGGGCACCCCCTGCTGCCCGCTCTGGTTCCCACTTTGCAGCCGTCGTTCCCCAGCTGGCCCTGCTGTGGCCTCTGGGGCCTGACCTGGTGCTCCCTGGCGCTCCCGGCACAGGACAGGTCCCTGGCAGAAGGACCCCCTGCTGTCACCTGCTTCCTGTTCTCCATTCGGTCCTAGACTAAAAGTAGCTCTTTTGGGGGGGGGAACCTTTATCCCTGGGCCCCGCCCTCCCGCAGACAGGGCTGGTGACTCACCGCCTAGACACGACCTCGTGGGCTCTGCGTCTTGGGTTTGTGTGTGTATGATCGATTGCGTGGCTCAATTCATCAGCCCCAAGTGTTTCTGGGCAAACTGGGAGCACTGCTTTAACGGGCCTCTCTCCCCCCCTTCCTTCCCCAGGCTCAAAGATTTGGAACGAAATAGCTTGACCGAAAAGGTAAATCCTTCCTTATTATTATTATTTTTGTGGTTTTTGGGCCACACCCAGCAGCACTCAGGGTTATTCCTGGCTCGCTCTGTGATCAGAAATCACTCCTGGCAGCTGGGATGTTAGGGATCGAACCTGGGTCTGTCCCAGATCAACCAAACAGTCCGAGTTGGCACGCCCCGTACTGTCAGGGGTATTCCTGTGCTCTGTGCTGGAGGTGTGGTGGCGGTGTTACTCCTGGGGGGGTGGGTGGCCAGAAATGGGATGGGGCCAGATATGGGGAACAAGCCCTGTGTGTGCTCAGCTGTGACAGCACAGGAGTAT
This sequence comes from Suncus etruscus, assembly GCF_024139225.1. Lineage (NCBI taxonomy): Eukaryota > Metazoa > Chordata > Mammalia > Eulipotyphla > Soricidae > Suncus > Suncus etruscus. Next base: position 89,808,752 of record NC_064862.1, on the reverse strand, counting down.
CCCCGTATCTTTGAGAAATGTCTCAGCCCCATTCTCAAGCCATCAGTCTATTGGCATTGCTTGCTCTGCTCCTGAATTCTGAGCTCAGGTGCGTGGGGCCTTCGAATCAACCAGGCCCTGCCTTTCCCGTAGGAATGTGTGAAAGAGAAACTCAAGCTCCTGCATGAATTTCTACAAACAGAAGTCAAGAATCAGTTATGTGACTTGGAGACCAAGTTACAGAAGGACGAATTATCCGAGGTAAGTGGGGGCCTTGGAGGTTTCCTGTTGCTTAGATGGGGAGGGGGTTTCTCCCCTAAGTGACCGGGGAGGCCAGGCCGAGGTCACGCCCCCGCACCCCCCACCTCCCACACCGCCCCCACGCTTCCTGCCCCTGTCCTGGGGGAGCGTGAGAGGGAGACATGATTTTGTGATTCCTGACTGATAATCTCTGCTGGCCGCGGGTTTCCACTCACTGCACCTTAAATTATCCTTTCCCGCCGTAGGAGGGCTACCTGGCTAAAGTCAAATCCCTTTTAAATAAAGATTTGTCTTTGGAGAACGGCGCCTGCACGTTCAGTCGGGAAGTGAACGGGAGCCATCCCCGCGGGGAGGAGCGGACAGCGGCCATGGCCGAACCCTTCAAATCGCCCCGGTCTGCGCGGAGAGGCAGGGCCGACAGAGACAACAAGGGTAAGGCCGTGGCCTGGCCTGGAGGGAGGCGCCTGGTGCCCAACCGTGCGATGGGGTGTCCCAGTTTGTCTCTTTGTGTTTGTCCGTGCCTCATGGCCCTGGGACATACCCCGGTTCCTTCCCTCAAAGGCTGTATGGGACCCTCCTTCCTGCCTGTCCCTGAGACTGAAGACAGACCCGGGTCCTGGCTAAGCAACAGGGCTCCCCACCACCCAGGGCGAATGCCTGTGATGGGGTATTTTTGGGTCATGCCTGGTGTGGTGCTTGGGATAAAGTTATGCCAGGGATCGAACCCTGGGCCACTCGCTTGCAAAGCTTGTCTCCACCAGTGGAGCACTCGCTGTCTGACCACCCCCTTTTTGTTTTTTTAGAGGGGGTAGGGGATGTTATACTTTTTTTGTTTTTGCTTTTGGGGTTTATCTGGCTCTACTCTGGGATTATCCCATGACGGACCCTCCTGCACTATCTTTCTGGCATCTCTTACGGAATTTTTTTTTCTTTTTTGGTTTTTGGGTCCCACCCAGCAGCACTCGTGTTCCTCCTGGCTCTATGCTCAGAAATCGCTCCTGGCAGACTAGATGGGGGACTAGATGGGATGCCAGTATTCAAACCACTGTCCTTCTGCATGAAAGGCAAAATGCCTTATCTCCATGCTATCTCTCCTCCCCATCTTATGGAATTTTCTTGGGCTACATTCGGCTCACCTGATTTTACGCTCAGGAATCACTCCTGGAAGTGCATGGAGGTGCCATATGGGATGCCAGGGATCGAATTTGGTTGGCTGCATGCAAGGCAAGCGCCCTGCTGTGGTGCTTGTCACACTGTCTTATTTTGGGTTTTTGTTTTGTTTTGTTTTTGTTTTTGTTTCTGGGTCATACCCAGGAGCACTCATTTTCCTTCTGGCTGCGCTCAGAAATTGGTCCTAGCAGGCTCAGGGGACCATATGGGATGCTGGGGATTGAACCCAGGTCCATCTTGGGTCAGCAGCATGCAAGGCAAATACCCTAATGCTGTGTTATCACTTCGATTCCCAGCCCCGTTTTGGGTTTTTTATTTTTTATTTTTTTCAAATTGAGACTGGGACAGGAGCTCAACTTTTTATCTTTATTTGGGGTGGGGTGGTTTTTGGTAACACCCATTGGGGCTCAGGGGTTATTCCTGGCTCTGTGCTCATAGATCACTCCTTGTGGTGCTTAGGGGACCCATATAGGATGCTAGAGATGGAACGGGGGTCGACTTTGTGGAAAGCCAGCACCCTCCCCACTGTCTTATCACTCCGACCCTCAGCTCTTCAACTGTGGATGCTGTGAAGTGGGGGTATCGGTTTCCTTGTTGTTCTTACTCATGAGGGCGCCTTCCTTCCTTTGCAGCAGCTGAGGTGTCACCGACGCCCCGGGTTACACGGCAGAGCAGCAGGCAGACCACAATCACGGCTCACTTCCCAAGGGGGTCAGTATGTAGCCGGGGCCGAGCAGGCAGGGTGGGTACCTGTTGGGCCTCCCCAAAGCCTGTCAGCCCTGAACAGGCTCTTCTGTGTTCAGAAACGACCCTGCCAAGGCGTTTCTGGTTTTGCGGTGGGTGCCATAGAACAGTGGGATAGGCGCCTGTCTTGCAATGAGCTGGGCTTAATCCTCAGCATCCTCTGGGGTCAGTCCCCTGAGCCCTGCCAGGAATAGTTTCTGAATGCAGCATCAGGAGTTACCCCAGAGCATCATTGGGTATAGCCCAAAAGGCAAATGAAGAGAAACTTCTTTTTTGGGGGAGGGCTGTGTGTTTGTGGGCACTGAGAGTTAGTATAGCCAGTAAGACATTTGGCCTTGGGGCTGGAGCGATAGTACAGCGGTATGGCATTTGCTTTGCACGTGGCTGACCCAGGATGGACCTCATGTCGATCCCTAGCATCCTATATTTGTCCCCTAAGCCAGGAGGGATTTCTGAGCACATAACCAGGAATAACCCCTAAGTGTCATTGGGTGTGGCCCAAAAACAAAAACAAAAAAGACACTTGGCCTTGCGCACAGCCACCTGGGTTTAATCCCAGGCATCAAGGAGGGTCCCGTGAGCCCAAAGGTACGTGGGAACCATCTGCGGTGCTGGGGACAGAACCCTGGTATTGGCTACATGTACAGCGAGGGCCTTACCTGCTCTCGTGGCTCCCAAGAGAAACCAATGGGAAGGATCTTTTTCGGGAGGTACCCCTGGTTCCCTACCTGTCATTGCTCAGGGCTTAGACCTGGTTGTGTACTACTGGGGACAGTAACAGTTTATTCTCAAGGCAGGTGTCTAGACCCCTCTATCTCATTAGCTCCTGTATAAAGTATTTTTATTAACTGATTAATTAATTAATCTTTTGGCTCAGATCCAACAGTGGGCACGGCTCACTCCTGGCTCTGCACTGAGAAATTTACTCCAGCCCATGAAGTGTTTTTTCTTTTTTTGTTGTTTGTTTTGGGTCACACCTGGTGGCACTTGGGTTACACCTGATTCTGTGCTCTAAAATTACTCCGGTGGGGGCCAGAGTGGTAACACAAGTGGTAGGGCGTTTGCTTTGCATGTGGCCGACCCAGGATAGACCTGGGTTTGATCCCTGGCATCCCATATGGTTCCCTGAGCCTGCAGGAAACGATTTCTAAGCACAGTTCTAGGAGTAACTCCTGAGTGCCACTGGGAGTAGCCTAACCACCCTTCCCAAAATTAAAAAAAAAACTACTGCTAGGTTCAGGGGCCCTATGGGATGCCGGGGATCAAACACGGCTCAGTCATGTACAAGACCAACGCCCTCCCTGTTGTACTGTTGCTCCAGCCCCTGATTTTATTTATTTTATTTTATTTTTATCTTCTTTATTTTTTGGTTTTGGGTCACACCAGCAGTGTTCAGGGGCTACTCCTGGCTTTATGCTCAGAAATTGCTCCTGGCAGGCTCGGGGGACCATATGGGATGCCAGAGTTTGAACCACTGTTCTTCTGCATGCAAGGCACACGCTCTATCTCCATGCCATCTCTCTGGCCCCAGCCCCTGATTTTTATTTTGGATTTTGAGTCACACCTGGTGACACTCTGTGGCACTCTCCTGGCTCTGTGCTCAGAATCGATCCTGTCAGGCACAGGTGACTATATGGAATTCCAGGATTCCATCCACTGTCTGTCCTGGATTGGCTGTGTGCAAGGCAAATGCCCTATCACTGGGCTATTTCTCCAGCCCCTGAAAATCAGTCTTAAAGAAAACATTAAGAGCAACATCTTTATTCCAACTCTGCTATAATTACTAACATTGACCAGTGGTCCCATCAGTAAAAATGACTAGAATTTCGCCCTTGGATCTTCCAAAATAGAGCCCCTGTGCTGTGGCCGCCATTGGGACACCACGGGGCCCAACCCTGTAGGACCCCAGAATTGCTGATCGGACCAGCATGGCACTGCTGGGCCTGAACACAGCAGGGGTAGCCTCATCTCTCCCAAAAACCACAAAAGTGGGACTGGAGCAAGAATGTAATAGGATGCTTGCCTGGCACAAGGCTGACCTGAGGTCAGTCCCCATACCCCACAAGGTTCCCCAAGCACTCCAGGAGTGACCCAAATACAGAGCCGGGTGTAACCCTTGAGCAACTCTGAGTGTGGCCCCACAGAACAAGAGCCGTGCTTGCTGAGCAGACCAGGAGCCATGTCCTGTCTGGACCAGGCTGCCCTGACCTTCGCAGTGGGTGGTCACTGCTAGAGCCTCGTCTTCCCGGGGCACTTGGGGTATTGAGTTGTGGTTGGGAGGTCCATTCTGTGTTGGGGGATGCAGGTAGGGAGACAGAGGCTGGGGTCACGCTCTAACAGTTGCTTTTGTGCTGTGTGCCAGCCCGGCCAAGCGGAAGCCTGATGGGGAGCCCTCCAGAGAGATTGTAGAAGATTCTGGAGATGACAAAGACCAGGTAGGGGCCAGTCTTGCTCCCAGCAGGGACCTTGAGCCACGGGATCAAGGTGTAGACAGCTGAGGCTCACCAGGCTACTCCAATGTGGACAGGAGTATTATCCATTGCCCCCCAAGATTCCTGGGGCTGCTTTGATATAGCAAAATCTGTGGTGACTGATGCCACGTAGGAGAGCAGGACTGGGTGAGCAGGGCCTGGCCAATACCCCCGCCCCCTAATAAAAAACCAAAAATACAGCCTTTTTTTTTTGAGCAGCATTTAGGCTGACTCTTGTCTCAACACTCCAGATCACTTCTGGCAGGCTCGGGACTCCATGAGAAGCTGAGGATTGAACCTGGGTCAGCTTCCCTGTTGTGCTATCACTTGAGCCCCTCCAACTCCCCCCAGATTTATTTTTGAGGGTAATTAATATTTGTGTATCTCTTTTTGGCCTTGGCCTTGGGACCACATCCGCAGTGCCCATGCTCCACTCCAGGGTTACTCCTGGCTCAGTGCTCAGGCATCATTTTTGGCGGTGCTCTCGCAGGCCCAAAGTTTTTTTTTTTTTTTTTTTTTTTTTTTTTGGTTTTTGGGCCACACCTGGCAGTGCTCAGGGGTTACTCCTGGCTGCCTGCTCAGAAATAGCTCCTGGCAGGCACGGGGGACCATATGGGACACCGGGATTTGAACCAACCACCTTTGATCCTGGATCGGCTGCTTGCAAGGCAAACACCGCTATGCTATCTCTCCGGGCCCAGGCCCAAAGTTTTTACACTCCCCATCTCTATCCAGTATTTCAGGTTTCTTGCCCTAGGAATTATTGCTTTGTCTCTTGCTCTCGGTCTGGACCTTTAGAAACGAGTCTATCTCTCTTTCTGCAGGAGGAAAAGAGGCGGCGAGTTGTCATCCGTGAACCGTAAGGTCCATTTTCTATCAGCCCATTTTGTCCTTCATGTCTGCTGTGCCCCAGGAAAATGCTCCCTGGACACTTTTAGTCAGCAGTGGGGGGGGGAATGAGGCAGCATATGCAAAGTCTGGGTTGGGGGGGTCCCACGTTGATACCCCCTCATGGTGCCCACGGGCTCTGGACTCGCCCCTGGCAGCTGTTTGGGGAACCAGATCCCCCACTCAGGGTTCATTCTCCCCAAAAATGGCCTCTATCAAGGGTGGTGAGGACCTCGGGGAGGGGGCGGTCCTCCATCTCACAGCACCCTGGTCTCTTGGCAGAGTTGCAGGCCCTTCCTCTGGGAGAACTGCACGGGTCCCCATAGAAGTGGAGGTGGAGGACGGCACTCCTGTGGAGAGGGTAAAGTGGGCTGGGGGGGGGGGGTAGAAGGATCCTTTTCATGCCTTTACTTTGGCTCACTTGGCTTGCTGTGAGTCTGGGTGTTACCCAGGGGTGTGTATTGGGGACGGACACATCTGGACTTCTGCATGGGGGCACCAGCCTGTGGCCTCACGCAGGAGAGACATGAAGTTCTTTTGGCTTTTCAGCCACACTTAGTGTGCTCAGGTTCATTCCTGGCAGGGCTCATAGTGGTTGTCAGGATTGAACCTGGTTCTACTGTCCTGGTTTTTCTGAGTCACACCCGGCAGCTTTCAGGGGTTACTTCTGGCTCTGCACTCAGAAATCACTCCTGGCAGGCTCTGGGGACCATATGGGATGCCAGGATTCGAACCACCGTCCTTCTGCATGCAAAGCAAATGCCCTACCTTCATGCTACCTCTCCAGGCCCCCAACACCGGAGAATTTTGATTCTGTTTGTGTTGGTGTTTGGGCCAAACCCTGCAGTGCTCAGGGTTTTATTCTGGCTCTGTGCTCCAGAGGCAATCCTGGCCTGCTCAGGGGACCCTGTGGGATGTTGGGGCTGAACCCCGGCTTGACTGTGCTTTTGCTCTGGCCCCATGGGAATTGGAGGCAGTTCTCCCGATGTTGAGACAGTTGGAGCAACCTGGGTATTTCCTCTGGAACTTTCTAACAGGCAGCGTCCAGGCTTGCAGGGAGGACACTTACTTCCCCCTCTCCAGAAGAAAGGACCCTCCGAAGTCAGTCCCGTACAGCGTAAGTAGATGCTGCTGTAGCTTCTTGTTTTCTCTTGCTAGACTTGCTGCCTGAAGGAAGTAGGGGGGTGGGGGACCTCCATATACCTTGAGGATGGAGGGGGACTGCTGTTACCCCTACCCCCAATTTCCTCCCTAACTCAACTGGATGGTGAGACCCTCCCACAGCTGGGATGGGCCAGAGCAGTGGCACAAGCAGTTGGGTGTCTGCCTTGCACACTCTACTCCTGGCTTTGGCGACCTTATGGGATGCCAGGGGATGGAACCAAGGTCCATCCTAGATTAATTTCTTTTTTTGTTGTTGTTTTGGGGTCACACCCCGAGGTGCTCAGGTTACTCCTGGCTCTGTACCCAGGCTCTGCTCCTGGCAGGCATGGGGAACCATGTGGGATGCTGGGATTCCAACTATCGTCCATCCTGGATCTGCTGCTTGCAAGGCAAACGCTTTACTGCTGTGCTATCTCTCTGGCCAGGCCAGGAGTAATTTCTGAAATACATTTTTTTTTTATTTTTTGGATTTTTGGGTCACATCTGACCGCGCTCAAGGGTTACTCCTGGCTTTACGCTCAGAAATCCCTCCTGGCAGGCTCAGGGGACCATATGGGATGCTGGGATTCGAACCACTGTCCTTCTGCATGAAAGGCAAATGCCTTACCTCCATGCTATCTCTCCGGCCCCACCAGGAGTAATTTCTGAGCGAATAGCCAGGAGTAACCCCTGAGCATCACTGGGTGTGGCCCGAAAACTCAAAAAAAAAAGTGGCCTGGGGGAAGTGAGAGGGAAGATGCAGCAGGAGAGATCAGAGACACAAGTAGGATGCAGAGAGGCTGCTTAGCTTAGAGGCCATGTGAGGAATATGCACATGGCGGTTAGGGCCTTGTAATAAAGCAGGATTTCTCCTGCACTTCATCTGACTGCCTGTGGATCATTTCCTCATTCGTTATCCTGAACCCACAGACCTGCTGGCCAAAGGGGCTGCAGGCAAAGGGCCTGGTCGAGAAAGGCCTCACCATCCATCCTCCATCCAAAGGAAGCCTCTCTGCATCCCACCTGTGTCTCTGATCTCTTCTTGCTGCATCTTTCCTCTCCCCCCTCCTGCCAGGCCACTCTTAATTCCCAAACATAGACCCCTCCCAGCTGTGGGAGGGTCTCACCATCCTGGTGAGTTGGGCAGGAATTGGGGGAGGGGTAACAGACTGCAGTGTGGTTGTCGGTCCCACTCCAATGGTGCGACTGCTTTCCAGGTGTGGTCACACACAGTTCTCCCATGACAGGGCTGTGCTGGAGCTCCAGGCTGTGGTCGTGGGCCTGGACACAGCCCTGGCAGCGTAGGGCAGGATGGGAAGCTCACCGGACTCCCGCACTGATTGGTTAAATCCCCAGGATGGACAGGGGTTGGGCAGGACTTGGGGACCCTGTGACAGGCAGGGCATGATAGCAGCTGGGGGACCCCAGTGTGACCTTTCTTGCCCCTGTCTCATGCTCCAACCCATGTTCTGTTCTGGGGAGACCCCATGGTGGTTATTCCCCTGGCCCTCCAGATGACAAGTGCCATTGTCTGTGGGGCCTGAAGAGGGGACAGTCTGTGGCGAGTGTTCAGCTGGGTTTCTGCTCTTCCAGGACCCCCTTGCCGCGAGCGCCAGAGGCGGATGTCACCAAGGGCTCCAGTGGCAATGCTGAAACTCCAGACGAGACAGTAATGACACTTTCTCCCCCCATGTCCGCTTATGCTCTCCCTCATGGTGCCCAGCTCCATGATGTGTTGGGGAACTGGGGTGGGGCAGGAGGTTTCTGTTTTGCTGCGCCCCGGCCACAGCCCCCCAGCACTGCATCCTTAATCCTCCCAGCAATCCTTTTCAGCAACTGACTTTGCCTCTCTTCCCTCCAGGATGAAGGGAGACCCCGAAGTCAGCCCAGAGATTAGTAAGTGACTAAGACGGGACTGGGCCTCTGTCTAGTTTGTGGGGTGCTGGAGCGGTGGGCAGGTCTTGCTCTCGAAGTCTGGCTTAATCCCAGGGGCATGCGAACCCCAATGATGGTGTGTACCCCCATCAGCGCGGCTGAGCAGAGACCGAAAGAAGAGCTGGAAGAAGTGCAGGTTTCCCAGGAGCGAGACAACGAAGAAAACGTAGGTTGTGAGCCAGGCGGGCACGGTTATGGGCCCGAGGGCCTGGCTGCAAAACCCAGAAACCTCCTAAGCCTTCCTCCCTGTTCTCCGCATCTAGGAAGAAAAGCGGCGCAGAATGGCCTTCAAAGAACCGTAAGGGCCCAGCTTCCCTGGGCCTGTGGGTGGGGCGCCCATTCAGCAGCGGGCACGAGGCCTCTCTGGTGGTTTCTAGCATGTTCTGGAATGTCGGAGAGCAAAATAACAGCCCTTGCTGTACTTGTTCTCAGGTTGGAGAGGAAGGTGGTCCGGTCCAAAGGGCTCATGGCTGCCAAGGTACAGAGACCCTCCCTCCTCAGGGAAGGAGAGAGGGAAGGCTGGGCGGAGAGGAATTGGGGGTGCTGATGCCTCTCCTCGCCCCACTCCAGAACGACCCTCTGCGGTGCATCCATTGCGGACAGTACCTGGATGATCCTAATCTCAAGTATGAGCAGCACATGCCGGACGCGGTGAGTCTTCCAGCTGCCCTCCCTGAACCCCTGCCTCCCCACCTCTGCTGACCCCGACCCCTTGACCCCCTCATTTTCCCCCAGCTGGATGAGCCGCAGCTGCTGACCAATGAAGTCTTGTCCATCTTCGGCAGCGAGTCGGGCTTCGGCAGCTACGAGGACACGCCCCAGCACAAGCTGACCTGCTTCAGGTGGGGGGCACCTCTTCCTGGGCACCCTGCCCCAGAACACGACACCACCACTAGGGGCCTGAGGGAAACTCAGGGAAGCCACAGACGCAGGCTGTGGTGTGACAACTAGGCGGGTGCTAGGAAGCCCCCCCCCCCCCCCCAACCCCCATGCAGAGAAGCCCAGGAACGCTCATATCATGGAAGGGAAGAGGGTGAACCGCATCTTGCTGAGCCAGGACAGACAGAAGAAGACTGGTTGAGTCAGTGAGAGTGCAGCTAACAGACAGATGGACAGGGGTGGAGTCCATACTTCCCGGAGCTGACAGACAGACTGAATGACTGCTTCCTGTCCTCACAGCGTGTTCTGTAAACGAGGCCACTTGTGCCCCATCGACACGGGCCTCATCGAGAAGAATGTGGAACTCTACTTCTCTGGCTCAGCCAAGCCCATCTACGATGACGACCCATCCCCAGAGGGTGAGCACACCAGACAGACCTTCCTCAGGGAGCCTGGCTCAGCAGCAGCTTGACTTAACCCGCTCACTTCCACCTAGGTGGCGTCAACGGCAGGAACCTGGGCCCCATCAACGAGTGGTGGGTCACGGGCTTCGATGGCGGCGAGAAGGCCCTCATGGGCTTCAGTACCTGTGAGTGATTCTGCCCAGGTTGGGTCGGGTCTGTCTGTCTGTCCATCCCTACTGGGATGAGCTTCTTGTTGGTGCCCTCAAACTTCCTTCTTTCCCGGGAGACCCAGAGTGGAGCATGCTCGGGGCTCGGTCTTGCCGGTCCTTGTTCCCTGCCAACCCCACTGCCTGGGGACTCCTGGGCTGGCCCGGCAGGTTCTGGAAACTGCTGAAGGCACGTGCGTGTCCCTGTAGCCTATGCAGAATACATCCTGATGGAGCCCAGTCCCGACTACGCGCCCGTGTTCAACCTGATGGAGGAGAAGATCTATATCAGCAAGATCGTCGTGGAGTTCCTGCAGGGCCACTCAGAGGCTGCCTACGAGGACCTCATTAACAAGATTGAGGTGAGGGGCCAGAGCAGTGGTGCAGAGGTAGGGTGTTTGCCTTGTAGGCGGCTGACCTAGGACGGACCGTGGTTCGATCCCCTGGCGTCTCATACGGTCCCCAAGCCAAGAGCGATTATTGAGTGCATAGCCAGGAGTAACCCCTGAGTGTCACCGAGTGTGGCCCAAAAACCAAAATCAAAACAAAACAAAACAAAACAAAACCATAAGATCGAGGTGAGGCTGCCCGGTCTCTGGCTCCCACTTTGCCGCAGCGTCCCGGGCATTATGCCTGTCCTGCCTGGTCCTAGTCATCTTCCTCTCTCCCCAGACCACAGTGCCCCCATCCAAACTCGGCCTGAACCGCTTCACCGAGGACTCCCTGCTGCGCCATGCGCAGTTCGTGGTGGAGCAGGTGGAGAGCTACGACGCGGCTGGGGACAGCGATGAGCTGCCCATCTTCCTCACGCCCTGCATGCGCGACCTCATCAAGCTGGCTGGGGTCACTCTGGGAAAGAGGTGACGCTGCCTTCTCCTGCCACCCCCTCCAACTCTTCCCTTCTTTTCTCTGAGCCTCCTCCTCTCCCCGCTCTAAGCAGTCTCCACTCCTCTGTCCCTCCAACCCTCTCTGTCGTCCTCCCCTTCCACCTCCAGCCGTCTTCCCTGCCCCCTCTAACCGTCCTCCCCGGTCCCTGCAGGCGCACCGAAAGGCGTCGCGTCAACAGACAGGCCAAGGAGAAGGCCAAGGCTCCAGATAAGGTCACAACTACCAGGCTAGTCTGCAAGATCTTTGACACTGTGTTTGCCGAGCAAATCGATAAGGCCGAGAAGCAGGAGGACAAAGAGAACATGTTCAAGCGCCGGCGCTGTGGTGTCTGCGAGGTAGGACAGGCCACAGTCACACGGGACACCGGGATGGGGCATTCTTGCTATGTCCCCACATCCTGTGTGCTCGCCCTGGAATGCCGTTTTGCTGCTGTTCATCTGGCTATGCTTAGGTGGTACGAGCCTCGCTCCTAGGGTTCCCAGGAGCCAGGCGGGAACCCCTGAGCATTGTCAGGTGTGGCTGGTCGCTGAGTCAACAAAATCGGGCCCTAGTGATAGAACAGTGGGACGGCGCTTGGCTTGCCTGCAGCTGACTCTGGTTTGATCCCAGCACCATCAGGAATGACCCCTGAGCATTGCCGGGTGTGACCTAAACACACACAAAAAAGAAGAAATAAAGTGTGGGGCCAGAGCAATAGTAAAGCAGGAACTTGGGGTTTGCCTGGCCTATGGAGCTGCCCTGGGTTCCATCCCCATAACCCCAGGGGGTATGGGCCCTGCCAGCAGGGATCCCTGAGCACTGCCAGCCGAGATCCCAAACACAAAGACAGCTGTCCCGAAAGCGGGCCCAGCCTGACTGACTCTTCTCCCTGCCCGCCCGCAGGTTTGCCACCAGCCCGAGTGCGGCCAGTGTAAGGCCTGTAAGGACATGGTGAAGTTCGGAGGCCAGGGCCGCAGCAAGCAGGCCTGCCTGGAGAGAAGGTGGGGACAGCCTCAGCCCCGCCCCTTGGCATCCTGGCCACGCCCCTTTCCGCCCCCTTGCCCATAGCCCAGATTCACACGCTGCACCTCCCCAGGTGCCCGAACCTGGCCATGAAGGAGGCGGAGGAGGATGATGAGGTGGATGACATCCCCGAGGTGCCATCGCCCAAGAAAATGAATCAGGGCAAGAAGAAGAAGCTGAACAAGAACCGCATCTCCTGGATCGGGGACGCCATCAAGGTCACTCCTTGCAGCGCACCCCAGAGGGACCAGAGAGGGGCCACAGATGGTCTTTCAGTCTCCCCCACTGCCTGCATGGTCCTCGGCTACAGCTGGGGGAGAGCCAGGCCCAGTGTGGGAGGACTTGCTTAGGGCAGCCTGGAGGCCTCAGCAAAAGGCAGAGACACTGTTAGGTGGGCAGAGCGGGGGCTTGTCCAGCCTTGTGGCTGTGGCCCCCCTGCCGTGACGCTCTTGTCCCCAGACTGACGGCAAGAAGATCTACTACAGGAAGGTGTGCGTGGACTCGGAGACCCTGGAGGTGGGCGACTGCGTTTCCGTGTCCGCTGAAGACTCGTCCAAGCCCCCCTACTATGCCAGGTCTGGCCCCCTCCTGTGCTTGCCTGGCTTGCATGGAGGTCCTCATGCCCTGTCCTGGAAGCTTCTCTTCCTGGGTGGGCCTGGAGCCATAGTTCAGCAGGGAGGGGGTTTACCCGGCTTTCACCCCAGCACCCGCAAGGTCCCCCAAGCACCGCTAGGCGTGATCCCTGAGCACTACCCAGAGTGACTCTCTCCCAAACCAACCAGCCCAACTGGGTCTCTGCAGGATCACAGCACTGTGGGAGGACGCTAGCAGTGGTCAGATGTTCCATGCGCACTGGTTCTGCATGGGCAAAAACACCGTCCTAGGGGCTACCACGGACACCCAGGAGCTCTTCGTGGTGGATGAGTGCGAGGACATGCAGCTGTCTTACATCAACAAAAAAGTGACCGTCCTCTACAAGGGTCCGTCTGCCAACTGGGCCATGGAGGTGAGCCACTTCTCCATCCCTCCCCACCCTGCCTCCTAAGCCCCCCCCAACACAGCTCCATCGTCTCCTTGTCCCCCCCTGTAGGGCGGAATGGAGCCTGAGCCTGTCGTCACGGATAAGAAGACCTTCTTCTACCAGCTGTGGTACGACCAGGACTATGCCCGCTTCGAGTCCCCGCCACAGATCAAGCCCGCGGAGGGCACCGAGTACAAGTGAGCAGGGATTTCTGAGCCCCCAGGAGCTCATCTCTGGCCCAGGCTCTGCTGTTTCTGCCCTGGTGGCTGTGGGGTGGCATCGAGATGGTCCCCTTGGGCAGGAGAGCTTAGGACAGCAGGGGTGGGGGTGGGTGTTGGCCTTGCTGGGGCCGACCCATGTTTGATCCCCACACCCCTTAGAGTAGGTCCCTTGAGCCTGTCAGGAATGATCCCTGAGCACTGCCGGGTGTGGCCCAAAACAAACAAAAAATCCTATTCCTTATTGGGGCTGGGCTGACAAAACTCAACTCTGCACCCTATGCTGCCTCACCCGCTGCCCCTGGGCCGAGTGGGGCCTCTCCTGGCCTTTGTCCCTATGGAGACCTGTTGAGGACTCCAAGGCCACACTACTCAGGGTCCCGTCTGCACCCTAGGTTCTGCACAAGCTGCGCCCGGCTGGCAGAGATGCGGCAGAATGAGATCCCACGGGTGCTGGGGCAGCTGGAGGACCAGGACGGGCGTGTGCTCTACAGCGGGGCCACCAAGAATGGGATCCAGTACCGAGTGGGTGACTGCGTTTACCTGCCCCCCGAGGCCTTCACCTTCAAGTGAGCCCCGCACCTCAGCCTCTCCTTCATCTCTGGGACTCAGAGCCCAGCCTGGCACGGGAGTGGGGTGGTGGGGACAGCAGGGAAGGTGGGCAGAGGTGACTCTGGTGTCCCCTTTACTTCTGCACCTGGAGTGTGAACCCCTGGATGATGGCCTGTTTTGGGGTTTATTAGTCGCCCTGGAGCCCGTGACTTTCACCTGAGCTTCAGAGCTCTTGAATCAGAAGTGATGGCAGCTCTGGGCCTCCCACACCCCTGCGGGGCTTGGGCTGGGCCCCCTTCCATGATGGCCACTTGGGATGGTGTCTCTCAGCATCAAGCTGTCAAGCCCGGTGAAGCGGCCACGGAAGGAGCCGGTGGATGAGGAACTGTATCCAGAGCACTACCGGAAGTCCTCGGACTACATCAAGGGCAGCAACGTGGATGCGCCTGAGCCCTACCGCATCGGCCGCATCAAGGAGATTTTCTGTGCCAAGAAGAGCAGCGGCAAAGCCAACGAGGCTGACATCAAGCTCCGTGTTCACAAGTTCTACAGGTGTGGGAGATGGGGGGAGGCCCAGGGCTCCCAGTTTTCCCTCTCTGAGGCCCTGCCAGTTTTCAGGCTTTTTCTTCTGATTCGGGGCCTAGACCATGGCTCCTTTCTGGGACTGTGGGTGGGACTTAGCAGTGCCTTCCCGAACGGGGTCAAGTGTCCCCTTCCAAGTCTGACCTCTCCTGGCCCACAGGCCTGAAAACACGCACAAGTCCATGCCGGCCAGTTACCATGCGGACATCAACTTGCTGTACTGGAGCGACGAGGAGGCCGTGGTAGACTTTGCCGCTGTGCAAGGCCGCTGCACTGTCGAGTACGGCGAGGACCTGTCTGAATGCCCACAGGACTTCTCAGCTCGTGGCCCTGACCGCTTCTACTTCCTTGAGGTGAGGGAGCTTGTCAGCTGGCCCCCTCCTGGTCAAGTAGGGGGCAGAGGTGTTCACACTTGTGGGTGAATGTGGGGGATCCTGCCCAGCTTCCCTGTGGCCTCCAGGGCTTTTCTGTCTCCGATGTTTGGGGCGCGCTGGCATGAAATAACTCAGTGGTCCTAGGTTGGGTTGGCCCTGCGTGGACGTTGTGTCCGCCCACCCCTGTGTCAGTAAATGAGATCGTCCTGCCCTCTTCACCTCAGGCCTACAACGCCAAGAGCAAGAGCTTTGAGGACCCCCCGAACCATGCGCGCAGCCCCGGGAATAAAGGCAAAGGGAAGGGCAAAGGTAGGTTCGAGGCCGCCTTTCCTATTCCCCTCTCTGACTTGGGGTGTCACGCGCACACGCGACTGACCGCGCCTGGCTGGACTGTCTCTCCCCAGGGAAGGGCAAGGGCAAAGCCCAAGCCCCACCGAGTGAGCAGCACAGGGAGTCTGAAGCCACCATTCCACTGCCTAAGCTGCGGACCTTGGACGTATTCTCGGGCTGCGGGGGCCTGTCCGAGGGCTTCCACCAGGCAGGTGCGTGTCCCAGGCCCACATCCTCCCCACACACCGCTGCCTGCCCTGTGCTTGTTGACCCATCATGGGATGTGCCCCTGTCCCCCCTCCCTCCTACAGGCGTCTCGGAGACGCTGTGGGCCATCGAGATGTGGGAGCCCGCTGCCCAAGCCTTCCGGCTCAACAACCCAGATACCACGGTCTTCACCGAGGACTGCAACAAGCTGTTGAAGCAGGTTATGTTGGGGGACACCGTCAACGCACTGGGGCAGGTGCTGCCGCAGAAGGGCGACGTGGAACTGCTGTGCGGGGGGCCGCCCTGCCAGGGCTTCAGCGGCATGAACCGCTTCAACTCACGAACCTACTCCAAGTTCAAGAACTCCCTGGTGGCCACCTTCCTCAGGTGCTGCCTCTGGGGAGGGCCTGGGACTCCCCCCACCTGCCCATCTAGCCCCCTGGACCCCACAGCTGAGCCCCTTGTCTCCCCCATAGCTACTGCGACTACTACCGGCCTCGCTACTTCCTCCTAGAGAACGTGCGCAACTTCGTGTCCTTCAAACGCTCCATGGTCCTGAAGCTCACGCTCCGCTGCCTCGTGCGCATGGGCTACCAGTGCACTTTCGGGGTGCTGCAGGTGCGACTGGGGGTGCCTGGGAGCATCCTCCTCCACGGGCCAGAGGCAGCGTCCCTCAGGATCTGAGCTGCCCTCCCCCCTGTTCCATAGACTCACTAGGAAGGCGGTCGTGTGTGAAAGGGCCTCCCCAGGGCAGCAGAGACAGGGCCGGTGCGGGGCTGGCTGCGGTGGTCGGCGGCCCATCAGTGTGCTTGTCTGCCCACAGGCTGGCCAGTACGGCGTGGCCCAGACGCGCCGCCGGGCCATCATCCTGGCAGCCGCCCCCGGCGAGAAGCTGCCCCTTTTCCCCGAGCCCCTTCATGTGTTCGCACCTCGAGCCTGCCAACTGAGCGTCGTGGTGGACGACAAGAAGTTCGTCAGCAACATCACCAGGTCCGGGCCCTCCTGGGGGAGAGTGCAGGCCACCCTGTGTGCATCTGCCCTGCAGTGTCCCCGGAGGCTCACCTGCCTGCCGGGCTCTGTTGCAGGCTGAGCTCGGGCCCTTTCCGGACCATCACAGTGCGCGACACCATGTCCGACCTCCCCGAGATCCGGAATGGAGCATCGGCCCTAGAGATCATGTACAACGGGGAGCCCCAGTCCTGGCTCCAGAGGCAGCTGCGGGGTTCCCAGTACCAGCCCATTCTCAGGGACCACATCTGCAAGGTGCGGCCTGCCCGGTGTTCCTGGCGTTGGGGACACTGCTGGGGGACCCCTTCCCCCCAACCCTGGGCTCGCTGATGCTCAGCCTGGTTCTTCCCTCAGGACATGAGTGCCCTGGTGGCCGCCCGCATGCGGCACATCCCCCTGGCGCCAGGCTCCGACTGGCGCGACTTGCCCAACATCGAGGTGCGCCTGTCAGACGGCACCATGGCCCGCAAGCTGCGTTACAACTTCCACGACCGCAAGAACGGCTACAGCAGCACCGGGGCACGGCGGGGCGTCTGCTCATGCTGTGAAGGTGGGGATGGCGGCCTGGGAGCAGGTGGAACTGGCCAGGGGTAGGGGGAGTCGGGTGCCCTGCAGTTTCTGAGATCCACTTTTGCAGCAGGTAAAGCCTGTGATGCTGCAGCCCGGCAGTTCAACACGCTCATCCCCTGGTGCCTGCCGCACACGGGCAACAGGCACAACCACTGGGCCGGACTGTACGGGCGCCTGGAATGGGACGGCTTCTTTAGCACTACTGTCACCAACCCTGAACCCATGGGCAAGCAGGTAGGTGGCCCTATGGGGGGGCCAGGTGGATCTATGGCCACGCCCGTGTGAGGCCACGCCCAAGAGCAAGCCTCAATGTCACACCCACCACACCATGTGGCTCCTCCCACCATGCCCATTCCTCCTGCCCTTGCTGCATGCTCCACCCACATCGTTGCCTGGCCCTGCCCCTCACCGCCAGTCCTGCGCCTGTCCCCCAACAGGGCCGTGTGCTGCACCCCGAGCAGCACCGTGTGGTGAGTGTGCGGGAGTGCGCCCGCTCCCAGGGCTTCCCCGACTCCTACCGGCTCTTTGGCAACATCCTGGACAAGCACCGGCAGGTGAGGATTGAGGATGGGGGTGGATCAGGCCACGGGGTGGGGGTGGGGGGACCTGTCCCCCCAGAGCCCTGGACTGGTCTCAGTCAAGTGTCCCACAGATTGGGGTTCCATTGTACCTACCTCCTATCGCCTGTCCCAGGCCTGCTGGCTGCAATCCGCCTCCCTCTCGCTCTATGGGTGAGGACAGCATGGTGGTCTGTGGGTGGCAGTGGGTGCTGAGCCCTGCACCCCCTATTCTGCAGGTCGGCAACGCTGTGCCCCCGCCCCTGGCCAAGGCCATTGGCTTGGAGATCAAGCGCTGTTTGCTGGCCAAAGCGCAGGAGAGCACCTCAGGTATGCTTGGGTGTGGGGCGGGCTAAACAGCCAATTCAGGGTGCAGTCACACCTTGGGGGACTCATACACACCACCTGCAAACCGGTGACGATGCTGTGTCTCCATTGTCTCCAGTTAAAAGCGAGGAGAAGCCTCACAAGGACTAGTGTGATCCTCCCCTCCAGTCCCGTCGCCCCCGCTCCAGGCACAGGGACCCCGAGAGCTGTGGTGTGGTGTTGCCCATGAGCTTGTCTGCAGGTCCTGCGTGTCCAGCACTGCCGCCAGCCTTGCCCCAGCTGTGTCGGTCTTCAAGGTTTTTTTATCCTGCAGTTTATCAAAAGCACCACCGTCTGCGTGGCCCTTAATTAAGACTTTATGTAGTTTTTATATGTTGTAATATTTCTTCAAATAAATCTCTCCTTAAAGCGCCATGCGGGTGACTGCATGATTGTTGGGAGTAGGAGGCTGGGCAGGGCACTGTCTGCGCCCTGTTGTGCTTTGGGCCTGGGCTGTATCCCCACCCCTTCCTGCTGAGGACAGGAGCAGAACACAGCGGAGTAACTGCAGGAAAGTGTCCCAGAGGAACTGGACTGTTTTCGTGGGCCTCACCTGTGCAGGAACCTCTTCGATCTGGGCCAAGGTTACCCCTCAAGATCTCCAAGACAGCAGCCCCCGCCCAGGCCTTCAAACCAACCTTCCAACTTTGCTTAAGCATCCGCAAAGCACTGATATTTCAGGGGCCCAGTTCAAACCTGGGGATACAAATATGAGAGAAACCACTTGATCCCCGGCATGCCATTTGGTTCACCCAAGCCCGCCAGAAGTCAGCCCTGAGCAGTGCTCGGTATGGCCCCAAAACAAAGATGAGAAAACCTGGGTTTCTTTGGGTAGGGACTGACTTTTCCAGGTAAGCAGACTGCCACCTGCTCCCCATTCCCTGAAGGGACCCTGGCAAAATGAAGGTGACCCTGGGCCTTGCCCAGCCCCCCAGCTTTATGTAGGACAGGCTTTGGTGAGTCTCCAGGAGAATAAGTAGGTTTCTTGGGTGTGCTCAGCAGTACTGCAGCTTGTCCAGCCTTTTCCAACCAGGGGCAAGTTCTCCACATTCTTCTGGGCTAAATGCAGCTCTGGGGTGACCCCTGGTTTGCTCAGGGCACTCAATATGCCACTTGATATGATTGGGCTTTAGTGGGTCATTTTGCAAGCTTGGCATCTTTATTCATGTTTTTGTTTTACTTGAAGCACCATGAATTACAATAGAGGTCATGACAGTGGGGTTTCAGGCCTCCAAGGAAACACTAAAAATTTGCTTTAACATATTTATCGGGCTGGAGAGATAGCACAGCCATAGGGCATTTTGCATTGCACACAGCCAACCCATCTAGAACAGATAGTGGTTTGAATCCCTGCATCCCATATGGTCCCCTGTGCCTACAAGGAGTGATTTCTGAACACAGAGCCAGGAGTAATCCCTGAGAGCCACTGGGTGTGACCCAAAAGCAAAAATATTTATCAGCAGCTGGAAAGGACAGCAGATAAGGCATTTGCCTTGCATGCAGCTGACACTGGCACCCTACATGGTCCCCTAAGCCCACCAGGAGTAACCTTGAGCATGACTAGTTGTGGTCCCAGATCCAAAAAAAGTCAAGGAGACGGGCCAGATAGTACAGCAGACAGGAACTTGTACCCAGTTGACAAGTTTGATCCCACAGCACCACCAAGAGTTAGTCTGAGTCCAGAGCCCAGAGTAAGGCTTGAGCACAGCCAGAAGGGACCAAAGAGCATATACCCCAAA
The DNA here is from genome assembly GCF_024139225.1 of Suncus etruscus. NCBI lineage: Eukaryota > Metazoa > Chordata > Mammalia > Eulipotyphla > Soricidae > Suncus > Suncus etruscus. The sequence continues at coordinate 89,789,258 of NC_064862.1, read as the reverse complement.
CTAACAAGAAAACATACAAGGGGGGCCGGAGCCATAGTGCAGGCACTTGCCTTGCATGCAGCGGAACAATATGGTTCCCTGAGTACCCCCAGAAGTGATTCCTGAATGCACAGCCAGGCATGACCTCTGAGCACTGTCGGATGTGACCAACCCCCCAAAAATTACAAACAAAAATAAATGGGAGTTAGGTAATGAGATAATATAGTGGATACATACACATAGCATGTACTCAACCTAGTTTTTTTTTCCCCCTTTTTGGGTCACACCCGGTGGCACTCGGGTTACTCCTGTCTCTGTGCTCAGAAATTGCTCCTGGCAGACACGGGGGACCATATGGGATGCCGGGATTTAAACCACTGTTGGTCGGCTGCTTGCAAGGCAAATGCCGAACCACTGTGCTATCTCTCTGGACCCCCAGCCTAGCTTTTTTTTTTTTTTGGGGGGGGGAGGACACACTGCATGGTGCTCAGGGGTTACCCCTTGGCTCTGTGCTCATAAGTCGCTCCTGGCAGGCTTGGGGGACCATATGGGATGCCAGGGAGAGAACCAAGGTCCGTCCTGAATCAGCTGTGTGCAAGGCAAAACGCCCTACCGCTGTGCTATCTCTCTGGCCCCTCCCCAGCCAAGCTTTAATACTACACATTGCAGAGTACCCCAAGGACGGTGGGAGTGACGCCTAGACATGGCTCAATGTGGCCCCAAACTTCTTTACCCCCCCAAAATAGTCTTCAGGCTACAGAGACTTAAAATCCATCTGCATGTGGGAGCCCTGGGTTCAGCTCTTAGATGACCCTTTAGTGGCTTGTCTCCCTCAGCAGTTCTGCCCTAATCCCTGCTTGGTCGGGGTTTATGTCCTTTTTCTGATAAACCATCTCGAGGTGTCTGTCATGCTGACCTGCTGACAACTGGTTAAGGAGAGGATTGAATGATTCAGACCAACCCACCATGGCCCTGCTCCCCGAAAGTGCTCTCCCAGAGATCTCTCTGTCTCCTTGCTGTCCACAGTTTGGCAGCCACGAATGTAGGGTCCCGTGTCTTTAAAAACACGGGGATGGGGTGGGGGGGGTGGAGAGATAGCCTTAGACGCAGAAGGACGGTGGTTCGAATCCCAGCATCCCATATGGTCCCCCGAGCTTGCCGGGGGCGATTTCTAAGCATAGAGCCAGGAGTAACCCTGAGCGCTGCCGGGTGTAACCCCAAAAAAACAAAATAAAAAAACACAGATGGGGGACTGGAATGATAGTACAGGGGGTAGGATGTTTGCCTTGCACACGGCCTACCTGGAATCGATCCCTGGCATCCCATATGGTCCCCTGAGCCTGCCAGGAACACAGCCAGGGATAACTGAGAGCCTCTAGGTGTGGCCTCCAAAAAACAAAAACAAAACAGAATGGGGGGGTCCAGAGTGATAGGACAGCAGATAAGATGCTTTCCTTGCACATGGCTAATCCTGGTTCTAACCCTGGCATCTCACAGAGTCCCAAGTCTATCAGGAGTAAGCCTAAGCAAGGAGTTAAAAAAAAATATCAGGAGAGGTGCTAGAGTGATAGTACAGCAGGCAGGGTTCTTGCCTTGGCAGACAGCCAACAGATCTAGGTTCAATCCCAGCATTTATGAGGCTTACCAGGAGTGACTCCTGAATACAGAGCCAGGAGGCAGCCCTGAGCACGGCTTGGTGTGGTGCAAAAACAAACAAGAAGGGGCCGGAGAGATAGCATGGAGGTAAGGTGTTTGCTTTTCATGCAGGAGGTCATCGGTTCGAATCCTGGTGTCCCATATGGTCCCCTGTGCCTTCCAGGAGCAATTTCTGAGCCTGGAGTCAGGAATAACCCTTGAGCACTGCCGGGTGTGACCCAAAAACCACAAAAAAAAAAAAAAAAAAAAAAAAGAAGATAAGGATTTGAGAGAGTACAGCAAAGCAGTCACTTGCTTTGTACATTGGCAACTGGGATTCGATCCCTAGCACCCCAGATGGTTCCCTAGGTACCACCAAGAATGACTCCTAGGTGCAGACTCTGGCAGAATCCCTGAGCATCACCGGGTGTGGCCTCCAAACAAACTAACAAACAAAAAACATAACTGTCACCCCCTCCCATGGCAAAATGCTAATATTACCTGTTGGTCAGACCAGCCCACTTCTGGGAGAGGTCTATGGAAGGTAAGAAAAGGAAGGGTTGCCTCAGGGGTGAGGAGTCAGCAGAGAGAAGCAAGAAGCAACTGGAAGATTTGGCATCATGGAGAGATAAGAAACAGGTCTAAGTACAGGGAGGCTTATGGAGCCAGGTTAAAAGGTTTAAGCTTAGAAGCCACACATGATGGTTAGGGCCTTGAATAAAGCTGATGTCTCCTGAACCTGATTGCCTTGTGGATCATTTCCTCGCTGCTACACTGAACCTTCGCACCCGCCTGGCTGGCTGGAAGGGGTTGCAGGCGCCTGGCCTGGCCAAGAAAGGCCTCACCATCCAACCACCATTAATATGTAATTCCTTTTTGTTTTTTTTGGTTTTTGGGTCACACCCAGCAACACTCAGGGGTTCCTCCTGGCTCTGTGCTCAGAAATCACTCCTGGCAGGCTCTAGGGGGGGGAAACCCTAGGGGATGCCATATGGGATTCGAACCACCGTCCTTCTGATGCACGGCAAACGCCCTACCTCCATGCTGTCTCTCCGATCCCAATTCATATGTAATTCTCCTCGTAACCACTAGAATAAATGACATCTTCCCTTGGGGCCCCCAGATTCCCACAGCGCTGCTTCCACCTCCCACCGCCAGGGGGCGCGCCAGGCCGTCCCGCCGGGCTACTCTAGACGGAGACGCCGGAAGTCTCGTTGCGCCCCACTTCCGGTCTCTGGCCCGGACCTGGGCTGCGTGGAGAAGGTTCCGCGATGCCTACCGGAGACTTTGAGTGAGTCGGGGGGCGGCGCGGCGGGGCCCGGGAGGCCGATCGTGGGGTGGCTGGGGCTCTGATGACGCCGGGGGTTGTGCCGGGACCCCGGGGAGAGGCCCTCGCTGACCTCCGACCCCACTTTCCTGCACATTTCTTTCTGCAGCTCCAAGCCCAGCTGGGCCGACCAGGTGGAGGAGGAAGGAGAGGACGGTGAGTGCGTCCGGCCGCCCCGCAGTCACCCCCAGGCTGGCTGGGACCCCAATCACAGCCGTGGGACCCCCTCACTGACAGCCTGGTCAGCTGTGTCCAGCTCCCGCCGGGTCCACTGAACCTCCACTCTGGGCCCAAAGTCTTCAGAGCAGGCCTCAGCCTGGAAAGCGCACCCCAAGATCTCGATCCCCCCCTTCCCAGCGATCCCAGATGCTTGATCTCGCATGAGGGGAGCCCTGACCCCCTCCAGGACTCCACCTATTCCCCCTTCACCTCGTGTGCCAGCTCCCAGCATCACCCCAAGCGTGACCCCCCCCCCCAACCACCACGTCTGACAACCCACCCCGTACACCCCTCTTGCAGACAAATGCGTCACCAGCGAACTTCTGAAGGGGATCCCTCTGGCTCCTGGGGACACCAGTCCAGAGCCGGAGCTGCTTCCCGGAGGTGAGGGACCAACGGCGACACCCCACTCCCTCTGCCCCTTTTTGTTTCTCCTGCCTCCCCCCCCCGCCCCCCCCCCACGCCTTCCTCCTTGGTTCAGTTTCTGGAACTCTTACTTCCCCCTGTCTCAGCCCCATTGCCGCCCCCGAAGGAAGTTATCAACGGAAACATCAAGACGGTGACCGAGTATAAGATTGATGAAGATGGCAAGAAGTTCAAGGTGAGGGTCCGGAGTGGCAGCACAGCTGGGGGGGCACCAATCTCCAGATCCCATAGGGCCTCCCAGCACTGCCAGGAATAATTCCCTGAGCGCAGAGTCAGGAGTAAGCCTGAGCACTGCTGGTAGTGTCTCCCCCCCAAAAAAAAATAGAAACTAAAGTGAGGCTGAGTCCGTGGGAAAACTGGGTCAGGAAGGGGGTGATGTTCCTTCAGAACCTCAAGGCTCAGGGTTTTCATTTCCTGTCTCCTCCACCCACAGATCGTCAGGACCTTCAGAATTGAGACCCGGAAAGCATCCAAGGCTGTGGCGAGGAGGAAGGTGAGGGCAAGAGTAGCGAGAATCCAGAGGCCAGGGCTCTTTCCTTGTGCCTTGCTGGCCCGGGTTCGATCCCCACCACCCCATAGGGTCCCCTGACCACTGCCAAGTGTGACTCAAACTTCTCTCCTCACCCCCCCAAAAAAAGCAGAAAGGTGAGACCCAGCTTCCCAGCACTGTTTGAGGGTCCCCCAAATCTGGGACTCCTTACAGGGTGGTGGGCTAAGATCTTCCCTTATCCAGGGTGTGTCACCCACCAGTGGTGGAGTTACAGCCATGCTGAATCTTGGCCGTGTGCCTGTCAGGAAGTGTTACTCTCCTTCAGGGCCCTTGGCACCCCAGGGAGGCAGGGATACTGTGGCCCTGGTTTATGGGAGAGGACGCTGAGGTGCGGTGGGGCTTTATTTCACCCTTTATTGTGGGTATGACTTGACTTGACATACGTTCGGGCTGTGCTCACCAGGGGTCGCTGTCGCACTCCTGGTGCCTGTTGCCACTCCTGGGCCTAAACTCAGCAGCCCCTGCCTGCCCCATTGCAAGGCGGAGGAGCCGTGCCAGGCCTGGCACATCTTTTGGTTGAGCTGTTCACTGTGGTTGTGCTGTTTGCACACCCAGAGGCTGCGCCCCAAGGATATCCCTACATGAGCCTGAGAGGCCCAGAGTGTGTGTCTGCTCGGCTAGTGCCTAGCACGGTTTTGACCGTCCAGGGTCCAACGTGGCCACCACCATGGTCAGCGACAATGTGTCCACGACCTCCTGCAAAGTTTGGGTGACTCCGGACATCCCCAACATTGCTCCCACTAGGGCCATCAGCCTCTTTGACCCCCACCCCCGGGCAGTTGTTAGGGTACATTTTCCCCCCTCTACCCCCCCATACTTTGATCCCCTTGTCCCCGGTTACCATCAGGTGTTTAGAGAGTGTGAGGAATGGGGTTCAGCCCCAGAAAGGGCTGCCGAGGGCCCCTCCTGACCTGGATCTCCCCCCTCCTCTGTCCCTCTCCCGAATCCAGAACTGGAAGAAGTTTGGAAACTCCGAGTATGACCCCCCAGGGCCCAACGTGGCCACCACCACAGTCAGTGACGATGTGTCCATGACCTTCATCACCAGCAAAGAGGTCAGTGCAGGCCCCCATTGGGGTTTGAGCGGAGCCAGCAGCGCTGGGCAGCAGTCTTGGGGGCACCTCTGAGATGCACCTCCTGCCCCCCCCCCCCCCAGGATCTTAACTGCCAAGAGGAGGAAGACCCAATGAACAAGCTCAAGGGCCAGAAGATCGTGTCGTGCCGCATCTGCAAGGGCGACCACTGGACCACACGCTGCCCCTACAAGGACACCCTGGGGCCCATGCAGAAGGAGCTGGCAGAGCAGCTGGGCCTGTCCACGGGCGAGAAGGAAAAGCTGCCAGGAGGTGCCAGCGCTGGGCGGGGCGATGAGAGGGAGTGCTTGCTGGGCTTTGGGAAAGGGGGTGGCTTATGCTAATATATGGGAGGGGCGGGATATGTTTGGGGGCGTGGCTTCGATAAAGAGTTTGGTCACTGGTAGACTGAGTGGGTATGACCAGAGGGAGGATCCTTTGGTGGGCGTGGTTACACGGGAAGGGGTGGTGCTTCGTTCTGGGGGTGTGGTCTCATGGGCAGGTTATGGCAGGGAATTCTCTTTGGTGGGCACAGCTCAGGGACGTGGCTCTGCACTGGCTGCCCCCCAGGAATCAGACCCCTAGTCTCTGCCCATCTCCCCGGCCTCTCCTCTGCTCCCTGTCACCTTAGCCCTGGCCTTGTCTTCCAGAGCTGGAACCCATGCAGGCGGCCCAGAGCAAGACCGGGAAGTACGTGCCACCGAGCCTGCGTGATGGAGCCAGCCGCCGTGGAGAGTCCATGCAGCCCAATCGCAGAAGTGAGACGGGAGGGCGGGCACCTGCCTTGACCATCACCTCTTAGTTCCCCTGCCCTGTGATTTCCTCATACACACACACATACCACCACCTCACTGCTCCCCATTCGATATCTGCCCAGGTGATGACAATGCCACCATCCGAGTCACCAACCTGTCCGAGGACACTCGTGAGACCGACCTGCAGGAGCTCTTCCGGCCTTTTGGCTCCATCTCCCGCATCTACCTGGCCAAGGACAAGACCACTGGCCAGTCCAAGGTACATTAGTGGGGCCTAGGTGGGGGCGGGCATTTCTGGCCCCGTTTGGCTCGAAGCTCACCTGAATCCTCAATGTGTCTCCCCTTCTCCTAGGGCTTTGCCTTCATCAGCTTCCACCGTCGTGAGGATGCCGCACGTGCCATCGCGGGGGTCTCTGGCTTCGGCTATGACCACCTCATCCTCAACGTTGAATGGGCCAAGTGAGTGAGCCGCGCTTAAAGGGGTTGTGCCTTCCCCTTACTGCCTCCCCCAGCCCACCACAAAAATGTCGGTGGGTCAGTCTTCTTCCTGTCCCTTCCACCCAAGCATCCTGCCCCAGGTTGAGAGCCTCCAGCCTGTGGGGATTTCACTCCTTTATTGCTCATCTCTGTCCTTTTTGCATTGCCAGCCTGTCCCATAGGCTTGCCGGGTAGCCTTCCTGTTATTGCCTTGAACAGCCCCCCCCAACATACACACTACCCTCCTCCCGTTTTTGTCTTCCTCCACAGGCCATCCACCAACTAAGCCACCAGCCATGGCCGTCATGCTGCTGCCTGGCTCTGGATCCGAGAGTACCAAAAAGGCAGGTACAGAAGCAAGGAAGGGTGCTTCGAGGTCAATAAAAAACTCCGTTCATACCCCTACCCTCTGCAGTCTTTTATTTGAGGAGGGGTCATGACCCTCCCCACTGCTGTCTCTGGTTCCAAAGGTCTTGTTATGGGCCAGATGATAGCAGAGCGGGGAGGGAGGGCGTTTGCCTTGCACACAACTGACCAGGATTGGATGCCCGGCATGTCATATGGTCCCCTGAGCCTGCCAGCGGTAATTTCTGAGCACAGAGCTAGGAGTCAACCACAAGTGCTGCTAGGTGTGGCCCCAAAACAACCAAACAAAAACAGTCTTGTCACTCCCAATCCGGGTCCTCCTTCAGAATAGAGGTATTGGGGTCTCAGTGCTTAGGACGGGCTACTTGGTGGGCACGGCTCAGAGGTCCTTAAGCCCTGGTGGGCGGCCATGACATGGAGAGGCCGGGCCTGTCCTCTGCCCTTGTCCTGCTCCTCGCTGCCTGGCAGGCGCGGCTGGCAGCAGCCCAGGCTGGACGCCACAGCCATGTAGATCAGCGGGTGGACACACATGGCTAATGGCACCAGGCCCCGCGCCACTTGGTAGGCCCCATAGGCACCCAGATTCAGTACCTCCTTCGCCTCTTCCTTGGTAGCAAAGTGCGGGCAGCGTTGGTTCCAGCGGCGCCGGAACCACAGGTTGGACAGCCAGGCGGCATAATAGGGCACATAGGAGACGGCGTAGAGCAGCAGGCCGCTGGCCACCAGTGCCACTACCCGCCGCTTCTCAGCTGCCGTGATGCTGGGGCTCTGCCACAGTGCCCTCACCAGCGCTGTGTAGGCCGCCAGCGTGGCCAGCAGAGGCAGCCCGCAGCCCAGCACAGCCAGCGCCAGGCTGTAGGCCCAGTAGGCCTCCAGGTTCCCATGGGCCACAGTGCTCAGGCACCGGGTGCAGCCAGCTGACTCGTCCCTGGAGCAGTTGCGGCCAGCCTGGCCCTCCTGGAGCTGGGTGAAATGCAGAGTGGGCACCGCCAGCACAGCCGCCAGCGCCCAGCCCGCTGCGCTCACTGCCCAGGCGTGCTTGGGCCGCACCCAGCTGCGCATGAAGAAGGGGTGCACTACCCCCACGTAGCGGTTGAGGCTGATGCAGGCCAGGAAGATGGTGCTGCCCTGCAGGTTGGCGGTGAAGAGGAAGCGCTCCAGGTGGCAGAGGGCCGCCCCGTAGCTCCAGTGTTTGGGTGGGTAGAAGTAGGCGGCCAGTGGCAGCAGCGTCAACGCGTAGAGCAGGTCGCTGGCGGCCAATTGTGCCGAGAAGACCACACCTGGGTGCCAGGGCCTTGACTCTCGAGTGGCAAAACGATACAGGGCTAGGCCATTGCCGGCTACAGCCAGTAGGAACACGGTCACCAGCATGGGACACAGGAACTGCTCTTGGATGTTGCTGAGGAAGTTGTCCACAAAGTCCAAGATGGGGGGTGGGCAGGACGCCTCTGTGTTGGACAGGATCATAGATGAGGCCCCCCGCTGTGATTCCTGGGGGAGCCCACATTCTGCAAGCTTGGGGATCATCCAGGTGTTGCTCAAGGGGACCAGGCAGCGGGAAAGAGTGGAAGTGGGCCACAGCAACTGTTTCAGGCTCACTCTGTGAGAAATTTTGGGGGTTGGGGGGGTTGAGTTACACCTGGCAGCGCTCAGGTTCCTCTTGGCTCTAGGCTTAGAATCGCTCCTGGCAAGCTCTGGGGACTATATGGGATGCTGGGAATCAAACGGGATCTGCCCAGTGCTGGCCACATGCAAGGCAAGCGCCCTTCTGCTGTGCTACCTCTGCCCCACTCCCCCTTTTTTGGGGGATGTTTTTGGGCCACACCTAGTGGTGCTCGGGGTTGAATCTTGGCTTTGCGCTCAGAAATCGCTCGCTCCTGGCAGGCGAGAGGGACCATATGGCATGGCGAGGGTCAAACTCTGATCCATCCGGGTCAGCTGCTTGCAAGGCCCTCCTGGAGAGATTTGAAAGGCTTTTTTTTTTTTTTTTTTTTTTTTTTGGGGGGGGGGTTCACAACCGGCAGCGCTCAGAGGTTACTCCTGGCTGGCTCTACGCCCAGAAATCGCTCCTGGCAGGCTTGGGCGACCCTATGGGATCCCGGGATTTGAACCACCGTCTTTCTGCATACAAGGCAAACACCCTATCGCTGTGCTCTCTCCGGCCCCATCAAGGGCTCTTTTACTGGAGGGGGCCTGGACCACACCCTGTGGTGCTCAGAAGTCATTCTTGGCTACATGCTCGAAAATTATTTTGTTTTTTGGAGCACACCCGGCGGTGCTCAGGGGTTACTCCTGGCTGTCTGCTTAGAAATAGCTCCTGGCAGGCACGGGGGACCATATGGGACACCGGGATTCGAACCAACCACCTTTGGTTCTGGATCGGCTGCTTGCAAGGCAAACGCCACTGTGCTATCTCTCCGGGCCCTGAAAATTATTCTTGGAAGGGACAAAGTGATAGCACAGTGAGTAGTCATTTGCTGACCCGGGTTCGATTTTCAGCTTCCCATATGGTCCCCCAAGACTGGTAGGATTTCTGAGAACAGAGCCAGCAGTAACCCTTGCGCTCTGCCAGATGTGGCCCAAAAACAAAACTAAATTAATTCTGGAGAGTAAGGGGACTATATTAGAAGCTGGAGATGGAACCATGGTTGGTTGCGTGCAATGCAAACATCCTCCCCGCTGTACCCGCACATCTGCTTTTAATAGACAGACATCCTAGACAGGACATCATGTGCAAGGCAAGTGCTTTACTTACTCCTCTGGCCCAGCCCCTGCTTGCTTCGGGGGGAGGGGGGGCTAATCTAGATTCTGCACCCACACGCCTTGGTTTGCACTTGCGGTTTGGGGCCCCCGTCCACGTAGTCTGGGGTAGTGCAAAAGCCTGGGTCAGGCCTGGGTCAGACTTGCAAAAGTGCCATGCAAGCCGAGAAGTTCCTGGCCCTCAACTTCCTTTTTTTTTTTTTGGGAGGGGGGCCATTCTCAACAGCAAGGGAGGAGTCCCCCAAAGTTCAGAGTAACTCAGGAATGTCCGACAAGGGCAGGACCTGCTGGACTGTCTGGATTGGACTCGTTCGCTTCACTGCCGCCAGGAGGCATCTATGAGCCATTGGGCCGCTGTCTGACTCGCTCCCCAGCATTCCTCCTATACTGGCTCCCCCAGAGCCCTGAACACACTTGGCCAGCTTCTGAGCTGGGCACCTTCCCACCCTCGATGGGCACAAGCCTGAACACCTTGTGTCCTGAGGTAGATTCAGCAATTGCACTTCTCAATGTCCCATCCTGGGTCTCGGGATAGTCTCAATCATCCTGTTCCTCTATAGGGTTCCAGCTCTGCCCTGATGGCCCCCCCAGCACCCGAGGGGTCCTGGTTCCTCACCTGAGTTGGTGGCTGCTGCTGTCATGGCCCTGTGACTGCCGAGTACTGGCCCTGCCTCTCCTGTGTCTCGGGACTGACAGGGCCTGCCCCTCCCTCATGCAGCCCCGCCCCCAGAGACCCATATGTCCTTCCTCCTTTCCGGCCTGAGCTCACAAGACACATGAATGAGGCCTGAGCCACAGCACAGCAGGGTGTTTGCCTTGCAGGAGGCCAGGACAGTGGCTTGATTCCCGGCAACCCAAATGATCCCCTAAGCCTGCCAAGATTTTGAGTACAGCCGCCCAAGAACAAAACCATACACACACAAGTCAGGGCAGGATCTGAGGCACTTGCAACCATACCAGGAACCCCTTTGCTAGACAGATTCAGGTGGGACACCATTTATTGGGAAGAAGCTGCTCCTTTATAAAAGGAAACCGAGGCTTTGGTGCTCGGGCCCCAATCTGGGGCGTGGGGCCTGCTCCAAACTCAGGCTGGTCTCTTGGGAGGTCGTGTGGGGCCTCTGGCCCGCCTTGCACCCTGAGGTCCCATCTTGCCCTGAGGCCCCCGGGGCTTGCCCTTGGCCTTCAAGGGTCTCTGCTCCTTCGGCTTCTTTCGTTCAGGGCGTCCAGCCTTGCCCCTCTCCCTGCCCTGCCGCCTCTTGCCAGGAGGCCCCATTCTGTCCGTCCGCCTCCGCTTAGCAGTGGGGAACATGTCTGCAGGAAGAAATGTCTGTCAGGGGAGTCGGGGTGCATGGCATGGGGATCAGGAACCCTCCCAAGACTCCAGCCACACACCCTCATCAGGCTCTGCGCCCACGGCCTGGCGGAAATACTCGGCCTCATCCTCCTCTTCTTCGTCCTCCTGCCGGCCACTCCCCTGCTTATCAGGAGGAGCCCCAGGATCCTCAGCGTCACTGTCCCCATCGGCCCGGGCCCGCTTCATGCCCATCATGCTCTTCTTCCTGGAGAAGGGAAGGAATGCAGGGCAGTGGGTCCACCCACCCCACCTCAGGAGTGCACCCACGGAGGACCATACCCCCCTGCACCCACTTGTGCGCCTCCCGCTGCTCCCGCTTCCGCTGCACATTCTGGGCCTGTTGTTCCCGCCGCTGGGCACGGAGATGCAGTTTCTCCTCCTTGGCCGCCAGCATGGCCTGAAGCTCCTCCTCTGTCTTGTGTACTAAGGGGAGGGAAGTGTTGGTGGAGAATCACAGGGCTGCAGCCCAACCTGCTGGGGCTGTCGCCAACCCAGGCACTCACCGAAACTGTGGAACAGCACATTTCCCTCCCCGATGCCCTCCTGGATCTTGACCAACTGCAGCGTCATACGGGGCCCGATCTGTCAGGCAGGAGAAGTGTGTGCGTCAGGCTGGTGGTGGGGACATGGTGGGGTACAGCCTCCCCATCAGGGCTGGGCCAAGCCGCACCTCTGTCAGCCGCACAGCACTCTGCTGTGCCCGCATGTTGCCTCGTCCCGCAACAGCCTGGGGCAGCTCTGTGATGTTGTGCTCACCATCTGGCTCGGCCTCGCTCTCAGACAACCCGGCGCCCCTACATGGCAGTGTGGAAGGGAGGGGTGTCTTAGCTGGGAGTACAGGGTCCCCCCTCCAGCCTTAGCCTGGGTGCACTCACGTGGCCAGGAGCTCACTGATGTCCTGTAGGCGGCTCATGTTGGGGAATTTCTCCTGGAGAAGCTTCTTCATGCCGCGACTGGCGCCTACTGGGACCACTTTGATGCTGCTGTGGGGGGCCACAGGGGCAGGGGAGGGAGGGTCACGACGAGGGCTCAGCTCTACTCAAACCCCCTCGTGTCCCCTTCGCAGGGTGCATCAGAGCGTTTACTTTGAGGCTGAGCCATCACTGGGTCTCAGCAGCTAGGCTGTCATCATTCACACACGCATGTGGAGTGCACAGGGTCCCCCCTGACCCCCTACACACTGGCCCTCCACTCACTAGTGTCGGAACTCAAGCTCTTGGGAGTCAGGATTGTAGCTGAGCAGAAGGCAGCGCTTGATGGTGTTGAGGTTCACCTGTGGAGGGGGTGCAGAGGCAAAAGATACCATTAAGCATCCAGATGCTGAGGCTCTGTGACTGCCCAATAGTCGATAGTGTTCAGGAGTTACTCCAGGTTCCTCTGTGCAACTGCATCTCAAGGCCCTATCCTGGGGCTCTGGAGGAAGCTTGGGGGTTGGGGTTGCTTCTGTCTCCAAGAGCTTGTTCTCAGCCGCCTCCTGGGCCCTAAAGAGCTAATGGGCAGGCCTGATGGTGCTGCACACCAGGTACAGAGCGCCACCCTCTGCTTACCTGGTGGACGTTGATGGAAGGAAAGAGGTTCTGGAACATGGTGGCCATGAGCTTCACATGCATGCCGTGGGGGCCGAAGCTGTTGAGTACCAGGAGGGGCGCGTGGGCAAACTGCTGCTCATGCATCCGGTGGCGGCGCAGGGAGGACACTACGTCCCGCACTAGTGTGTACTGTGGATAGAAAAGAGGTTGCGTACAGGCTGGGGTCTGAGGGGCCAGTATAATCCCCCCATCAGACAAAGCCTCTCACCTTGAGTACCCGGAAGGTCAGCGTGGGTCCTCCTGGGAGGCGCATCAGTTTCTGCAGGTGAAGAGAAACTCATGGGGGCTAAGTACATGGGAGAAGGGAAGGACCGAACCCTCCATCCAACACCCCCCCCCCCATCTATCTTCAGAGCGTTTACTTTGAAGCCAAGAATCACAAAGGCTCAGAGGCAGTTGGGTGTCATCATCAGAATTGGGGAGAAGCCTGTGTTGGGGGAGAGGGTCGGTGACAGGGGTGAGACACTCACGAAGTAGATGTTGGTGTCGGTCCGGCTCAAGATCAGAAAGTGTGTGACGCCCAGGGGCCCAGCCACGGCCACACAGTCCTTCAGCGAGTTCTTCTTCCGGACCTGAACAAAAGAGGGAAGAATGCAGGCGATGAGTTCTCGAGAGTCAGGGAGGAAGCTCAGCGGGCTAGAGGACCGGCTTGGCATGCGGGGAAGCCCAGGTCTGCTTCCCAGGGCGACATGGACCCAGCACAGAGTCAGGATTCGTGGGCCCAAGTGGGCCCAGAGCCCAAACCCAAGCAAGAGACGCCTCGGCCAAAGCTGGGAACGGTTTCCTAGATCAGGGGCATCGGGGATGGGCATGCACTTCTCGGCCGCAGGGCTCTATCCCCGGGGCCCAGAGCACCCCGGTGCTAGGGCCATCAGCTCGAAACGGGGTGCGCGCATCAGGCCTGCGCTACTCCCCACAAAAGGGGTCCCCCGATCGGCCCCTTCATGCACCCCAAAAAGCTCTGTGCGTCGGGCAACAGGGGTCTAGAAGGACGGGCTGTCACAGGGCCCGGAGTGGGCGTGCAGACCTGCAGGCGGGTGGCGGTGAGGGGCTCCATGACCCGCCGCAGGTCCAGGCTGAGCTGCCGCACGCTGCGGCCCGCGCGACCGCGCGCGAACACGAACGAATGCGGCTGTGCCGCGTAGGCCTCGAGGTTGCGGAGCTGCGCCTGGGCTCGCGCGCGTTTCTGGTGTCGGGACTGCGGGGGCGAGAGGGGCCGGGTGAGTCCCGCGGCCTGGCCGGGGACCCTTCCCGCCTACCCGCGGCCCCGCGGCCGCGCGGACCACAGCGTCTCACCCGCCCCGACTGCCCCATGTTGCCGCCTTCTCCTCCACGCGGCCCGACTGCCCGCCGTTTCCGGCGCGGGCCGCTCACTTCCGGCGCGCGTGTGATGACGTCCCGACGAACGGACCGGAAGCCAGTGGGCGGGCTCTAGCGTCGCTATGGAAACGCTTGTCCGTCTACTTCCCGTTTCTACGGAAACGGGGGCGTGGCCTCCTCACCGCTCTGGGGAAGCCGCGCGCGCCAAGAGGGAGGGAAAGCGATGAGACGCGAGTTCGAATCCCCACTAGGGTGGTTTTTCTTTTGAACCCACTAAGTGTGAATTTGAGGGGCCGGAGAGAGAGAGCATGGAGGTAGGGCTTTTGCCTTGCATGCAGAAGGACGGTGGTTTGATTCCCGGCATCCCATATGGTCTCTTGAGCCTGCAGGAGTGATTTCTGAGCTTAGAGCCAAGAGGAACCCCTAATGCTGCCTGCCGGGTGTGACCCCAAAAATCTAAAACAAATAAATAAATAAATGTGAATTTGAGGCTCGTTCTTTCCACTCCAACATTTCTAGAAGGCCTTAAAGTTCAGATGGGAATGATTGCCCCTCTCAACCGGTGTATGCAACAAGCTTGGGGTTGGGGTTCAGGATGGGAACAACCAGAGAGGTGAGGGGGCAGCACGTGGCTGTGACTCGACTGTGCCCCAGTTCTTGAGAGTCAGCTGGCCGGCCCAGCTGAGGGTTGCGGACAGGCTGAGGGTTGGAAACTTGACATCATCTTCTGAGAAACTCAGGCCAAAGGCACTAAATTGGTTTCGGCCTCAAACCCCACCCCAGTCTTAGCTGGCTGCAGCCCTGATTTCTGGCCCAGGCTTTGTGGGGGTGAAAGGTCAAAGACACCCCTAACATCTCTGTGACTTTCCTTCCTTATTGGTCTCCCCATTCCCATATCTCCCCTGCCCACTTCTTTATCTCCCCCAATTCTGTCTCTCCAACATTGTCTCTGCCACCTCTGACCTCTGACTTGACCTGGGTTTGATCCCTGGCATAGCGTAGGGTCCCCCCCAGCACCACCAGGACTGGTTTCTGAGTGCAGAGTCAGGAGTCAACCCATCAGCCCTGAGCAACGCCGGGTGTGGCCCCCAAACACAACAAAACAGAACAAAAATCTGTCCTTATGCCTCGGTCTCTCTCTGTTTCTCCCTGTTCTTTGCCTGCCTGCCTGCCTGCCTGCCTGCCTGTCTCTATCTCTCTATCTCTCTCTCTCTCTGTGTCACTCCCCACTGCCAAAGAGGGAAAACAAAGGGGGCTGAGTGAGCGAGGCCTTTCTCTGTGTGTGTGTGTGTGTGTGTGTGTCTCTGTTTCTCTGTCTCTGTCTCTGTCTCTCTCCCTCCCTGCCAAAGGGGAAAAGCAAAGTGTGTTGTGAGTTGGTGAGGGTGACCCTCCAGACCCCAAGCTGGACCATCTCTCTCCTGCAGGGAGGAACTGAGGCATTCGGAGGGAGGGGAATGGAAGTGTCTTGGCTGCTCTCAGCCTTGCTCTGGGAACCTCTGACACCCCGAGATGGGCTGTGTCCTCCACCCCTCCAGGGTCAGATGCCACGAGGGTGCGACAGTCGTGGGAGGACCAATATGGGTGTTGGTGCCCCGCATTGCTTTGTGTCACTGGCCCATGAGTAACCACGTGTCACTGGGTGTGGATCCCGTTTCCCGGTAATCCGTGGGGTGTAGGGGTGGGTGTATCCCAGATTGTATTTCTGGTTCTGTCTAATTTCTATTGAAATGTTGGTGGCCACGCCTGGAGTTGAGGAGAGCATATGTGATTCTACGGCTCCATCCCTCTGCAGGTGCAGCCAACTGAACTCAGACCACTGAGCCGCATCTCCAGCCCTTGTATCCCTGTGTTTGCAGATGGGGCTGGAGGCTGGTGCTTCACACACTCTACAGAGCACTTGGCTTATACAGCTGAGGTTATTCTAGCTTCTCTCGTCTTATCTGTGAACATCCCCGGTCTAGCCACACAGCCGCCACACAGTGTGTCTGGTCAAGCAGACAAATAGACACGTACGTGCATTCCACTGATCTTAGCTGTGTTTATTTATCATGTGCTGGTTTGCTCCTGGCCCTGGCCCCCCTGTTCATTTCTGCATTTCTGTCTGCATTTTTATGTGCTGGGCATCTGTATTAGCAAATCCTAGCATCTCCCCAAAACTTGTCCTGATGTGTGGCCTCGGGCTGATGTCTCACTCACTCTCAGGCTTCAGAAGCCAGTGAAGATTGATGAGATAGGAAAGACCCCAAGAGTGGAAGAGAACTGAGTCTAATATGCAGCTGGCACCCCTAAGTCATTCAGGGATTTTTTTTTTTTGGTTTTTGGGCCACACCCGGCAGTGCTCAGGGGTTACTCCTGGCTGTCTGCTCAGAAATAGCTCCTGGCAGGCATGGGGGACCATATGGGACACCGGGATTCGAACCAACCACCTTTGGTTCTGGATCGGCTGCTTGCAAGGCAAACACCTCTGTGCTATCTCTCCGGGCCCTCATTCAGGGATTTTTTTTAGGGGCCATACCTGCTTGGTGCTCAGGGCTTATCCCTGGAAGGGTTTGGGGGACTCTATGGGATGCTGGAGATTGTACCCAGATTGGCCATTTGCAAGGCAAATGCCCTCCTCATTCTATTATTACTCTAACTCCAAGAATTTTCTTTGTGGGGGCCACACCTAGCAGCGCTCAGGGGTTACTCCTGACTCTATGCTCAGAAATTGCTCCTGGCAGGCTTGGGAGACCATATGAAATGCTGGGATTCGAATCACCATTTGTCCTGGAATGGCTATGTGCAAGTCAAACACCCTACTGCTGTGCCACGGTTCCAACCCCCAAGGGATTTAAAAAAAATTTTTTTTAATTTAGTTTTGTTTGTTTTGGAGCCACACCTGGTTGTGCTCAGGGGTTACTCCTGGCTCTGTGCACAGAAATTGTTCCTGGCAGGCTCACGGGACCATATGGGATGCTGGGGATCAAACCGAGGTCCATTCTCTTTAAAACTCACTATAGGTGGGCCCAGAGAGATAGCATAGCGGCGTTTGCCTTGCAAGCAGCTGATCCAGGACCAAAGGTGGTTGGTTCGAATCCCGGTGTCCCATATGGTCCCCCGTGCCTGCCAGGAGCTATTTCTAAGCAGACAGCCAGGAGGAACCCCTGAGCACCGCTAGGTGTGGCCCCCCCAAAAAAGGTGTGAAAAAAACAAAACAAACAAACATAAAAACCTCACTATAGGTAACCAAAAAAAAAGTAATACAATTATGGGGCCAGAAGATAGCACAGTGGTAGGGTGTTTGCCTTGCACGCAGCCGATCCAGGACCAACGGTTGTTCAAATCTCAGCATCCCATATGGTCTCCTGAGCCTGCCAGGAGCAATTTCTCATTGCAGAGCCAGGAGTAGCCCCTGAGCACCGAGGAGTGTTACCCCAAAACAAAAACAAAAACAAATGAACATATACGGGGGTCGGAGTGATAGCACAGTGGTAGGGCGCTGCCGGTTGTGACCCTCAAACCAAATATTTTGGTCTAACTGAAAATGCATCCATGTTTGCATGCATGTCCAAGTGTGTGGATTTCCCCCACCCCCCCATTCCTCTCCTCCCAGGGCCTGCAGCCTCCCACACCCCGCATTCTGCTGTGGGGTGGGTGACCGTTTGAGCACTGGCCTGTGTTTATCACACAGAAGACCTGTTCTGGGGATCTGGCCCTGCAGTCTCTGTTCCCACATGGGAAAATGTTAACTATTTATAGTTGTGCCCCCAGCTCAGCACTGCAGCCTTTTTCTGGTCCTCTTCCCAGCTACCCTACCCCCCCCCACCCTGGCCCCCAGCTGGGGGGGGGCCTTCCGGGCATTGCTCAGTTTAGAATTAGACTCCTGGGTCCCCGAGGCTCCTCTCCAGACTCGGCAGGAGAGGTGAGAGGGCGAGAGAGCGGGTGGAGATTTGGGGGTGGCCTGGGTTTCCTGATAGGGGATCCCCTTCAGTTCCTGGAGTGGACCCACATTCAGGAGATTGGGTGCAGGTCTGTTGTGTTGTGGGGGGGGGCTAGACTCTTCCAGGGGTCTTCCAGATAGGATCCTGATTAACACGTGAGTACAGCAGGGCAGGCTCAGCCCCCCAGCTCTGCCCCGCCATGACACCCCCTTTCTGAGTGTGAGAAAGAGGAGGTTCCTCATCGCAGTGCTATACCCCTGCCCACCCTCCTGTTCTATTCACAGGGCCCCCTGATTTTTAGGCACGCACTGGCCCTTCTCTCTCTCTCTCTCTCTCTCTCTCTCTCTCTCTCTCTCTCTCTCTCTCTCTCTCTCTCTCTCTCTCTCTCTCTCTCCCCCTTTATTTTTATTCTCTCTTTCTTTGTGGGTCACAGTAGGTCTTCCTTCTGGCTCTGCACACAGGAATTACTCCTACAGTGCTTGGGGGACCCATTAGTATGCCTGGGATCAAACCTGGATTGGCTCTGTGCAAGGCAAACTCCCCCTTCCCCGCAGGGGTCTCAAACTCGCCCTGCCCTAGAGGAATCTTTTTTTGTTTTGTTTTGTTTTGTTTTAGTTGTTTGGGTCACACACCCAAAAGTTCAAGGCTTACTACTGACTTTGCACTCAAGGATCACCCCGACTTTGCCTCCTGCAGCACCCAGGTAAATTGAGTTTGAGACCCCTGATTGTAACCCCTCTCTTGCCTATTATTATTATTATTATTATTATTATTATTTTTATTATTTTTATTTATTTTTTTTTTGGTTTTTGGATTACACCCATCAGCACTCAGGGGTTACTCCTGGATCTATGCTCAGAAATCGCTCCTGGCAGGCTCAGGGGACCATATGGGATGCCAGGATTAGAACTGAGGACCTTCTTCATGCAAGGCAAAAGCTTTTACTTCCATGCTATCTCTCCGCCCCCCCACCCCTTGCTCTTTAATTTTTTTTTTTTGATTTTTGGGCCACACCCGGTAACGCTCAGGGGTTACTCCTGGCTATGTGCTCAGAAGTTGCTCCTGGTTTGGGGGACCATATGGGACACCGGGGGATCGAACCGAGGTCCATCCAAGGCTAGCGCAGGCGAGGCAGGCACCTTACCTTACCTTTAGCGCCACCGCCCGGCCCCTACTCTTTAGATCTTAGCATGAATTGTATTTTCTCCTGGGGTGTGGACTCCACTTAAAATCTGAGAGGCAGCAAGATGGATGGAGGGCAGCTTAGGGGCTGGAGAGATAGCACAGTGGTAAGGCATTTGACTTGCACGCGGCCAACACAGGACAGACCCCGGTTCAAATTCCAGCATCCCATATGGTCCACCAAGCCTGCCAGGAGCAATTTCTGAGCACAGAGCTAGAAGTAACCCCTGAGCGTTTCAGAGTGTGACCCCTCCCCCCAAAAAAAGTTTAGCTTAGAAGCCATGTGTGATATGCATATAGCAGTTAGGGCCTTGTAAAAAAGCTGAATTTCTTCTGAAACTTGTTTTTTTTTTTTTTTTTTTTTTTTTTAGTGCTCAGGGATTACTCTTTTTTTTTTTTTTTTTTTTTTTTTTTTTTTTTTTTTTTTTTTTTTTGGTTTTTGGGCCACACCCGGTAACGCTCAGGGGTTACTCCTGGCTATGTGCTCAGAAGTTGCTCCTGGCTTGGGGGACCATATGGGACACCGGGGGATCGAACCGCGGTCCGTCCAAGGCAGCGCTGGCAAGGCAGGCACCTTACCTTTAGCGCCACCGCCCGGCCCCAACTCAGGGATTACTCTTGACTCTACACTCAGAAATAGCCTTTGGGGGACCATATGGGATGCCGGAATTCAAACCACCATCCTTCCGCATGCAAGGCAAACACTTTACCTCCATGCTATCTCTCCGGCCCTTCTTCTGAAATTTTTTTTTTTTTTTTTTTTTTTTTTTTGGTTTTTGGTTTTTGGGCCACACCCGGTAACGCTCAGGGGTTACTCCTGGCTATGCGCTCAGAAGTCGCTCCTGGCTTGGGGGACCATATGGGACGCCGGGGGATCGAACCGCGGTCCGTCTCCTAGGCTAGCGCAGGTAAGGCAGGCACCTTACCTCCAGCGCCACCGCCCGGCCCCCCTTCTTCTGAAATTTAAAAATAAAAATCTCAGCCTGGTAGGCCAGAGGGATAGTACATGGTAGGGCGTTTGCCTTGCACATGGCTGACCCAGGAAAAACCTGGGAAAAACCATCCCCGGCCTCCCATAAGGTCTCCCAAGCCAGGAGCGATTTCTGAGAGCATAGCCAGGAGTAACCCCTGAGCATCACCGGGTGTGGCCAAAAAAAAAAAATCTGCAGGGTCTATATGCCTGGCATGCTGGTGGACCTGAGTTGTATCCCTGGCACCTTATGGCTGACAATGACTTCACCACACCCAGTAATATTTACCTGGTTTTGCTTTAGTCTCTTTGAAGTTTATTTGCTTTTATCTGAATTTTATTTTACTTTTTCTTGGGGGGGGGCAAGCTTACCCAGTTGTGCTCACAGCTTACTCCTTGCTCTGTGCAGAAATCACTCCTGGCAGGCAGATCTTGGGGAGGGGGGCTATTTGTAGTGTAGGGGATCAAAAGTGAGTCAGCTGCATGCGATACAAGCACTGTGCTAACTAGCTATATTGTCTCTCTGGTTCCTTAGGATGAACTCTCGTTTAATCAGTAAACTTTAGTTTATTTATTTTGGAAGCTACTACTGGCTCAGTGCTTTGGGGAACCATATGTGCTGCAGATTGAACTCTGCATTTCTGCAGAAACACACACAACTCTGTCTCTGTCTCTCTTAACCACTTCCTCACTGCCAGGGACTAAACAGGAAAACAGAGACGGAGCAGGAGGCAGATGTTGGAGGTTTGGAGTGGAATTGAAGTGCAAACTCAGCTTCAGAGGAATAGACGCTAATAATGTGTCCAAAGCAGACAGCAAGAAAAGGTCTGGGAGGGTCGGGGCCGGGGTATCTGGGCCCCAAGTACCAAAACTCCTGCGAGGCTCAAGCGCACCCTCTGGCGGCCAAATGGGGGGA
Source organism: Suncus etruscus (assembly GCF_024139225.1). NCBI lineage: Eukaryota > Metazoa > Chordata > Mammalia > Eulipotyphla > Soricidae > Suncus > Suncus etruscus. The sequence goes on along the minus strand of NC_064862.1, from coordinate 89,768,440 downwards.
AAGGAAGGAAATTCACAGGGCGGGGGCCAACCATGGAGGAACTTGGGGTAGAAACAGAAACGCTGGAAGGCCTGGGTGATGCTTGGGGTTTGCTATATAGAGGTGACAGGAGAATCCGGAAATGTATGTATTCATTTATTTTTCTCTCTTTTTAAATGTTTGGAGGAGGCCACACCTGCAAAGCTTAGGGGTCACTCTTGGGGGATCCTATGGCATGGCAAAGATCAAACCCGGGTCAGCCACATGTAAGGCAAAAACCCTCCTTGATGTCCTATAGCTTGGGGGGATTTTTCGTGTGTGATCCTCGGAGATGAGTGAGTTAAGTTTTCTGTAAATAAATAAATCAGGCAGCCTTGGGCCCTTTGCACTTCTGTCCCCCAGAAGTGATAGGCCCAGGTTTGATGCTCAGTAACATGATGCTCCTGGAGGGACGCTCCAGAAATTCAGAGTATCCCCTTGTGCACCACTGGTGGGCCCCAAGACACACCTCCTTCCATAAGGGCCTATTGATTTCTCCTGCACTGATCCTCCTTATCTCTTCAGCCTTTACTGTCAGGCTTTCTAGTACATTCTATGCATCCTGTCCTGAGCCCTTCACTTGGTTCCTTGCTCACCAAAATAGGAATTTTTTGGGGGGGGTCTTATTTCAGCTGCATGCTCAGGGCCAAGACACAAATTCTTGCATAGTGTCATGATTGCATATGGAAGGTATGCATGGCATTGGCCATCCCGCAGGGCCCCTGGCTCCTATGGAGCTCATTTGAGGGAGTCCTAACTTTGCTAGTCTGTGTATGTGTAAACGCGTGCATGCATGATCCTGGGGTTCAGGGGTCCCCCACTTCTTTCCCTTTGATCCTCTGCCTCCAGGTCGGTCATGACGGCGCCGCTGGGTCTGCCACCAGCCCTGCTGCTCCTGCTGGGCCCGTGGTGGGCGTGGGCCGGCGGGCGCTGCACCTACACCATCGTGCTTGCTCCGCAGAAGCACACGGGCGCCTCCATGTGCTGGAGCGGGGCCCCGGTCAGGCGGCCGGCTTCCCCGGACGCCGCGAACGCCAGCGAGGTGGAGGCGCTGCGCATGCGCGTGGACCAGCTCGAGGCGCTGCTGCGGGAGCTGCGCGCGCAGCTGCGGTCCGAGCCGGGAGTGGGGCCGGACCAAGGAGCGGGGCTTGAGCCCTCTCCGGGGGCGGAGTCAGGACCCGGAGCGAGACCAGAGACGTCACAGGAGGCGGGGCCAGGAGTATCTCCAGGGGCGGAGTCAGGAGCAGGGGCGGAGTCAGGAGCAGGGGTGGGGCCCGGCTCCTCCCTGGCCCTGCTCCAGCAACAAGTGCTCAATGCATCCATCGAGGCCCAGAGTGCCAGAGCCGGCCTCCATCAGCTGGGCACCAAGTTCCAAGAGCTGGCCAAGCTGGTCAGCCAACAGAGCGGCCTCATCGCCCGCCTGGAGCGGCTCTGTCCCGGAGGAGATGCGGTTGGACAGCAGCAGGTAACCCTCAAAGCCTCCCCCAGGTCCCCCAGGCTTTCTAGTTTGTTTTGGGGCCATAGCTGTTGGCACTCAAGAGTTTCTCTTGGCTCCACGCTCAGGATTCACTCTTGGCAGTGCTCCGGGGACCCTATGGCATGCCAGGGATCAAACCCAGGTCGGCTGTATGCAAGGCAAACACCCTCCCTACTGTGCTGTTGCCTTTGTATTTTTTTGTACCCTCAGCCTCTCTATTTCAGCACTCCCAGGCGCGTCCAGAATGGCCCAGGCTGGGGGCAAACCCAAGAGTCTCTTAGCCACAGGGTGGGCATCTGAAAAGCTTCCGCAACTGCATTCTTGAGTCCCCTCCACCTGACATTTGTGGGTCCAGATGAAGTAGCAAATGTGTGTGCATGTTGGTGAGGGGGGGTTCCATAGCCAAAGATCAGCGGACTAGGCCCTTCCTTTGCAAGTGGTGACCCTGATTCCATTTCTGACACCCCATATGGTCCCTCAAGAGCCACCAGAAATGATCCCTGCGGACAGAGCCAGGAGTGAGCCCTGAGCACTCCTAATGTAGGGACAGTGCATTAAAAAAAAAAACAACAAAAAAACAGTGGGGGGCCTGAGAGATAGCATGGAGGTAAAGCGTTTGCCTTGCATGCAGAAGGACGGTGGTTCGAATCCTGGCATCCCATATGGTCCCCCAAGCCAGGAGGATTTCTGAGCACCTAGCCAGGAGTAACCCCTGTGTGTCAGTCACCAGGTGTGGCCCAAAAGCCCAAAAAAAAAAGTGCTTTTTGTTTTGGGGCCAAGCCTGGTGGTACTTAAGGATTAATTTCTGGCTTTGTGCTCGAAAGGGACCCCTGGTGGTGTCCCACGAGGCTGTGAGACAGGCTGTGGAACACCAACAAGGGTTGGTGTGATGAAAGGCCAAGAAATGCCTTAATCCCTTGATGGCTGAATTTGGGCTACAGAGATGGGGTGAAGGGCTCCACTCCCTGCCTGATGGGTTTTGGGAGATTTAGAAGTGCCAGTTTCAAGGGGATGAATGAACACCCAACTTTGGGCTTTTGGGGTTTCAGGTTCTGCCACCGGCTATTCCAGTCAGCCTGGGGGGAGGTAGCAGTGCCAGCAGCAGAAGGTTGGACCCCGAGTCCCAGAGAGAGCAGAGTTGGAGGATGCAGAGGCCTCTGGCCTCCCCACTGTCTGCAGGGCGCCCAGCTGTGCCCACCAAACCAACTGGTAAGAGGATGGGGGGGTTGGGGATGAGCCAGGAAATGAGAAGGAAGAAAGAGACAGGGTTTATTGGGGGGGGGGGGCACACTCAGCAGTGCTTAGGGCTTCCTCCAGGTACTGCATTCAGAAATCACTTCTAGTAGTGCTCGGGAACCCTATGGGATGGCCAGAGGCTTGAACCCGGGTTTGCCGTGAGCAAGGAAATGGCTCTCCGTGCTACCCTGTTCCAGACCCAGAAACTGGTATTTTTTGTTTGTTTGTTTGTTTTTGGTCACTCCTGGCAGCACTCAGGGGTTACTCCTGGCTCTGTGCTCAAAAATTGCTCCTGGCACGGGGACCAGATAGGATGCCAGGATTCGAACCAACATTGGTCCTGGGTCAGCCTCTTGCAAGACAAATGCCTTACCACTGTGCTATCTCTCCAGCTACAGAACCGGAACTTTAATTGCAGATCCTTTTACTGCTGATGGGACTGCAAAGTGATGTTTGGGGCCAGAGAGATAGCATGGAGGCAAGGGTGTTTGTCTTGCAAGCAGGACAGTGGTTCGAATCCAGGCATCCCATATGGTCCGCCGTGCCTGCCAGGGGCCATTTCTGAGCGTAGAGCCAGGAGGAACCCCTGAGCGCTGCTGGCTGTTAACCCCCCCCAAATGGTGACAAATGGGATAAGGAATTTAGGGATGTGATTTTTTTGTTTTTGTTTTTGGGTCACACCCGACAGCGTTCAGGGGTTACTCCTGGCTCTATGCTCAGAAATGGCCCCTGGCAGGCACAGGGGACCATATGGGATACCGGGATTCGAACCACTGTCCTTCTGCATGCAAGGCAAATGCTTTGCCTCCATGCTATCTCTCCAGCCCCTAGGGCTGTGATTTTGGATAAGAACAATATTCTGGTTGTATGTAAAAACAAAAAAGAAACCTTTATCAGGGTGCCCAGAAAATGGCATCCAGGCTCTCATGCATGTAAAGCCTGTACTCTATACACTGGACTACAACCACTGTCCCAGAAGAAGGACTCTTATTTAGGTGAGGAGAACTAGAAAACTTCAGAATGGGGTTTGGAGAGAGAGCATGAAGTTAAGATGTTCGCCTTGCATGCAGAAGGATGGTGGTTCCAATCTCGGCATCCCGAGTCTGCCAGGAGCGATTTCTGAGCGTAGAGCCAGGAGGAACCCCTGAGCGCTGCCGGGTGTGACTCAAAAACGAAAAAGAAAAAAAATTCAGAACAGATCTTTTGGTGAGATGCTGAGCCAGTGTGGTGTGAAGCAGAGAATCAAAGAATCAGCATTGAAGAGCTCCAAGCTTGCCCAGTGCTACTGTGAAAGATGGGCAAACTATAGTTTCACATATTAAGATAGGGGTAGTATGGGACCAGAGCAGTGGCGCTAGAGGTAAGGAGTCTACCTTGCACTAGCCAAGGGCGGACCACGGTTCGATCCCCTGGCATCCCATATGGTGCCTCCAAGCCAGGAGCGATTTCTGAGTGCATAGCAAGGTGTAATCCCTGAGCGTCACTGGGTGTGGCCCCAAAATTAAAAAAAAAAATTAGATGATCTTATGATGGTGAGGGAATGTGAGAGGCAGGACGGCTACTCTGGTGAGGGGGCACAAGGGAGAACCAGGACTTTTCTTCCTGTAAAAAAAAATAAGTGGCTGGGCCAGCTTGTCCCTCTCGCTGCAGGCCCATGGCAGGATTGTGCTGATGCCCAGCAGGCCGGGCATGGACAGAGTGGCGTGTATGAGCTGCGGCTGGGCCGCTACGTGGTGTCAGCCTGGTGCGAGCAGCAGTTGGAAGGTGGAGGCTGGACTGTGATCCAGAGGCGGCAAGATGGTTCAGTCAACTTCTTCACCACCTGGCAGCACTACAAGGTGGGTGCATGTAAGGGGCCCAGGGGAAGCAACATAGCTAAGCTGAGCCTCACAGCCTTGGACTGATGTGCCCTGGTTTTCCTGGCCCGGCAGGTGGGTTTTGGGCAGCCAGATGGTGAATACTGGCTGGGGCTTGAACCTGTGCACCAGCTGACCAGCCGCGGGGACCACGAGCTCCTGGTCCTCCTGGAAGACTGGGGAGGCCGCACGGCCCGCGCCCACTACGATGGCTTCTCCTTGGAGCCCGAAAGCGACCATTACCGCCTGCGTCTTGGCCAGTACCGTGGAGATGCCGGAGATTCGCTTTCCTGGCATAATGACAAGCCCTTTAGCACCATGGACAGAGATCGCGATTCCTACTCTGGTAAAGGGGGTCCTACTTCTGGGGGAGGGGCAGAAATGGGAGGAATCATCTACATTGCTGTAACTGACCTGGGTTCAATCCCTGCTACCACTCTATGGTCCCTGAGCACCACCCAGAGTAAGTGCTGAGCAGAGGAGGGTGCGACCCCCCCCAAAATCAAAGGGTAATAGCATTTCTAATTAGGGGAGAACAGGGTAGTATTTTTTGCTGTTGTTTTTGTTTTTTTGGACCACACCCGGCATTGCTCAGGGGTTACTCCTGGCTGTCTGCTCAGAAATAGCTCCTGGCAGGCACGGGGGACCTTATGGGACACCGGGATTCGAACCAATCACCTTTGGTCCTGGATCGGCTGCTTGCAAGGCAAATGCTGCTGTGCTATCTCTCCGGTCCCAGGGTAGTTAGTTTTTGTTTCCTTATTATGGTGGGGAGATTCGGGGACAGGATGTAAGAGTCCATTCAAGTAGATGGGACCAATGGATGGCAGGATCTGGTAACCTTTTATTTTGGTGAAGGGGGGACATAATCTCTCTCCCCACTCCCTCAGGTAACTGTGCCCTGTACCAGCGGGGAGGCTGGTGGTACCATGCTTGTGCCCATTCCAACCTGAACGGCGTATGGCACCGGGGAGGACACTACCGCAGCCGCTACCAGGATGGCGTTTACTGGGCCGAGTTCCGAGGTGGGGCCTATTCCCTAAAGAAGGCAACCATGCTCATCCGGCCCCTGAGGCTGTGACCATTCATCTTCCTGGGGAGGTCACTTCCTCTGTAACTCTGTAGAGGACCATGCTGCACCCAACTTCCCCTTCCCAGTATCCTCCAAATATCCCCCCACCCGTTCCTGGGATGCCCTGAAATCAAGGATTGATTTCTTTCTTGATTATATTGCAGTCTTTAACAGAAAATACCCAAAGACTTGGGGGTCAACTAGGGTGCGTGTATTTGCCTTGCACATGACTGACCCAACCAAAGCAATCCCATATGGTCCCCTAAATCTGCCAGAATTAATCTCTGAGTACTTCTGGGTGTGGCCCCAAAACAAAACAACAAAAATTATCCAAAGACTTGCTGCTGTCATATGGTCTAAACACGTGTGTGTGTGTGTGTGTGTGTGTGTGTGTGTGTGTAGTTTACTCCCCCTGCCCTCCTTCCTCTCCCTCCTCCTCCTCCTCCTCCTCCTCCTCCTCCATGAGGTCCTCCAGGATGAGATTATCTAGGTCTTCTATGAGGCTTCCCTGGCTCACACAAGTGGCCACGGTGGATCCGCTGCTGATGTGGAGTTCGCTGGGGTACAGAACCTTGGGACGCCGGTTCTGGGGGTTCGGCCAATATATGCCTGGCACGCGGGGCTCTGGGGGAGGAAGATATACTGGGTTAGGGGGGAGTGTGAAGGGGAAAGGGGTAGAGCTATAGGGGTTCCTGGAAGTGAAATTCACAGGTTGAAATTAACGGGTGAAAGTTCCCGAGGGGCCGGAGCAGTGGCACAAGTGGTAGGGCGTTTGCCTTGCATGCGCTAACCTAGGACAGCTTGTGGTTTGATCCCCTGGCTCCGCAGTTCGACTCCCTGGCATTCCAAATTGTCCCCCAAGCCTAAAGTGATTTCTGAACGCATAGCGAAGAGTAATCGCTGAGCGTCACCTGATGTGGCCCAAAAAACAAAAAACAAAAAAAGAAAAGAAAAAGTAATTTCTCAGGGAACAGCAGATAAAAACACGCCTCTAGAGGCCCGAGTGCCCGGCATCCCATAAGGTCCCCCAAACCTGCTAGGAGTAATTTCTGAGCACAGAGCCAAGGCTAAGCCCTGAGTGCCACCATGGCTGGTGTAGCTAGCCCCCACCGAAAACAGGTAACATATACTTAAAAAAACAAAAGGAGGCCAAATGATAGGTTTGGGGGGAGAAAGCTCGCCTTGTACACAACAGATCCGATTCCCAGCATCCCATAGGGTCCCCCTGAGCACTGCCAGATGTGACCCGAAAGCTAAAAACCAAGTGAAAGAAAGTATTGACCGAACAGAGGAGGCTGGAGTGACAGGCCAGTGGCTAGGGCGTTTGTCTTGAACGCAGCAGAACCGGGTTCGATTCCCGGCATCCCATAGGGTCCTCCGAACCTGCCAGGAGTGATACCTGAGTGCAGACAGAGCCAGGAGGAGTAAGCCCTGATCTCACCAGGTGTACCTCCAAAACCAAACAAAACCAGAACAAAAGTCCATTATATTAGGCTCTGTGATGGATAGGGACGAGTAGGGAGGCCGGGCATCTTATTCAGGACACAAGAGAAATAAAAAGGGGAGGGGGTAGTGCCTGATGGCGCTGGAATTCTTAGCACGAGGGATGGAAGCACATGGAATACCTTCAAGGGGAACCTGGTGTGTGTATGTGTGTAGACACATCTGGAACAACAGTCTCCATCAAGGGGTTGCCCAGGACCTGGGACACAGAGATGGGGCAAGAGGCTCTAAGTTGGATCCCAGGCACCCTATGCTGGAGGTGGATCAGTTTTTTGTTTGTTTGTTTGTTCGTTTTGAGCCACCACTGGCAGTGCTCTACTGTTACTCCTGGTCTATGCTCAGAAATTGTTGGGGCCGGGCGGTGGCGCAAGAGGTAAGGTGCCTGCCTTACCTGCGCTAGCCTTGGACAGGACCTCGGTTCGATCCCCCGGCGTCCCATATGGTCCCCCAAGCCAGGAGCGACTTCTGAGCACACAGCCAGGAGTAACCCCTGAGCGTCACCGGGTGTGGCCCAAAAACCAAAAAAAAAAAAAAAAAAAAAAAAAAAAAAAGAAATTGTTCCTGTCGAGTTTGGGAACCATATGGGATGCCAGAGATTGAACCCAGGTTGGCCCTGTGCAATAGCTACCGCTGTGCTATTGCTCTGGCCCCTGAAGGCCTGCCTGAAAACCAGAGACTTAAGATGCCAAAGGAGCATCAGATAGTACTAGCCGAGACCTGGGCAGCAGCCCTCCCAAAGCACAATAGGAACACTGACTGGGGTGGGGTGGGGCTGGGCTCACCTTGCCTATTCCTATTGCGTTGCTCCCTGTCTTGGCCCCGTCGAGGAGGAAGGATCCGCGTAGGATACACAGGGAAACCACACCGATAGCAAGAAGAAGCGTTCCCCATCTGGGCCCATCCTCTGGGGGCACACAGGAGTGTCAGGTCATGGCCCAGTGGGTCCAACATCACCCCACTCCCAGCCCCAGGGTTGATGGATGGAGGAGGGGCCCTGGGGGTCAGTGCCCTCACTTGAAGCTATGATGGCAATTAGGACACAGGAACTCGGCCACACCCCACATCTTATCCTCAGGGACGGGATCATATTTTCTGTGGCATCTCCTGCACCGGGAAACCTGGACGGAGAGAGGGAGAGTTTGAGGGAGGGCAGCACATTGTGGGGACATACAGGGGTGAGGCTTTGATTGCAGGGAGATCAGATTCTGGGGACACTGGGCCAGAGAGATAGCATGGAGGTAGGGCGTTTGCCTTGCGTGCAGAAGGGCAGTAGTTCAAATCCCGGCATTCCATATGGTCCCCCAAGCCTGCCAGGGGCGATTTCTGAGCGTAGTCAGGAGTAACACCTGAGCCCTTCTGTGTGTGACCCAAAAACAAAAAAAAAAAACAGAATCTGGGGTCATGTCTCCGAGAAAGTTTGGCAAGAAGGTTTTTTTTGGAGGGGCAGGGCTAGTGGCACCTTCTTCCGAGTTGCCACCCGGCGCCACCACACATTGTCGCAGTCTTGGCAGGCGAACTGTTTGTCTTCGGAATCGATGACCCCTTCCTGGGCCCTCTGGAACATTGCCACATTGGCCACGGTGAGCGGCATGAGGGCCTCAGCAACAGCCTAAAGGGGGGTGGGGGCGGGGGACAGAAGGGGTTTTGGGAATGAGATTAGGGCTCACCTTGTCGCACCCGCTGAACTGTCCCCCTCTCCCATGGCAGTGCTTACCTGAATCTCAGGATTCTCTCTCATATTCTCTGGGGGCTCCTGGGTGGAGATAGTGGGGTGGGGGGAAAGAGACCTTTTTTTTTTTCTTTTTTTTTTTTTGGTTTTTGGGCCACACCCGGTGACGCTCAGGGATTACTCCTGGCTATGCGCTCAGAAGTTGCTCCTGGCTTGGGGGACCATATGGGACGCCGGGGGATCGAACCGCAGTCCGTCTCCTAGGCTAGCGCAGGTAAGGCAGGCACCTTACCTCGAGCGCCACCGCCCGGCCCCGAAAGAGACCTTCTTAAGAACGGGGATGTAGGGGCCGGAGAGATAGCATGGAGGTAAGGCATTTGACTTTCATGCAGAAGGTCATCGGTTCAAATCCCGGCGTCCCATATGGTCCCCTGTGCCTGCCAGGAGCAATTTCTGAGCATGAAGCCAGGAATAACCCCTGAGCACTGCCGGGTGTGACCCAAAAAAAACCACAAAAAAAAAAAAAAAAAAAACCGGGGATGTCTATAACCCCTCCCCACAAGAAGCAAACTAAGCAACACTCATTTCTCCAGAGACCTGGTTCACTACCTCCTGATAAGTTGGTACCTCTTAGCTCCATTGCTCAGATGAGGAAAACTGAGGCCCAAGGCTGGAGCTAGGGGGAGTCCCAGAGTGACAGGACAGCAGGGAGGGTGCTTAGCCTCACAAGTGGCTGTCCAGGTTTTTATTTTTTGTTTTTTTTTTTTGTTTTGTTTTTTTTTTGTTTTTGTTTTTTTTTGGGCCACACCCAGCGGTGCTCAGGGGTTACTCCTGGCTGTCTGCTCAGAAATAGCTCCTGGCAGGCACGGGGGACCATATGGGACACCGGGATTTGAACCAACCACCTTTGGTCCTGGATCGGCTGCTTGCAAGGCAAACACTGCTGTGCTATCTCTCCGGGCCTATTTTTTGTTTTTTGGGCCATAACCGGTGACACTCAGGGGTTACTCCTGGCTCTGAGCTCAGAAATCTCTCCTGGCCAGGCCCGGAGAGATAGCACAGCAGCATTTGCCTTGCAAGCAGCCGACTCAGGACCAAAGGTGGTTGGTTCGAATCCCGGTGTCCCATATGGTCCCCCGTGCCTGCCAGGAGCTATTTCTGAGCACACAGCCAGGAGTAACCCCTGAGCACCGCCGGGTGTGGCTCAAAAACCAAAAACCAAAAAAAAAAAAAAAAAAAAAAAGAAATCTCTCCTGGCAGGCACGGGGGACCATAAGGGATGCCAGGGATCGAACCAATATCTGTCCTGGGTCAGCCACATGCGAGGCAAATGCCATACCACTATGCTATCGCTCTGGCCCCATGCCCAGATTTTATCCCATTCATCCCATAGGGTCCCTCCTGAGTACTGCCTGGAGTGAGTCCTAAGGTGTGTGCCCCAAAAAACAATCAATTTAGTACAGCAGGAAGGTGCTTGCCTTACACGACTCACCCGGGTTCGATCCACGGCACCTAATGAGCCCTCCAGAGCACCATGTGGTATGGCCTCCCCCCAAAAAACTAAAAGAACCTCAAAAGGAACTAAAGCACTAGTGTAGCAGGAAGGGCATTTTGCCTTGCACATGGCAGACCCAAATTGGAACTCCGGCACCCCATAGAGTCCCGCGAGTGCTGCCAGGAGTGAACCCCTAAGTACCTCTGGGTATGGCCCCCAAAACAAAACAAAAATTCAAGGGACTGGAGTGACAGTACAGCAGGTTAAGACTCTTGCCCTGCACACAGCTGACTCGGGTTTGATCCCCGCCATCCTAAATAGGTCCCCCAAGCCTGCAAGCCCAGATTCCCAGGCACTGAACTAGGAGTAAGTCCTGAGCGTGGCTAGGTGTGGCCCTAAATAAGACAAAACACTCCAAAGATGGAGAGTAGGCTGAGGGAGGTGGTTCACCCATAGAACCATATCTGCAGTGATAAAATTAAGTATTTAATTAAAAAAAGTAATTTAGGGCAGGAGAGATAACATGAAGGTAAGGCAGTTGCTTTGCATGCAGAAGGTCCGTGGTTCGAATCCCGGCATCCCATATGGTCCCCTGAGCCTGCCAGGAGCCATTTCTGAGCATAGAGCCAGGAGTAACCCCTGAGTGCTCCCAGTGTGACCCAAAAAAACAAAAAAAAAAAGAATATTTCATTTAATATTAAAAATCACACTGGGGGGCCCGGAGAGATAGCACAGCGGTGTTTGCCTTGCAAGCAGCCAATCTAGGACCAAAGGTGGTTGGTTCCAATCCCGGTCTCCCATATGGTCCCCCCTGCCTGCCAGGAGCTATTTCTTTTTTTTTTTTTTTCTTTTTGGTTTTTGGGCCACACCTGGCGGTGCTCAGGGGTTACTCCTGGCTGTCTGCTCAGAAATAGCTCCTGGCAGGCATGGGGGACCATATGGGACACCGGGATTGCAAGGCAAACGCCACTGTGCTATCTCCGGGCCCCAGGAGCTATTTCTGAGCAGATAGCCAGGAGTAACCTCTGAGCACCGCTGGGTGTGACCCCAAAAAAAACCAAACAAACAAACAAAATCACACTGGGGGGGCAGAGCAGTGGTGCAAGCGGAAAGGCATCTGCCTTGCACACACTTACCTAGTATGGACCAGGGTTCAATCCCCCGGCGTCCAATATGGTCCCCCAAGCCAGGAGTTTTTTTACTTTTTTATTTTTGGGTCACACCGCCAGCGCTCAGGGGTTACTCCTGGCTCTACGCTCAGAAATCACCCCTGGCAGGCACGGGGGACCATATGGGATGCCGGGATTCGAGCCACTGTCCTTCTGCAGGTAAGGCAAATGCCTTACTGCCATGCTACTTCTCCGGCCCCCAGGAGTGAATTCTGAGCACATAGCCAGAAGTAACTCCTGAGTGTCACCGCACATCAATTAATATTTTAACATTTAATATTGATATTAATATTAAATCTTCCTGCCCCCAGCAACATGAAGGGTAACAACTTCCCCAACTCTGCCGGCAGACTTTCCATTTCCAACACCAAAGCCAGCTGAGGGGCAAGCAAGAGCGGTGAGCTAGGCCTGAAAACCTCACTCACATTCAGTCTGCACCCTAGGCCCCCCATCTGCTCAGCCCATTGGTTATAAATTCATTCCTCTTCCGGAGGACACTTTCCAGCCCAACTCTCTGGCCAGGAATCTCTCTTCTCAAGGTGGGTGGTGCTTCCTCCTGCAGGCAGTCTTCCCTGACTTCCTGTAGTGGATGTGGGGGAAGGGAGGGCAGAATGACACCATTTCTTTGCATTCCTGACCTCAGGGGACAAATTGCTCCTTTCTCTTTCTTGTTTTTTCAGTGGCTATACACAGGGACCTTGGACTCCCACAGAATTATTGGGGGTTGGGGGCTGGAGCAAGAGCACAGTAGACAGGGCCTTTGCCTGGCATGTGGCCTACCTGAGTTTGACCTCAGACTCCCATATGGGTGGGTGGGGGGAACCAGCCTGCCAGGAGTGATTTCTTGAGCACAGAACCAGGAGTCAGTCCTGAGCACTGCCAGGCACGGCTCCCAAACAAACAAAAACGGGCCACAGCGAGAGCATAGCTGGGAGGGTTTTTGCCTTGCACTCGGCCTACCCGTGACAGACCCTGGGACAGATCTCCGGCATCTCATATGGTCCTCCAAGCTTGCCAGGAGCGATTTCTGAGCACAGAGAGAGGAGTAACCCCAGCGCTGCTGGTTGTGGCCCAAAATCCCCCTCCAAAAAAGATTTAATGGGGTTCGGACAGGAGCAGTAGAGGTGGCGTGTGTCTCTGTGTGTGTGTCTCTCTGCTGCACCCCAGTTTACCTGGGTGTTGAGGTTATTACCCAGATTCTGGTCATCCATCTGCTTGACCTCTGGAAAGTGGGGGAAAAAGAAGGCAGGTCAGGTCACATTATTACATAATCGGCCCCACCCCCAGTTTGGGAGAGTTTTAGGGGTCCCCAGGAACCTCCAACAGGACCATTTTCCATGATACATTCTCAGGGAACTTACTCCCTGTGGTCCAAATACGCCTGTCTGCCCTCCCCACACTCGCTGTTACCCCCCCCCCAAACCCATACTGTGCCCACAACTAGGGCGAAGTAGGTAGGGTTGGTAGTGGAGGCCTCCCCAAAAGTCACCATGCACGATTGTGCGCCCCACGTTGATGTGGTCGGTGTCGAAATTCCTCATCAGGACATCTGCATATGTGGGGGAGACCTTCCCATGAAAAGTCTCCCGCAGGCGCCGGATGCTTTTCTCCAGCTGGGATGGAGAGGGAGAGGGAGAGGATTGAGGTCTCAGTGGGGTGCATGGAATAGCTCGCCCCTTTCCCCATTCCCGCCCCTCCAGGCCCTGAACTTGACCTTGGATCCCAGCCATCTACTACCTCGATTTCCTCCATCACCCCCCCACACCACTCCCCACGGGGGCCTCTCCTGGAAAAACCCAAAGTCCCCCACTGGAGGGAGCGGGAAGCCGTCGGGGCTGCGAGTGGCGTGCCAACCCGGGCGAGGACCAGGTCAGGCGCCATCCGGACCCTCTGACCTGACCCGAGCCCCCCACTTTTTACCTCCCCGAGGTCGGAGGACCACGATCCCGCATCATTCCCGAGGGGGCGCGCGCCCCAAAATCACACCCACGGGAGGGAAGGTTGCGCTGCGCCCAGGTGCCCGGACACTCGCTCAGAGACGCACCCCAATTCCCCGGGAATTCCCCAATGCCAAGTTCTACCTGGACTCTTACCTGGACCATGGCTGCTGTGGGATCCTCACCTTCCCCAGCGGCGTCCATGCCGTGCGCTCTGCGGCTCCAAAACCTGCGCGCGCGTTAGGCGGAGCGGGGCGGGACGTGGGCGGCTCCTCCTTCCTCCTCGTCTTTCGCTTTCGATTCCCGGGGATGGGTGGGACCGGGGGGAGCGGTGGGTGCTCGGGGAGGGGACCCGCAGGCTCCGCCTCTCCACTCACCGGCACACACGTCCTGCCGGCTACCCGGTTTTGCGCTCTGCGGTGCGCACTAGGCGGTGCTCGCGGTGTGGCAAGATCCCTGGAGCCTGTCATCTATGTCATATGTCCCCGGGGAAACCCAGGCGTCATCCCCGAGCCTCCCCGCGGGAATCTGGCGCGCCCCTCTTTATCCCAGACACCCCATCTCTCCAGGGAATTAGTGCAATGGGGACTTTGGCGGCTCCATCCTGTGGGTGGGGGCCTGGCAGTGTTTGTTTGGCTTTTGAGTTTGGGGGCACACCCATTGGCGCTCAGGAGTTCCTCCTGGCTCTGCGCTCAGAAATCGCTCCTGGCAGGCTCTGGGGAGCGTATGGGATGTCGGGATTCGAACCCGGGTCTGTCCCGTTTTGGCAGCGTGGAAAGGCAAACGCCCTACCGCTGTACTATCTCTCCGGCCCATAACCAAGACTCTTGAGTGTGGACGAGGTAGTGGGAGGTTCAGAGCCAGAGTGCAGGTCCCCAAGTTTGTGGGTGGTGGGGAAGGAGATAGCACAGCGGCGTTTGCCTTGCAAGCAGCCGATCCAGGGCCTAAGGTGGTTGGTTCGAATCCCGGTGTCCCATATGGTCCCCTGTGCCTGCCAGGAGCTATTTCTGAGCAGACAGCTCAGTAACCCCTGAGCTGGTGTGGCCCAAAAACCAAAAAGAAAAAAAAGAAAAAAAATTCTGCAGCCCCAGGGTTTTAAGGAACCTGCACCGGAAATAAGTAAAGCTGTTGTTCAGTTTTAGTGGCTACAGCTGGCTGATTCCTTCCTCAGGGAGGATGGGGAATCCAATCTTGGTGGGTTGAGCACCGCAGGGTGTGGCCCAAAAACAAACAAGCAAAAAAATCGCTCCTGGGAGGCAGGGGGATCATATGGGATGCCAGGGATCAAACTCGGCTCTGTCCCAGGTTAGCCCTGTGCAAGGTAAACGCCCTACCGCTGTGCTATCACTCCAGCCTCAGGTTGTCACATTCAGAGGCCAAGCAGCAGAAGTGTGTTAGAATGAATGTCTTGGACCCGGAGAGATAGCACAGCGGCGTTTGCCTTGCAAGCGGCAGATCCAGGACCAAAGGTGGTTGGTTCGAATCCCAGTGTCCCATATGGTCCTGCCAGGATCTATTTCTGAGCAGACAGCCAGGAGTAACCCCTGAGGAATGCAGGGTGTGACCCCCCCCCCCACAAAAAAATGAATGTCTTCCAAGTTTTGCGGATTTTTTTTGTTTGAATTTCTTTTCTTTTCTTTTTTCCTTTTGTTTTTTGGGTCACACCTGGCGGCACTCGAGTTACTCCTGGCTTTCTGCTCAGAAATCGCTCCTGGCAGGCTCGGGTACCATATTGGATGCCGGGATTTGAAGCATTGTCGTCCCTGGGTCGGCCACTTGCAAGGCAAATGCCCTACCGCTGCACTATCTCTCCAGCCCATTTATATTTCTTTTGTTTTTTAATATATTTATTTAAAAACCTTGATTAAAAACATGATTATGGTTGGGTTTCAGTCATGTAAAAACACCCCCTTCACCAGTGCAACATTTCCATCCCCAATGTCCCAAATCTCCTTCCTCCCCACCTCACCCCGCCTGTACTCGAGACAGGCTTTCTACTTCCCTCATTCATTCTCATTGTTAGGATAGTTCTCAATGTAGTTATTTCTCTAACTACACTCATCATTCTTTGTGGTGAGCTTCATGAAGTGAGCTGGAACTTCCAGCCCTCCTCTCTTTTGTCTCTGAAAATTATATTTTTCGTTTGTATTTCTGGAGCCACACTTGGTGATGCTCAGGGGTGACTCCTAATTCTGCACTCAGGAATCACTCTTTGGGGCACTCTGGGGACTCCAGGATTCTGAAGATTAAATCAGATTAAATCTGAGTCAATGGGACAACATGAAGTACCCTCTCTGCTGTGCTCTCCCTTCAGCTCCAACGTCATTCATTATGTAAAGAGACTTGTTTGTTTGTTTTGTTTTTGTGCCACACCCGGTGACACTCAGGAGTTACTCCTGGCTATGTGCTCAGAAATTTTTCTGGCTTGGGGATGTTACTCCTCTCCCCCAACTTCCTGTTTTGCTCACCTTGAGAGGCAGAAGGGGAATTCAGGGGGGTCAGTGAGAGGCTCTGTGCCTGAAATAGGCTGCTTAAAAGTTTATGAGAGATGGGCCTGGATAGATAGCATGGAGGTAGGGCATTTGCCTTGCATGCAGAAGGACGGTGGTTCGAATCCCGGCATCCCATATGGTCCCCTGAGCCTGCCAGGAGCGATTTCTGAGCTTAGAGCCAGGAGGAACCCCTGAGCGCTGCCAGGTGTGACCCAAAAACAGAAACAAAAAGGTTATGAGAGAAGCCAGACCTGTTGGCTAGGGCATTGCATAAAACTTCATGTCTCCTCAAAACTGACTGCCTATGGATCATTTCCTCACTGCCACCCTGAGACCAGCGGCTGGAGGGAGTTGCAGGTGCTTGTTCCGGACTGGAGGAGAAAGGCCTCACCATCCATCTCACCATCACCCATCACCATCCAGAACTCAATAATTAATATGTTTTTCAACAGCCGGGGATCGAACCGGTGTCCGTGCTGGGTCAGCCATGTGCAAGGTAGACGCCCTGTCACTGTGCCAATGTTCCAGCCCCTTGTTTGTTTGTTTTTTTAGTTTTTGGGCCACACCTGGCGGGCTCAGGGGTTACTCCTGGCTGTTCGCTCAGAAATAGCTCCTGGCAGGCACAGGGGGACCATATGGGACACCGGGATTTGAACCAACCACCTTTGGTCCTGGATCGGCTGCTTGCAAGGCAAACGCCGCTGTGCTATCTCTCCAGGCTCGTTTGTTTTGTTTTTGAGTCACACCCGACAGAGTTTTGGGGTTATTGCTGGCTTTGTGTTCAGAAATCACTCCTGGTAGGCTCGGGGAATCCAACCCAGTCCGCTGTTGCAAGGCAAGGGCCCTCCTGGCAGTGCCATGGCTCAGGCCTCCACTAGCCACTTTCTCTGGCTTCACTCCTCAGAGATGTGAATTGGAGTCAGTCTAATAGACTTAGCGGTCACTGATGCATTATCAATGTCTGTTGCTCTTTTGTTTTATTTGGTTTTTCTTTGTGGATGTCGGGACATACACAGTGGTTTTCAGGGGCTCTTTATGGGTCTGTGCTCATGAGTAATTCCTACTGGGGCTCCCCCAACCATCTGGGTCTCCGGGCATAAAACTGGAATTGGCTCAAACAAAGCAAGTTCTCTCTTACTCCCCGGTGTGATAGTTGGCCCTGGAAGGACCTTATTTATTTATTTATTTATTTTTGGGCCACACCCGCAGTGCTCAGGGATCACTCCATGCTCTGCACTCAGAAATTGCCCCTGGCAGGCTCAAAGAACCATAAAGGATGAAGAGGATGGAACCGGATTCCATCTCAGGTCAGCTGCGTGCAAGGCAAATGCCCTACCACTGTTCTATCACTCCAGCCCCAAAGATTGTTTTTTTAAATATGGAACGCTTCACGAATTTGTGTGTCATCCTTGTGCAAGGGCCATGCTAATCTTCTCTGTATCATTCCAATTTTAGTATGTGTGCTGCTGAAGCGAGCACCCCAAAAATGTCTAAACAGAGCAATGAAGATATGTTCAAGCCCTACGGATCTTAGAGTATGGGGGTGTATTAAATATTAATTTTAAAATCCTTTAGTTGGATGGATGGTGAGGCCTTTCTTGGCTAGCCCAGTATCAGAGTAACAGTGAGGAAATGACCCACAGCCAGTCAGTAGATTTCTGGAGACATGAAGCTTTATTATAAGGCCCTAACCACCATGTGTGGCTTCTAAGCTAAACAGCTTCTGCATCCATGCTGTCTCTTATCTCTCTCCCTCTGCAGCCTCTTCTTCCAGCTCCTTCTGACCTGCTCTCCCCCTGAGGCAACCCCTTCGTTGTTACGAACCATAGACCCCTCCCATCCAGGTAAGAAAATAGGAAGTTGAGGGAGGGGAAACATTGGGGAACAGGTGTAGGGGGTGGAGAGCACAAAGGAGACCCTGAAATTGCAGTGAAGTTCCGAGGGGTGGGGAGTGTAGGACAGGTTGAAGGTTGGCGCAGGAGGAGACATTGGGGATCTGGGTATTTGCTTGAGAGATAAACGCAGAAAATCTGGTGAGTGTGCAGCTGCTTCCCTGGGGGGGTCCAGGCCCAGTGGGGGGGGTTCAGGACATGCAGCCATAGAGATGTATGTATTCAGAGAATTCCTCCAGCTCTGCCAGTAAGTCCTTCTTGTCTACATCCTCCTTGCCTGGCCAATGCATAATGAACGTATCCTTGGACAGGATATAGATGTTGCTGTGGCAGGGTAGGGGGATAGAATGTAAGATGAGGAGCACCTGGTCCCCCACCCAAGGGTGTGGAGATCGCCCCCCTCATCCTGCCTGTGGGTAGAAAATAGACTTGACCACGAATGGTCAAATGGTCTTTGGACTTGTGTAGTGTACAAACTGGACCGCCCTGCAGGGCAGCCCCTGAAGCAGGAAGATTCTTGCTCCTGATGATGGGACAGGGGATGGGAGAAGGGAGAAGAAGGGGGGCCTCTCACGCACTCAGATTGGACCGTCCATATGTCAGTCACATGACCCATGATGAGGTACGTTTCATGCTCTCGGAGCGCCAGTGAATCCTGGCAGGTGGCGTGGGAGAGGAATTTCTTCTTGCTGAGGGGCTTGACCATGTCCGAGCCTGGGGGACAAGGGGTGTGTGACTGTGCACAGCTTGCAGACTCCCCAGAAATGGTCTTTTCTGGGGGGAACAGGTGTACCAGGGGTTGATCCCGGGTCACACGCATGCCAGGCAAGAGCTCTCCCCACTGTACTTTCTCTTGTCCTGTCTTTTACTTTATTTGTTTTGGGGCCACATTTGGCAATGTTTAGGAGTTCCTCCTGGCTCTGCACACAGGCTTAAAGGGCCTTATGGGATGCTGGGGATCGAACCCAGGTCAGTCGTGTGCAAGGCAAACACCTATCCTGACCTATCAGGTTTTTTTTTTGGGGGGTGGGCTGGGGAGTTTGGGTCAACTCGGCTGCACTCAGGAGTTACTCCTGGCTCTGCACTCAGAAATCGCTCCTGTCAGGCTTGGGGGACCATGTGGAATGCCAGGAATCGAACCAGGGTCTGTCCTGAGTTTGCCACGTGCTAGGTAGGCAATGCCCTAATGCTGTGCTATTGTTCCGGCTGCTGACTTACCAGACTTGATGATGGTTTGAAGCTGCATGTTGTAGTAGATGTCTGAATTGTCGGCTGAGGCCTCCACATCCTCCAGCCTCACTTTGTATACTGTATGGGGTGGGGAGCGGTAAAGGGGGAGATGGACAGTGTTGGGGTCTCTCTGGTTTGCAGGTGTGCCCACAGTCCCCAGGGCTCTCCTAGCACTCACCGAAGTCCACGCTGGCCTCGCAGGCAGCTGCCTGGAGTTCCTCCTTCTTTATCTGCCTGTTAAATCTCAGGGCAGGACACGGCTCTGGAAGGTGGGGGCCAGCGGGTTTGGCTTCACTCGATGGGAGGCTTCCTCCCTTTCATTTCCAAGGCCCTCTGGATTGCTCTGTCTTACTTTTTTTTTATTTATTATTATTTTTTTATTTAAAGTTTTCTCTCCTGATTCTGCCTCTCTCCCTCACTCCTGGAACTCTGCGATGAAGGGGATCTAGCCTGGGTCGGCCGCCTGTGAAGCAAACACCCTCCCCACAGGACTCCTTTTAAAAATCATTTTTTGCCGGCCAAGAGTGATAGAACAGCTGGAAGAGCATTTGCCTGGTATGCAGTTGACCTGAGTTCGATCCCAAGCATCCCATAGGGTCCCCGAGCCAGCCAGGAGTGATTTCTGAGCACAGAACCAGGAATAATCCCTGAGCACCACCGGTTGTGGACACCAAACAAACAACCCACAAAATACTTGTCTAATTATTTTTCCTGTTTTCTTTCTCTCCTGTCTCTCTGGGGTTTCCTAATTCACTGCCTTTTTTTTTTGGTGCAGTTGCAGCCCAGGAGAGAAACACTACGGATCAGGGGAAGGGTTCTTGGAACCCCATTTGCCCGTCATCGCCCTGGGATCCCCAGGACCTCACCCTCCGCACAGCGGCAGACGTCTTTGTAGCAGATTTTGCTCAGAGAATATCGCTCTTGTGGCAGGTTGTAGAAAGTGCTGCACCTCCGGGCTGTCAGCGGGAGTGTTTGGACTCAGCAGGCCTTCCAGGGCAACTTGCCATTGGGCCCAGGCCACGCCCCCAGCCTCCAAGTTGTGGTCCTTCCAGGTCCCGCCCTTCTCCACCGTCAAGCCCCGCCCACAGGAGGGACCCGCTCTCCCAGCCAACCAATCCCCAAGCAGGCCTCACTGCTCCACCCAATCCCCTTCTTCCCCTAAAACCACGCCCCTTGCTAATTTCTCCTGGCCCGCCCACCAGAGGACCACTCGAGGCCACGCCCCTCATCCCTCCCTGGCTGCCCTTGGCGATGGGCTCTGGGCATCCTGGCGGGTTGGGGCACCACTCTTCACCGGACCCCGCTGCTCACAGGGCTCGTAGTAGTCGTAGATGGTGACCTGGGCGGCCTGCAGGAAGTCCACCTGCAGCAGCCGGTGCACTCGGAAGCCCAGCACGGTATCTTCCTTGTTAGAGACCTGAGGGACAGGAAGAAAGTCATGGGCAGACCCTGGTTCTCTGACCTACCTGGGCAAGCAGGCAGAGGCTCTTTCCTCACCTTCTCCAGGTGGAGCACCACTGTGCTGTTGTTGGAGCTCAGCCTGTTCTCATACTGGGAGGCATACATCTCCACCTCGCTGGTGAGCTGGGGGCAGAGGGGCAACACAGAGCAGAGATTCCCCCCAAAAAACCCCAGCATACATGCTCTGGAAAATTCAGTGTGTGTGAGGCTCCCTGTTATGTCTAAGGAGTCCCAGAGTTGGGAAGCTGAGGCAAGAGCAGAGCCAGGATTTTTTTTTTTTTTTGGGGGGGGGGGCGAACCACTGCTTAGTCACTCTCTTGCCTGTTTGAGATCTTCCTCGTTGGGGTAGAAGCCAGTGAGCAGGGTAACCTCCATGATGCTCCTGGCCACATCTTCTTTTCCGTGGAACCTGAGGGTTTCACAGTTCTGGTTCCTGCTAGGTGGGTGTGATAGACCCATCCCCAATCCCCCTATTTACCCCTATCACTCTTCCATACCCCTCAAACATGCAGCCATAAGGGTATTTTTTTGGGTGGGGTTTAGATCAACCTGGCAGCGCTCAGGCTCTGTGTATAGAAATCGAAATAGATCCTGGCAGTTTCAGGGAACCATATGGAATGCCAGGAATCGAACCGGGGTCCGTCCAGGGTAGACAAATGTCTACCGCTTTACCATTGCTCCGGCCCCAGACATGAGGTTTCTGAGACCCTGCATGCTTGCTAAACAGTTTTCCCTGAACATCTTGTCTTTTCTTGCCTTTCTGTTTATCTCTTTCTTGCTACCAGCCCTTTGCACAGCGCCCTTACACACAGTCATGAATTCCTGGCAGTTACTCTGGTTACTATCTGTCTCTGCCTACAGGTTGTATCAGCAGGCATGGAGGGGGAGGGCCTCTCTGAGTTTGATCTCAGCTGTGTCCCCAAATCCAATCTCAGATACAGGTGGGGAGAGCCCTGTGGGGCTGGGAACAGCCCTGGGCATCTGGTCACACGACTCAGCTCTCCCTCCTGGAAAGAATGCCGGACAGTGGGCAGGCTGGGAAGTGGAGTGAAAGGCAGATGTGGGGAGACAGAACTGGCCAGGACAGTGGGGAGGGTGCTTGACTTGCACTGGGTTCAAGCTCCAACATCTCAGGGGGGTCCCCCTTTAATGCTACCAGGAGCCATCCCTGAGCACAGGGCCAGGAGTCAGCCCTGAGCACTGTTGGCCAGAAAAAAAAAAAAACAAAAGGCAGAAAAAATCTCCACCAAATGAAATGTAACGTCATTAGGAGGAGCTGCTAAGGGGTCCCTATGGATCCTCAGAAATTGGGTCTTCCTCTGCCCAGCCCCAAATCCTGGCGCTCCGCGACCTTGTTCTTATCCACAGCTGGTAGGTCTCTTCCCCGGTCCTGCTCTCTGCAGAGGAAAGGCAGGTACTTAGGGCCTGGGTGCTCCAATAACTTTGAGAATGGGGCCTCCTGAGCCTGCTGGCTGGGACCCAACCCTGGGCCAGGCTCCACGGCTCAGAGAGCAGGAGTCATGCAAACCAAAGGGTCAGAGGTCAAGGCCCAGAGCTGCCATGTGCCTCCCTCTAGCTCCATTCCACCAGTTGCTCTGTTGTCTGTGTTCTCTGGATGTCATTTCTGCTCACACAGGCAATGGGGGCATGGAGTAACCCCAAAAAGAGGTACGACACCCCTCACCACTGTTGAGCACCACAGTTAAAATGATGCACAACGTTTGCCTTGCAAGCAGCCGATCCAGGACCAAAGGTGGTTGGTTCGAATCCCGGTGTCCCATATGTTCCCCCATGCCTGCCAGGAGCTATTTCTGAGCGTAGAGCCAGGAGTAACTCCTGAGCACTGCTGGGTGTGGCCCAAAAACCAAAAAAAAACAAAAAAAAAGATGCACAAGATCTCAACGCACAGTCCAGCATGCCTTGGATGTGGCTGACCCGGATTTGATTTCTTGCATCTCATAGTGTCCCCCTGAGCATTGCCAGGAATGATTCCTGAGCACAGGACCAGGAATAACCCTTAAGCATCGCCAGGTGTGGCTCAAATAAAAAAAAAAAAGAGGAAAATTATGGGTGCGTGTTCCCTAAATGCAGGCTCACGTTTCTCAGTGCGGGTGAAGGTCACATTTAGGTGGAAGAGGTTGCAAGTGTCTTTTCTGGCCTCAGGAGACTTGTAGTACACGGTCAGGATCTATGGGACCAGGACAACATCAGAACTCAGACCTCCTTCCTCCCCTGACTGCCCAGGGGTGTCCCCTCACCTTGCAGACTACTTCTATCAAAACAAAACAAAACAAAACAGAAGTTTCTTTGTGTATATGTTTGGGGCTTTGAGCCTCACCCAACAGTGCTCAGGGGCTACTCCAGATGCTGTTTTGTTTGTTTGTTTGTTTGTTTTTTGGTTTTGGGGTCACACCCGGCAATGCTCAGGAGTTCCTCCTGGCTCTACGTTCAGAAATCGCTCCTGGCAAGCTTGGGAGACCATATGGGATGCCGGGATTCAAACTACCATCTTTCTGTAGTTAAGGCAAATGCCTTACCTCCATGCTATCTCTCCGGCCCTTATTTGTTTTTTTTGTTTTGTTTTGTTTTGTTTTGAGGCCCACCCCTGGAGGTGCTCAGAGGTTACTCTTGGCTCTGCGCTCAGAAACCACTCCTGACTTGGGAGACCATATGGGATGCCTGGGGTAGAACCTGGGGTAGAACCAGGTTAGCCACATTCAAGGTAAGTGTCCTACCACTGCGAGCTACCACTCTGGCCTCCTACTCCAGGCTCTGTGCTCAGGTGTCCCCCCTCCTGGTGCTTAGGGGAACCACATGAAGTGCCAGGTTTAATATGAGTTGGCTGCTTGCACAGCAAGCAGATCCAGATTACAGATCTCTGTAATTATCTCTTGGAAACTGAAGCTCAATTTTTTTTTTTTATCATTATTATTTGCTTCTTTCTGGGCCATCCCCGGCGGTGCTCAGGGCTGACTCCTGGCTCTGTGCTTAGGGGACCCTCTATGATGCTGGGGATCGAACGTGGACTGGACGCAGCCTAGAGCCTTCATTCCGTACTATGTCATGTGGGGCTGGTAGGGCTAGAGTTTGTTTTATTGTCTCCAGCTAAAGTGAGAGCTGGTTGCACTCATGTTTTGGGGTATAAATTCTCCTCAGCTGGACCCTAAGAACCCTGTGACCTACTGAGACTGTGCCGGTCCCTCTGCCGCTGGCTTGAATCTCCAGGTCTTCCAGGTCGGTTAACTACAGCACAAGAGGAGAGAAAATTAGAGGGGTTACCCAGCTTAGGGTGGAGGTGGTGCTGGAGAAATGTTGTTTTTGCTTTTTTTCCCTCCTTCTCTCTCTCTCTCTTTTTTGGGGGGGCAGGTCTTGCACCATTTCAAAGTCCCCAGTACAAAAACTGCCCTCCTGCATTTCCCCAGACTTCTGCCATGTTACCCCTGCTCCCCAGCTGTGATCCTAAGTGGCTGTCCCCTGTGCCTCACTTGTGAACGCTTCTCAATATGCCTAAAATGAATGATTTTGGCCCTGATGATGCAAACTCTTTGCTCTTGGGGCAAAGTCCTAAATCCTGGCCTGGACCCCTGGCTTTGAGCCCTACACCCCTCCCCTTGCTCCCAGCTCCTCTGCTTCTAGTCAGCTCACCCCACCACACACCTGCCCTTCCCATCACCCCTGTGCACACTGCGGGGTTGGCACTAGATGCTGTTTCTCAGCCTCTAATATTCTCCCATTCCTGTTTCTTCTACCTCCGAAGGTCTGGCCATGCACTGTGCTTATGCGTCACATTGAACAATTTCTTTGCCTTAACATATTTTTATTTTATTTTTTTCTTTGGCCACCCCTGGCAGTGCTCATGGCTGTCTCCTGGCTCTGAGCTCAGGGATCACTCTTGATGGGTTCAGGAGACCTTATGGGTGCTGGGGATAGACTCCAGGTTGGCTGCGTGCAAGGCAAACTCTTTGCTACTTCTTCAGCCCCTCCACTGTTGTTTTTCTCTTTCTATCTCTCCTCCCAATTTCCCACCATGAGACCAATAAATAGTGTCAACTCTGCACCTGACTTCCTGCTAGCTGCTGCCCTATTGTAAGTATCATAAATATGGCCACTCTAGATATGAATACTATGAGAAAATGCCTTTTCTGGCCGGCCTTCCTTCCCCCTCTTTCCAACCCTCTCTTTTTCCTCCCTACCCCCACCAGGCTACACCCAATGATGCTTAAGGGTTACTCAGGGCTCTGTGCTCAGGAGTCACACCTGGCAGGCTAGGGGACAGGCCAGAGGGTAGGCCTGGGGGGATCCCTATAGGATGCAGGAGATCAAACCCGTCAATACCAGTGCCCACCCCTCTATGTCATGGCCCCCGAACCCCTAAACTGGGCTCTTCCCACCTGGATTGACTTCTGCTGGGAGGCTTCACTCAGCTCCGTGACCCACTCTGAGCGCAAGTCTCCGTCGAGGACCTTGATGCGAACTTGGAGGTCAAAGGGGACTGCCTGGCAGTAGCAGGCCAATGCCTCCATGGCCACCACGATGGTCTGCAGTGTAGGGAGACCACAGAGCTCGGATCAGCACAGAAGGATAGA
Organism: Suncus etruscus; assembly: GCF_024139225.1. Taxonomy (NCBI): domain Eukaryota; kingdom Metazoa; phylum Chordata; class Mammalia; order Eulipotyphla; family Soricidae; genus Suncus; species Suncus etruscus. The sequence continues at coordinate 89,743,347 of NC_064862.1, read as the reverse complement.
TCCACCCTGCCCCTACCTCGCCCACCCACACAGCCACGCCCACAACAAGCAGTGGTCACGCCCACTCATTTATTCATGCCTCATGCCCTTGCCCATGGTCACTGCCCACCATGCCTACTTTCCTGGACACGCTGCGCCACCTCACCTGGGAGGACCTGAAGCCTCCAGTCAGCTCCCTGGCCTCCAGGAGCCACTTGGCGATGGCGTGAGTCTCGTTGTGGAGTCGGAGCTGAAGCTTCTGCAGGAGCACATAGGCCATGGCCTCCACTCTCGACAGGGATGAGGTCTGCTCCTGGAGCAGCCTGTGCGTCCCATCTGCACACGAGGCAAAGCCCAGCCTGTCACCGCCATCCGGGCGCCCGCTGCCATTGATCCAGCTGTCCCTTACTTTTACTTATTTGGGTATGTTTGCGTGTGTGGGTGTGTGTGGCTGGGGGTTGATTGAAACCTGGCTGTGCTCAGGGGACCCAATGTGAGGTTGGGAAACCAATTGGGATCAACCATATGTAAGGCAAATGCCTCCATTTCTTTTTTTTTTTTTTTTTTGGTTTTTGGGCCACACCCTGTGACGCTCAGGGGTTACTCCTGGCTATGCGCTCAGAAGTCGCTCCTGGCTTGGGGGACCATATGGGACGCCGGGGGATCGAACCGAGGTCCGTCCTAGGTTAGCGCAGGCAAGGCAGGCACCTTACCTCCAGCGCCACTGCCCGGCCCCTCCATTTCTTTCCTTTCTTTTTTTCTTTCTCTTTTCTGTTTTCTTTATTTTGGGTGAGGGGGTCACACCTAGTGATGCTCAGGGCTTACTCCTCGCTCTGTGCTCAGGGGTCCGACCCTATGGGATGCCAAGGATCAAACCCAGATTGGCCATGAGCAAGGCCAACAAACCCCTCTGTCTTTATGTCTGTCCTATCACTCCAGCCCCGTCTTCACTTCTGTATTTTCTCTTTGGCCATCATTTATTTTTGTTGTAGGGGGCCACACCAGGCAAGACTCAGGGCGCACTCCTAAGGTCTGTGCTCAGCAATCAGGGATCCCTAAAAGCCTACAGAGATCAAAGGCAAGGCAAAATCGCAGTCTTCTCCACTGTGCTATGGCTCCATCCTTTTGGGGTTCCCTTTTGAACAAGAAGATCTCAGCTTTCCACAACCTCTCCATGCTATGTCCGGAGACCTCCCCATGTCTGTAATCTATCTGTGCATCCCCAGGCCACGCACAAAGCCACGCCTTTCTGATAGTCACCCCCACTCCACAAGCCACACTCGACCAAGCCCTGCTCGCATGCCACTTGACACACCACGCCCCCTCGAATCACCATGCCCACTCCGCTCTCCAAGCCACGCGAGACCAAGTCAGTCTCGTGGACTTTGGTGGCTCAAGGGCTCATCCTAACTCGGAGTCCCCGATACCCACTGTGGTTGCTGATGTCCCATAGACGGTCATTGGCGTGGGGGCTCTGGGTCAGTGCCAGGGCATAGGACGTGATGCTAACAGCAAAGAGCGTCTTCAGGTGGGGCAGGCGTTGCTCCAAGAAACCACTGGCTCGCTCCAGGTTGACGGGCAATTTCTATGGAGTCAGAGAGACAGCGGCGGAGGTCAGAGGAAAGGGGGGACTGGGAACTGGAAGGGTATCACCCAGGTGCCTGATCGCCTGCCCTCTATTATGTTTCCAAGCCACAGCCAGTGATGCTCAGATCTGACTCTTGGCTCTGTGCTCAGGGATCACTCCTGGCAGTGCTCAAGGAATCCTATGGAATGCCAGTAATCAAACTAGGGGACCATCCCTCCCTATAGGGCTCAAAAGAGGAGGATGGTCAACGGTGCCAGTGCCAGGAATTGAACCAGAGGCAGCCACAAGCAAGCAGGTGCCACCAACCTTGCTATCTCTGTGCCCCCTGACCCTTGCCCTCCGTTTCTGTGCCTACCGGCTCTTCCTTTTGGCAGATATCCTTCACCTCGTGCAGGGAGATGAGGACAGCAGCTGTGAGGGACACGGAGGCCTCGGAGCCCTGGGTACCGCCCTGTGGATGCAGAGTCAGCCTGGTGAGGCTGCACCTCGCCAAGCTTCGACCTTGACTCTGGGCTCAGGGTTTCCCTCTGCAGCGCGGGTGTGGCACCCCGGGGTGGTGGATCCCACTGACCTTCATGGAGCTCAGGACCACGGGACTTTGCTCCATGAAGTGCCCGTCCCCAGCCTGCCTGTGGATGCTGAGCCAGCGCGCCATGGCGCACAGAGAGCGTTCCTCCAGCCCAGGGAGGGTCGTGACTTTCTGTGCCAGCGAGTAGATCCGGAGCACATAGCTGGTGAGCCTTTTGGAAGGAGGACCCCGGGAGGGGGTGTTGCAGGATATAGGGGGCATCAGCAGCCTGGGGGAGCCCGTGCTGGGTTGCCTCTCAGGCCTGCTGGACCTGCCAGACCCTGTACCACCCGTCTATTGTGGATGCACCCAGGTTGAGGAGCCGTGTCTGGCTCTCAGCCACATGGTTTTTTTTTTTGTTTGTTTGTTTGTTTGTTTTTTTACCATGTGCTCCCTGGCGTTCCTTTGACAGTGTGGTAGGTTCCATCTGCGTTCCGGTGCCTTAGCATTTGAGTGTAACCTGGGGATGGCACATGAGCAGAATGTGCATGGAGCTTGGATGTTGGGGTACAGTCATGTGAGGGACATTATTCCAGCACAGGCTGGTGGATGTGAATGATTTGAAGGTGCAGGCCAGGGCTTACTTCTGCCTTTTTCTTTGGAGGGGGTGGTTAGGTCATGCCCAATGACTCTCAGGGGTTACCCCTAGCTATGCACTCAAATCGCTCCTGTTGGGGAACAATATCGAACGCCGGGTATTGAACCCAGGTCTATCCTGGGTCAACTGCGTGCAAGGCAAACGACCTACCCACTGTGCTATTGCTCTGGCCCCTACTCCTGATTTTTGTTTGTTTGTTTGTTTGTTGGGTCACACCCAGCAGCGCACAGGGGTTACTCCTGGCTCTATGTTCAGAAATCGCCCTGGCAGGCACGGGGGACCATATGGGATGCCGGGATTTGAACCACTGAATTTCTGCATGAGAAGCAAACGCCTTACCTCCATGCTATCTCTCTGGCCCCAGCTTTTTTGTTAAATTTATTTTAATTTGGTTTGGGGGCCACACCCAGCGGTGCTCAAGGGTCAATCCTGGCTCTGTGCTCAGAAATTACAATTGGCGGGGCCGGAGAGGTGGCTCTAGAGGTAAGGTGTCTGCCTTGCAAGTGCTAGCCAAGGAAATACTGCGGTTCGATCCCCCAGCGTCCCATATGGTCCTCCCAAGCCAGGGGCAATTTCTGAGCGCTTAGCCAGGAGTAACCCCTGAGCATCAAACGGGTGTGGCCAAAAAATAAAAATAAAAAAGAAAGAAATTACAATTGGCAGGCATGGGGGGGGACACATGGGATGCTGGGTATCAAATCTGGGTGGGCCATGTGCCAGGGCCCTCCGTGCTATGCTATCTCTCAAGTGGCCCCTTTAAGTTTGACTCTTGGTGTTTGGACTACAACTGGCAGTGCTCACAGCTGATTCCTGGCTCTGTGCTTAGGGATCACTCCTGGCAGGGGCTCAGGGACCCCTGAGCCAGGGATCAAATCCTAGCCAGCCCCGTGCAAAGCCAGTGCCCTCCCACTGTGCTATGGTTCTGGCACCCATTTGGGCTTTTTTTTGTTTGTTTGTTTGTATGGGGGGGGCACTCACCGCTGACAATGTTCTTGACTACCTGTTCCCTGTGCTCTACCCCGACTTTGCCCCACTGGCCGGTGGCATCCAGGTAACCGGTTAGCAGGATGAGGGGTGCCAGGGTGCTCAGAATCTGCTCAGGGTTTCCCTGGGGGATGGTCAGCAGTTTCCGAGTCTCCCTGGGGGTCAGGCTGCCCAGCGCCGTCTCTGCTAGCTTGTCCCCTGGTAGCCATGAGGAGGTGTCAGGCCAGATTCAGGGGTCTCCTCAAGTCCCATGCTCCTGCCACTCCCATCCCTGTCACCACCCTCACACCTTGGACACTGATGATTACTTCTTTCTCCGTGTTGGTGACATGGTTCTCCAACTCTTGTCTGGGCAACTTTATATTCTGGGTCTGTCCTGCCAGGACATGGAGTCAGGCCGCTGGCAGATGTCGGAGAAATGGGGGACAGGCACCGGTTGAGGGTCAGCCCCTTCCCTGTCCTTCACCCATTTCCTACCAACCTTGGGGGTTTAGCAGGATGCTGTGGGATCTCTTTTCCACCTGCCAACGCTCCTGTGGGAAGCAAAGGAAATGGGAAGATAAACAACACATCAAAAGGACAGAGTTTGGGGGTTCCAGAGGAGACACCAGTGCTTGGTGAGGAGGATCACGGGAAGGAGGAGCACGGGGCCCCCAGATATGGCTTTTCTGTGCCCTTCGTTGTTTGACTGGAGGCCAGTGACTTAACTTCTCTGCCTCCCTTGTCTTGTCTGCCAGGAAAAGAGAGAGAGAGAGAAAGAGAGAGAGAGAGAGAGAGAGAGAGAGAGAGAGAGAGAGAGAGAGAGAGAGAGAGAGAGAGAGAGAGACTGGAATGATAGCAAAGCAGGGAAGGCACTTGCCTTGTATGCAGCTAACTTGAATTTGATCTCAGCATCTCATCGGGTCTCCTGAGCACTGCTAGGACTGATGCTTGAGCACAAAGCCAGGAGTAACCCCTGAGCACTGTTGGATGTAGCTCCCCAAGAAAACTCAAACCTCGCCTCTAACATGGGATTGAACCAGAGTGATAGCACAGCAGGAAAGGCCAAGAGTCAGCCCTGAGCATCACTGGGTGTGACCCAAAACAAAATGAAAAAGAAAAAATGTAAAGGGTCGTGGCATCTAGAGTCTAGGCTGACTTTGTGTCTTTGAAGTTCCTTTGTGGGGCCTGAGCAATTGCCAACTGTCGGGCATTGTTCTTGCACACTGCCGATCTGAGACAGATCTGGGTTTGATTCCTAGTATCCCATATGGTCCCCAAACCTGCTAGGAGCAATTTCTGAGCACAGAGCCAGATTTGGGGGCTCTCTGGGTGTGACCCAAAAACCAAAACATAAAATAAAATAAAATAATAAAAATAATAATAAAATAAATAAAATAAAAAGAAGAAAAAGAAAAGAAAAAATAGAGGGGGTTGAAGTGATAGCACAGTAGAAGGGCATCTGCCTTGCAAACTGCTAACCTGGGATGGGCACAGGTTCAATTCCTGGCATCCCATATGGTCCCCCAAGCCTGCCAGGAGCAATTTATGAGCAAAGAGCCAAGAGTAACCCTTCAGCACCACTGATGTGACCAAAAAACACAAAACAAAAAAAGTAAAGCAATATTAATGGGGCTCAAAGCATGCGTGCATGGAGACATTCGTCTCCAATGAAGCCCAGAGCATTTGAGCATATGCCCGATGGCCACACAACGGGCACCAGCTCCCATCCCAGCCTAGCATCGGAGATCCCTGAACCAGTGCTCTGGGGGTGAGTGTCCTGGGTACCCCTCCCTCCTCAGTTCCTGGGGATTAAATGACCCAAGGTCTCCGCACCCCCCCAGTTTCCCCATTACCCGAACGAGGAGCGTCTTCCGCACGTGGTCCCGGGCTTCTCCGCCCACCTTCACCTCCACTTTCACCTGTCCCGCCTCCAGTGGGATGAACTCGTAGGGGATCATCTTGGAGGTCATGGGGGGCACCGTCACCCGCTGTCGCCAGGGGGAGCCCGGCCTGGACACGCTGCACAAGGATTCCTTGTGGGGGAATTCCACTCCCACCTGGGGTGGGGTGGGGGTGTATCATTGGAGCATGGAGTCCTGGAGCAAAGTCCTTCCTGCTCCCCTCTACCCCGAGTAAGGCAGAGCAGTTTGGGGGACCTGAGTTGGCAACACAGTGCTCCGTGTTGTGTGAACTCAGGAAAGCTAGTATACCCCTCTGGGCCTCTGTTACCTCTTTTCTCAAATGCACATCGGGGTTCAAGGGATAGGACAGTGAGGAGGGCACTTGCCTTGCAATAAAGTCAGGTTGGCCCTGTACAAGGCAAGAGCCCTCCTTCTGTACTATCTCTCCAATTCCCACTTTAAAAAAATTTTTGGGGGCTGGAGCAATAGCACAGCGGTAGAGCACTTGCCTTGCACGGGGCCGACTTGGATGGACCTGGGTTCAGTTCAAATCTCAAATTCTCATATGATCCCCTGAGCCTGCCAGGGATTGCTCCCGGCAGTGCTTCAGGGACTGTATGCACCGCCGGCAAGTGCCTTGACTCTCTCTACCATCGTCTCTCCAGCCCTGCTCCCCCAAGATGCACAGGGCGAGGAGGGCCTGAGGGGGGTCTTTACCCGAACCAAATGGTTTCTGAAATTGTGCAGCACAGCTTTCACGTGGACCTGCTCATTCTTGACCACTGAGGGAGGCAACTTGAGATCCACAAAGAACAGCTCCTGAACTGTCAGTTCTAAGGGCTCCAAGATGCAGAGGTCTAGAGAGAAAGAAGGGCTTGATGTGGGGGAACGCAAGGAGCAAGGACCTCTCGTTCCCTGGGTCCCCCTTGGCATCAGACTGTCAGGGAGGGGTGTTCACCTTGTCCAGCATTTAGTCTCACTGCCCCAAGCTGCCAGGTGGTGATGGAGTCAGGAAAGTGGGCCCAGATGTTGCTGTGGGAGATGCTAGGAGGGAGGTAGGGAGGTCAGAGGGAGAAGGCGTCGCTGACTTCCTGCCCCAGACAGACCCTCCAGCGGAGGGGCCACATATCTGCCAGGGGGCGCTTTCTGATCCTTCTGGAGGGGCATGTGGGTAGCCCTGAAGAAGACGTGGGAGGCGGACCAGGGAGGTTCCAAATAGGGGACTCCACTTAGGGACCGTGATGCCGAGTATTGCTTGTGGTGCTTGGAAGGGACCAGGGCCAGAGGCTGGGGGGCCGTGGCTGGGGGCTGGACCTACCCTGACTGATTTTGGGGCAGGATCATGTTTATCCAGAGCCAGTTCTCACGGAACAAGCTTCTAAGAGACAAGTCTTCTTCGAAGAAATCATCATCTTCATAATTAGCTGCAATGGGCAGGGGTCCATGCTAACTCCTTCCACCACAAGCCTGGTGGACCTCCTTTCAGGAAATTAGAGGCAGTGGGATAGACTCTAAGCCTCATCCCCTTTCTTGAGGTTGGGGACCACTTTCCGTCCTTTCTACCAGATCCTCTTTCTAGTCCCTCCAGCAGACAGACCCCTGCGGGCGGGATATTTTCAGTTCCTCCTATCAGACCACCCTAGGGTAGAATCTGCACTCAGGACGTCCTTCCAGACACACTTGAGGAAGAGGTCAATTTCCAAACCCTTCCATCAAACCTCTGGAGGGTTTGATGTTTCTATCAGGCCCTCTTGGGGGTAGGGTCCGTTTCCAGTTCCCCATCAGGCGCTGTAGTGGGCGGGATCAGTTTCCAGCCTCTCCCATCAGAGGGAGCAGGGCTGGAGATGTGGGGTGGCACGTGCCACTCTTCCCTGTACTCTCAGTATTGTGCTCACTTGTCCCTGGGTACAGCTCCTCCTCCTGGGCCTGCTGCGCCTGATGACAGCATCTGAGAAACTCAGCCACGCAGGCCGGCCCAAGTCGCACATGCCGGGCCCTCTCCTCGCAGCTCAGTCCCACGGGGCTCACCCGCATTCCTGCCTCACAGCACTGCTTTTCCAGCTGGGTCCCGAACTGGCCAACTGCAGGATGGAAGTAGGAGTTAGGGGAGAGAATGCAACCCCACTCCCAGCCAGGGCAGGGCCGCCTGCTCGCTGATCTGATGGCTTGAAGCTATCTAACTGTGCTAGAAATTCTACTCTAACGCCTGCCCAGCTTGGTGATGGAAGGTTCCACCTTTCCTAGAAGCCACTGGAAGTGTCCAGGTCTCTGGTGTGGCCGATGAGGGATGCAGTAGGTTGGGAGTCCTGAGGGGGCAGTTTCAGTTCTGACCTGCATTTTGCTTGGCCTGTAGCCTCTTCAGAGCCTGGCGACGGTTGCGGTGGCGAACAATGGGAGGTTCTGGGGGGCATCGCCAGTCTGGGGGTGAGAGGGAAGAATGAGAGGGCAAAGTAACATTCAGATTGTTCTGGAGTTGTGACTGTAAGCCCAATGGTTTTTTTTTTTTTGGGGGGGGGTCACACCTGGTGACGCTCAGGTATTACTCCTGGCTATGCACTCAGAAATCACCCCTGGCTTGTGGGACCATACGGGATGCCGGGGGATCGAACCACAGTCTGTCCTAGGCTAGAGTGGGCAAGGCAGATGCCTTACTGCTTGCACCACCGTTCCGGCTCCTGTTTCTTTTGTTTTATATTTTATTTTTTTATTTCTTTATTTTTTGGTTTTTGGGTCACACCCGGCAGTGCTCAGGTGTTACTCCTGGCTCTACGGGGTTCGAACCACCGTCCTGCATGGAAGGCAAACGCCTTACCTCCATGCTATCTTGCCGGCCCCTCTTTTGTTTTATTTTTATTTATTTTGGTTTTGGGTCCACACCGGACAGTGCCTGGGGGTAACTTGTGGCTGTGTGCTCAGGGAATCACTCCTGATGGGTTTAGGGAACCCTCTGGGAGGCCAGGAATTGGACTAGGATTAACCGTTTGCAAGGCAAGTGCCCTCCCCACCCTCCCACCATTTGGGACTCATGACTGTCCCAGTTTGAGTGGCAGGAGCTTGGCTCAGCCGCTGCAAAGTGCACCCTGTCCCCCGCATCCTATCTCCTTCGGGCCCACCTTCTGCATATACCTGAGCTGGCCTTGGTGCCCATTCCGGTGCTCAACTTGAAGTCCAGGCCAGCGTCTTTGAACACCCCGAATCTGTCTTTTCCACTGCCTGCTGTGCACCCGATATCATTTTCCTCCACCACATCCCAGACCTGGGGGTGGAAAGAGCTGGGGGCAGAGCCATGAAAACTCCCCCCAACCCTGAAAAAGGACTCCAAGTATTCTCCATGCCATATCTGAAGCCATTAGCACCTGCCAATCTCTATGATATTACAAACTAGCTTCTTGAATCCTTACAACCTTTTGTTTTTCTTTTGGGGCCACACCTGGCAGTGCTCAGAGGTTACTCCTGGCTCTTTGCCGAGGAATTACTTCTGGTGGTGCTCGGGGGGACATTCAAGGATGCTGGGGATCAAACTCAGTTCAGTCTCATACAAGGCAAGTGACCTATCCACTATATCACCACTCCAGTCAATGAAAGACTAGCATCCTACACCCTGTGGGCACTCACTTTCTGTCTCTCAAGTTTGTTAGCCTTTGGGCCACATCCAACACTGTTCAGGGGCTACTCAATGCTAAAGGGTTGATATCCAGGTGCTCAGGGAACTGCATGGTGCAGGAGAAAATGCCCAGATATCCCGCATATAAAGGTTCTGCCCGAGTCCTTTAAGTCTCCCCCCTACCCCGCCATGTCGTCCATCTGGACTGAAGAAATATGACTCCAGCTAGAAACAATGATTTTCCAGGTAGCTGGAGCTGGAGATAGGACAGCGTTTAGGAAGCTTGCCCTTCAAGCAGCCAGTCAAGATTCTATCTTCTTTTTTTTTTTTTTTTTTTTTTTTTTGGTTTTTGGTTTTTGGGCCACACCCGGTAACGCTCAGGGGTTACTCCTGGCTATGTGCTCAGAAGTTGCTCCTGGCTTGGGGGACCATATGGGACACCGGGGGATCGAACCACGGTCCGTCCAAGGCTAGCGCAGGCAAGGCAGGCACCTTACCTCCAGCGCCACCGCCCGGCCCCAAGATTCTATCTTCTTACAATCATTCTATAGGGTTCCTTGAGCCCCCACAGAGTCAGCTCTGAGCACCTCCAGGTGTGGCTCTAAAATAAAAGAGAACAGAACAAAATCTCCTGGCAGCCTCCTGTCCTAATTCTCGTGTCCTCTCACCTTCTTCTGTGTGAGTCTGTGTTTGCTGTTTAGGACATGGACAGCCTTGTCCACAAATAGCATACAGATGTTGGCCTTTGCATCCCCCGTCACCTTCACGGTCGTGGAATGCCCCGGTAATAAACTCTGCCCAGATTTTTCGTTCTTCAACTCAATCTTCAGCTGATCCAGGAAAGAGAACCAAAGGGGTTCATGGGAAACCCAGTCCCACCTTCCCCACAAGACCACTTTCAAATTCAACCCTCTTTTTTTTTTTTTTTTTTTTTTTTGGCTTTTAGGCCACATCCTATAATGCTCAGGGACTACTCTACGCTCTACGCTCAGAAATTGCCCCCCTGCAGGCTCGGGGGACCATATGGGATGCTGGGATTAGAACGAACCACTGTCCTTCTGCATGCAAAGCAAACACCCTACCTCCATGCTATCTCTCCGGCCCCAAATTCAACCCTCTTTTTTTTTTTTTTTTAATTCAACCCTTTTAATGCCTAGATGAAACATCGGGGAACCCCACCAGCCTAATTCCAATAACATATAATTGTGTTAAACCTCTCCATTCCCAGGTTGAGTTTCCCCACACTTTTTTCATTTGTTTGTTTTTTGGATTACACCTGGCAATACTCAGGGGTGACTTCTTGCTCTGAACTCAGGAATCACTCCTGGTGAGCTTGGGAGACCCAATAGGATGTTAGAGATTAAATCTAGGTTGGCCCTGTGCAAGGCAAGCACCCGACCTGCTGTGCCTGATCTTGAGTTGAGCTCTTTCTTTTTTTTTTTTTTTGAGGGGGGGGCAATGATGCTCAGAGGTTACTCCTGGATATGCGCTCAGAAATTAATCCTGGCCTGGTTACCATATGGGATGCTGGGGGATTGAACTTCTGTCTGTCCTAGGTTAATGCCAGCAAGGCAGATGCCTTACCACTCCGCGCCACTGCTCCAGCCCCTTGAGTTGAGGTTTGTTTTTTTTTTTTTTTTGGTTTTTGGGCCACACCCTGTGACGCTCAGGGGTTACTCCTGGCTATGCGCTCAGAGGTTGCTCCTGGCTTCTTGGGGGACCATATGGGACGCCGGGGGATCGAACCGCGGTCCGTCCTAGGCTAGCACAGGCAAGGCAGGCACCTTACCTCCAGCGCCACCGCCCGGCCCCAAGTTTTTTTTTTTTTTTTTTTTTTTGCGGGAGGGGGTGTGTGTCACACCTGGCAGCGCTCAGGGGTTACTCCTGGTTCTATGCTCAGAAATTACTCCTGCAGGCTCAGGGATGCTGGGATTTGAATCACCGTTCTTCTGCATGTAAGGCAAATGCCATGCTATCTCTTTGGCCCTCTGAGTTGAGCTCTTTTTTTTTTTTTGTTTTTGGGCCACACCCGTTTGACGCTCAGGGGTTACTCCTGGCTATGTGCTCAGAAGTCGCCCCTGGCTTGGGGGGACCATATGGGACGCCGGGGGATCGAACCGAGGTCCTTCCTTGGCTAGCGCTTGCAAGGCAGACACCTTACCTCCAGCGCCACCTACCCGGCCCCTTTTTTTTTTTTGGTTTTTGGGTCACACCCAGCAGTGCTCAGGGGTTACTCCTGACTGCTCAGAAATAGCTCCTGGCAGGCACGGGGGACCATATGGGACACCGGGATTTGAACCAACCACCTTTGGTCCTGGATCGGCTGCTTGCAAGGCAAACACCGCTGTGCTATCTTTCCAGGCCCTGAGTTGAGCTCTTAAGGCCACATTTTTCTCTTCTTCCCACCCCTGCCCTGTCATCCATTGTCAGTCAATTGAGCAGCTCCCTGGTGCCTGAAGTCTCTGTGCAGCCTCAGTGGGTGTGACTCACCGTTCCCATGCACCTGTCCTTCACATGAATCCATAAGGAATCAGACACCAGTTCTGGGTCTTGACCTCTCTGCTGGGAGGGCAGTAGATAGAAGGCCACAATTCGGAAGGAAGGCAGCATCTCTGGGGTCACGTCAATGATCGCAGATGTGAAAAGGCTCCCAGGACTTCTTGGTTGGTGTTTGGCACTCACAATCTGACCCTTGCTCAGCACCTTGGAAGCAAAGAGACTCGAGCTAAGAAGGTCAGAAGTCCCCATATTCCCCATGCCTTTCACAAAGACTGTTCTAGCCCAAGAGAGACTCAGATTTGCACTCTGGTCTGAGTTTTCCCTCTGTCTGACAGCTCATGTGAAGCCCAGGTAAAAGTTCTTCTAGGGGAAGGAGGTGTTGGGGTTGGTAGTTTCTGGGGCCAGAGTGATAGCACACTGGAAAGGCATTATTCTTTCACGCAGCCGACCCAGGACAGAACCGGGTTCGATCCTCGCATTCCACATGGTTCCCCTGAGCCTGTCAGGAGTGATTTTCAGAAATCACTGAGCCAGGAATAATCCCTGAATGCCACCGGGTGTGCCCTCAAACAAACAAATTCCTAGTCTTCTCACCAGGATGGTAAAGTATGCGATCTGGTCCTGGGTTTTGGGGTTCTGATGCAACGTATGAAGGCTCATCTGGATGCTGCTGCCCACCTCGGTGCCCAGAGTCTTCACCTCAATGTGCAGGAAGTTCCCAGACCCATCCTGGGTCTCGTAGGGCACAGCCATCATCCTGGCTGACGCCTGTTCCTCTGGCTGGAGAGACTTGTCGGCGGTTTCCACCTGGGGGAGAGGGAATGGAAAGAGTGAATGCCCCAAATTTCCCCATAACCCTCCCAGATCCACCTCTGTCCTCTCTGCCCATCTCTGCCTCAGGTACCACAATAGGTAGTTGTTGGGAATTTGCATCCGTGTTGATGGTCATGGCGGCTATTCCATCGGCTGAGGTGAGCACGTGCTGGTTCTGGTATTGGACAGGGACGTGGGCTGCCGGGGACCCATCAGGGTTTGAGACCAAGACCTGGAGTAGAACAAGGGGTAGGTATGATGAAGGTTTCCTTTGGGGCCAGAGCAATAGCTCAGTGGGGAGGGTGTTTGCCTTGCAGATGACTGACCCAGGTTTGATCTCCTAGGGTCTCCTGGGTACTGCCAAGGGTGATTCCTGAGCACAGAACAAGGAGTAACCCCTGAGCACTGCAAGGTGTGACCCCCCAAAAAACTAATAAAAAGTATATCTATATGAGGCCCCACGTTGGCTGGGTAAAGATTCCCCAAGCTCTACTCCTGAGCAGTTATTCTTAGTTTGTCTGTGTCTTCAAAGGCCCATAGGATAATTTTAGATCCATCATCTATTTTGGGGGGTAGGTGAGGAGGAATTGGGCCACACTCATTGGTGTTCAGACTCTGCTCAGAAGTGACCCCTGGCGGTGGCTTGGGAGATGTATGTGGTCTCAGGGATCGAGCTGGGGGTTGGTGAGATGAAAGGCTAACTAGCTCCCTGGCCCAATTACCTTCTTGTCCTGGTTGTTTTTTGTTTATTTATTTTTTTTATTTTGGTGTGGAAAAGGCTGGTTTTCAGAGTCTAGAAAATTCGGAGCAAGGAGGGCACTTGCCTTGCATGTAACCAACCCAGTTTTTTTTTTTTTTTTTGGTTTTTGGGCCACACCCGTTTGACGCTCAGGGGTTACTCCTGGCTATGTGCTCAGAAATCGCCCCTGGCTTAGGGGGACCATATGGGACGCCTGGGGATTGAACCTCGGTCCTTCCTTGGCTAGCGCTTGCAAGGCAGACACCTTACCTCCAGCGCCACCTACCTGGCCCCCCAACCCAGTTTTGATTCCTGGAATTGTATAGGGTTCCTTGAGCCCTGCCAGGAGTGACCCCTGAGTACAGAGGCAGGAGTAAACTCTGAACACCACCGAGCATGGCCCTCATTACCCCCCAAGACAGAAAAGGAAGAGTCAAGAAAATTTTAGGATTGGTTTGGAGAACATCGTGAGCCCAGAGCTCTGGCGGGACGATAGCACAGCTGTAGGGCATTTGCCTTGCACACGGCCAACCCAGGAAGGACCCCGGTTTGATTTTTGAAGGACCCAGAGCCTGCCAGTAGTGATTTCTGAGCGCAGAGCCAGGAGTAACCCCTGAGCACCACCTGGTGTGCCCCTACCCCCCAAAAAGAGCTCAGGCAGATGAACTGGGGGAAGCAGCAGACAGACTCTGTGATGAGGGAGGCCCAGGAGCTGAGCAAACCAGACTCTGACCCTAAAGTGGAAGGGCATCCCGGGCTTGAAATATTGGGGTGTCCTGGTGAACTTGAGGTCGTATGGGCTCCGGACGATCTTCATCGGTGAGGTCTCGGCCTGGACCATCTCACCAGCTGGAGGAACAGGAACCCCATCGTGGCTGTGAACAAAGCTAGATTTTGTTTTGGGATGGGAGGAATTGCTGATATTGGGGGGGGGCTTCCTTTGAATGGGAGCTTCCTTCCCCTCCCCCCAAACCCTTCTGACACCTCCTCACTTGTATGGCTAGGAAATGGGGGGGAGTGAGACTTAGGTCACACAACCCTCACTGAGGGTTGTCTGTGTCCCAAACTCAGTGCGGGGGTTTGCTGGTAAAGAAGGGGTTACCCGAGGAGAACACAGTGACGCTGGCAAAGAAAGAGGCCCTGAGGAGGTCGTCCTCTGCACCCTGAAATACGTCCGTGAGCATGTCCTTCCGGAGGATAATGTGGCCTATGCCTTTGGAGATCTGTTTGGGCCAGGAGAGTGAGGACAAGGTGATTTCTTGGAGCATGGAGGAGATGAGAGGGCTGGAGGGTGGTGGGGCTGGGCAGAATTGGGGCTCAGTCACCTTGACTTTCTGCAGGGAGCTTGGGATGGGGGTGCTTCGGGAACCATTTTGCACCCCGAAGATGCTCAAAGCATGCCCATCCACTGGCTTGTTGATTATATACCTGTGGGGGGTGTGAGGAGAGTGGAGAGATCACCCTGTTGGCTCTGGGAGGGGTGCACCTCAGGGGGCTGCAGAGAAAGTTTGGAAGCTCTGGGAAGGAACCAGTGGCCCCTGGCTGCTTAAGATGGTTGCATGGTTGTGGTGGGAGCGATGGGTGAGTGGGGAGGGCGCTGGCCTTGCTTCTGGATTTTGGGCCATACCCGGCAGTGCTCAGGGGTTCCTCCTGGCTCTAAGCTCAGAAATTACTCCTGGCAGGCTCAGGAGACCATATGAGATGTGGATTCGAATCACCATGGCTTTGCATGCAAGGCAAACGCCCTACCTCCATGTTATCTCTCCAGCCCGTGGTCAACCTGATTTCTATCCACAGCATCCCTTAGGGTCCTCCCTAAGCATTCCTGGAGTCAGTCCAGAGCGTCACATGTTTGGCCCCCAAAACAAAATATTGTGGGAAGTGAGAGGGAGGAGGGTGAGAGAGCCGGAGCCAGAGGAAGATAGAGAGGAAGATGGATGGAGGGAGAACACATGGCAGTTACGGTCCTGACAGTCTTACTGCTTTGTGGTGGTCTCCGATTGGGGCACCGTGAAGACAGCTGGAAGAGGCCACCAGAGGCAAAGGCACCTGCTTGTGCAACCTCTTGGGGACCTTCCAAATACAACCAAGACAGGAAGTGTAGCTGATGGGAGCCCCTCAGCGGGAGGGTCCATGCATCCTGACTGACACATGTACCCGAATAAAGTAAGTGGAGAGGGAGGCAAAGGCAGGAAGGTTGTACCATGATCTGGAAAACCTCAGCGGGACAGTGTAGGTGGCTGAAGTTTCCTGCAGGAGGGCAGGGAGCATCTTCACTGGACCCTACACCCCAGCTGCTGCTTCTCTGTCCCCCCTTTTTCTCTCTGTCTTTCTCTTTCTCTCTCTTGGCATCCCTGCTCCTCTGGCTGGACAGGGGCCAGGCAGCTGGGGGTAGGTACTCACCGGACATGGATGTCCACCCCGAGGGCCTCGTTTTTGAGGTAGAAGAAGGCCTTGTTTGGTTTTAGTTGGACCTCAAAAGATGGGAGCACTGTGGGGGAGCAGACAGGCACCCTCAGCTTTTCACTGGCCCCTCCCTCCTCCCAGAGTTCTGTGTTTTCCTGGAGACCTGGACACCAAGACAGGGGCTGGCTTTCTCCTGCCCACCCACCCCTGGACCTTTGCATGGAAGCTTGGTGCGTCCTGGTGGCATGTGCCTATGATCAAGCGGGCAGTGAGGTCCATCTGTGCCCGACAACGCTCATGGGTGACCCCTGGAGGTAGGTGCGGTGCTGGGGGGTAAAGCAGAGAGGCCTGGAGCCCAGCTCTCCACTCGCCCCCATTAGCTCCCTTCCCTCCCCTTACCGTATTCCTTCACCTCAAAGGCTGTCCGGAACTTCTGCGTGGGTGCATTATAGTAACTGGCTTCAATGCTCCAGGTCCCCTGGCTGAGTTGACTGTACAAATTCGGGGTGATGAAGACAGGGGTCACTTTGTCTTCCCATCTCTCCATCCTTTCATCCTTCCATATTCCCCTTGCCCACTGTACCTGACTAGCTCCGGGAGTTCGAAGTCTCTCCTGAAGAAGGCATTGTAAGACGTCGATACCTCAGTTAACACTGTGACCCCGTCCGGGTTCTGCCAGGAGAGGAAACAAGTGATTCTGGCCCAGCTTGGACTCCCCATGTCTGGGCCTCCCCTTCAAACCTTCCCACCCATCAACCTTAATGTCCAGAATGACGCCCTGGTCTATTGGGTCCATCTTGTGGTTGACAGTGACGCCTTGGTAACCAACTGCAGCGCGGGCAGAGAGAGGGGTGCAGGGTGGTAATGGGGTGAAGGGTACATCAAGTGGGTCTGGGGAGGCCCAGGGAAGGTGGAAGCAGAGGGACATTGTGGGAACCTGGGGCGTGTGTGTGTGTGTGTGTGTGACCCAGCTGTCTGCCAGCGCATACCCGTGTCACCCGGGGTGTAGATGGTCTTGTCGGTCTGCAAGAAGATGTAGCCGAGGTGGGGGGCCAGCAGTACGGGTTTGTCCAGGATGGAGGACCCCCAGGTGACCCGAATGATGACATACTGCTGACCGGGCATTAGGGAGTAGATTAAGCTCTCTGGAATCTGGGGAGAGACGCCCTACAATTCTTAGCTTTTGTATGCGGGGGTAGGAGCGTACGGGGAGAGGCAAAGGCCCATCCCCAAAAAGCAGAAGTGAGGGGGGACTTGGGCCACGCGACTGGCCTGCAGTGAAGGGACACGGGGCTGCAGTGTAGCAGATCCAGCAGCAGAGGGCGCCTCTGGGCATTCCACACCCGTTGCCTTCAAACTTACCAGGCTCTGGATTTCAACTATTTCTGTTCCTTGCTTGGATTTGGGGATCAAGCACAGTTTAGAGGGGCAGGTGACCACACCTGACAGGCTCCAGCAGCTCTGGGGGCCACCAGGGGTCTCTCCAGGGCCACCACTCTCACTACTGAGGAAATTAAAGCCAGAGCCTCACTCAAATGTTTCTCCTGACATATATATTTTTTTCCCTCTTTTTTATATGACAAACATTTTATGATAGGGCCTGAGCGATAGTTCAGCAGGGAAGGTTCTTGCCTTGCACACAGCCAACCCAGAACACATCCTTGCATTTTGTATGTTTCCCCCAAGAACTGCCAGGAGTGATTCGTGAGCACAGACAGCCAGGAGTAACCCATGAGCATCGCCAGGTGTTCCCCCAATGTTTTTTCAGGATATATATCACATACATTGAAATACAAATACTGAAAATCACTAGCGGGCCAGAGGGATAGTATAGCTGTAGGGTGTTTGCTTTACATGTAGCCAACCTGGGATGGACCCAGGTTCAATCTTCGACATCCCACATGGACCCTCAAGCCTGCCAGGAGCGATTTCTGAGCAGAGAGCCAGGAATAACCCCTAAGCGCCACCGAGTGTGGCCCAAAAAGAAAAACAAAAACAAAAATCTCACCAGCCCTAAAGCATTTCTCTGGTCTTTTCCATATAGATGGTACTTAACTCTTTTCTTATGTTCTTCTTTCACACATGTGCTGCTTTATGAATATGTATATATTTGTGTGTACACAAATATGCATAAGACTTAGACTAGATACCAGTTTTCTGGGGTGGGGTGGGGATAAAAACACGACTAAAATAACCTAGAAGCTTCTCCTAGGGCCACAAAAATAAGGCCCCTCCGGCAAACTGGTGGAAGTTTGTCCTCACTGAAGTGGTATTTATTTATTTATTTATTTATTTATTTATTTATTTATTTATTTTGGTTTTCTGAACCACACCTGGTGACACGCAGGGATTACTCCTGGCTCTGCGCTCAGAAATCACTCCTGGCTTGGGGGAACCATATGGGACACCGGGAACTGAACTGAAGTCCATCCTGGTTAGCGCGTGAAAAGCAAATGCCTTACCGCTTGTGCCACTGCTCCAGCCCCTGAAATGGTCTTTATAGCCACCAAGTCCCCCTTTGTTTTAGCTGCTGAATTTTCTGGCCTTCCACCCCCACAGGACTCACCGTCACAGTAGCCTGGAACATAAAGTGGTTTTGGGGCGCCAGGACCAGCTGCTGGGACTCAATCTTCTTCTTCTTCAGGGGAAAGTCGAACATGCTGAGAGTCACCTCCAGGGCCTTGGTCAGGGGCTGCCTGGAGTCCGAGTGGGCCTGGACATGAATCTTCTCCGGGGTCCCCACCCGCAGCACCCGTGGGGTTACCAGCATCAGCCTGCGTGCCATGACAAATACAGGGGTGGGAGGTGGTGGGTATCTGTTTGGGGAGAACTCAGGGCAGGTTGAGGACGAGCCAGGAAAGTTTGCAGTCTGAGAGGCCCAGACTCGACCTGGGAGACCCTGCCAGACCCCCACTCAGCCCACCCTAACTCCCCCTTCCTAGACTCACAGCGGCTCAGCCTGGGCTGAGGGACCCCAGCAGAAGAGCAGAACCAGGCCCAGGAGCCAGGTTGGGTCCATGGCAGTGGGGAGGTGGGGTGGGACGGGACAGTGGTGTGAGGCCCTGGGATCTGTCCCCTGGTCTGTCTGCCCCAGTTGTGGCCTGTTTGCCTTGGCCTGGCCGGGCTGAGTTAATATCTAAACAGACCAAATTTCCCAGATCCCATGGGGGCAGGAGTCTCCCCGCTTTCTCAGCCCAACCTGGCAAGAAGGGGCTGGACACAGCTGCACTGAGAAGTGCTCCTTGCAACCCCATCTTTGGGGGTTCTGAGTGGCCCAATGGGAGGGCTTTTGCCACTGGGGTCTCCCCTAAATCCTCTCCCCCCCCCACCTGGCTGAAATCTTCGGGGGGGGGGTGTGGAGCCCTGAAAGTACTCAGGATTGACTGGTGCGCTACAAGCCCCGCCTCTGTCCTTGAAATTGACACATGTGAGTTGCTGGAGTTGATCTGAGCGCAGCTTCCGGTAATGGGGTGTGTGTTTGTTTAGATGTGTTTTATGTTTTGGTGGCCGTGGACCTGTGTGTGGACATGCCTGTGTGGCTGTGTAGACGTATCTCTGTGTTTTGGGTTTGGCGGTGCTCAGGGCTGACTCTTAGCTCTGCACCTACAGATCATTCCTGGAAGCGCTCAGGGAAATCTATGGGGGTATCAGGGAGCCAACCTGGGTCATTGGCTCTACCCACTGTACTTACCACTCCCTCACCCGGAGCAGGGCAGATCTCTCGTGGATACTCGGCTGAGGCTGTGCCCTCAGATAGGCTGCATTTAGACCTCTGAGCACCCCAGCTCTGGTGGGGGACAATCATACATTGGGACCATTGTTCACTGTTCCCAAATGACTGCCTTTGCTCTCCACGCTCCTTTTCCAGAAGGCAAATTACACACATTAAACCAGGGCGCAGAATCCTAGCTGGGAGAAAGCTTTGTCTGTCTTGGAATGATTCGGGGAACCCAGCTTGAGAGGGGGGGTCAGGGCCGTTGCTGTTGGAGCTCTGAACTAGTTTATTTGGGTCTTTGTTTTTCAATCAACCCAGCTCATTTGGGGGAAAGCATTGTATTGCCTACAGAAAAGCCCTAGACTTCACCCCCAAAATAATAATAAGTATGAAGGCAGGAAGATTGGCTAGAGAATGACAGGAATCTCAGGAAACCGGGCATCTGTGCTTGGATCTGGGCATACTCAGGGGAAGAAAATGGTATTTACCAGAAAGGCTCACTCTTGTCCTTCCTGTGAACTGAGAATTGACTCTGCCGAGATTTTGGGGGGTGGGTCAGAACTGGGTCAGTGGTGTCGAGAAAACCTATCCAATAATTACTGGGGTGGGGAGGTTTAGGCCACACACCGTGCTGTGCTTAGGGATTACTCTTGCCTCTGCACTCAGACAGCACTCCAGGGGACCCTCTTGGATGCTGGGGGTTCAAACCTGGGTAGGCTGCATGCAAGGCAAGACAGCACCCTGCAGTGGTCAGAGCTGCTGTGTAACAAGCATGCCACTTTCCTGGTATAGTAGGAATTCAGATGGCTCACAGGTTGGCTAACCCTTCGCTGCAGGAAGGAACCTCAGTCCATTCTGCAGATTTGTAAACCCAAGCACTTCCCAATATGGTCTCCTAAGCCCTGCCAGGAGAGTATCTCTGGGCACAGCAGGGTGTGGCCCAGAAATCAAACCAAAAAATACTGTGTTGAGAGGAAACTGAAGCAGGAAAGAGGTGAGTGACCAGTTCACTGATTGGAGTTTAGTGCCTGGATCTGCCTTGGAGAGGGGTGAATTCCAGGGGGAGAAGTTAGGGGTTCCCCCTAATCCCCATCTGCCACACACATGGTTCCGTGCAGACTTTCAGCTTTGGCCGGCAGAGGACGCCGTGAGCCTCCTGGGAACCGTACTCGCCTCCGCCAGCAAGAATGCAGGCCGGGAACAGAGCTGGGCCGGATCCCCAGAGCAGCTGCCTTGCTCCAGCCGCTTGCTCTGCCTCCTCTTCCTCTCTCTGGGACCCCGGGGAGGTCTTGCAGAGATGCGTGGCCTGTTTTCCTCCTTTCGTCCAGGGCTTCCTGGGAAAGGCTCAGTAGGACCCTAGAAGTTCCTTAGGGGAGCTATCATTTGTAAAACATTTGGGGGGCATTCTCTGTCCCTGGAAGAAATTCTCTGTTCACCCCTTTTTCTTTGCCCTTTAAGGTTAAGGAACTAGGCTTTGTGTTTATTTGGAGGCCACTCCGACTGTGCTCAGGGCTTACTCCTGGCTCTGTGCTCAGGGATCACTTCTGGCAGGCTTGCAGGGGTCATCTGGGGTGCCAAGGATGGAGCCTGTGTCCACTATGAGCAAGTAAGTGCAATGTAATATTACTCTGACTGAAGATTAGCTGGAAACTAGCTTGTTTCTAAGAAGAATCACAGAATCACTCCTTCCCACTTTGGGTGTGACCTTCTCAATGTCCCAAAGTACATACTTTGTGATTGCAGTGCACATACACACACACACACACACACACACACACACACACACACACACACGCACTTCATAGCTCTCCTAGAGAAAAGCTCAAGAGGGTTTAGCTCTATACTGTCATGAGACCCAGATTTAATTCCTTGCAAAGACATTCCCTCTCACTATCTCTTTACCCATTCCTCAATTTCCCTTTTATTCTTTCTTTCCTTCTTTCTTTCCTTCTTTCTTTCTTTCTTTCTTTCTTTCTTTCTTTCTTTCTTTCTTTCTTTCTTTCTTTCTTTCTTTCTTTCTTTCTTTCTTTCTTTCTTTCTTTCTTTCTCTCTCTCTCTCTCTCTCTTTCTTTCTTTCTTTCTTTCTTTCTTTCTTTCTTTCTTTCTTTCTTTCTTTCTTTCTTTCTTTCTTTCTTTCTTTCTTTCTCTCTCTCTCTTTCCTTCCTTCCTTCCTTCCTTCCTTCCTTCCTTCCTTCCTTCCTTCCTTCCTTCCTCTCTCTCTTTCTTTCTTTCTTTCTCTCTCTTTCTCTCTCTTTTTTCTTTCTTTCTTTCTTTCTTTCTTTCTTTCTTTCTTTCTTTCTTTCTTTCTTTCTTTCTTTCTTTCTTTCTTTCTCTTTCTTTCTTTCTTTCTTTCTTTCTTTCTTTCTTTCTTTCTTTCTTTCTTTCTTTCTTTCTTTCTTTCTTTCTTTCTTTCTTTCTTTCTTTCTTTCTTTCTTTCTTTGTTTCTTTCCTTTTTTGTTTTTTTTTTTTTAAATTTTGGTCTTGGGGCCACACCCAGAGGTGTCAGGGCTTCCTTCTGGCTCTGTGCTCTGGAATCACTCCTGGTGGTGTCTGGGAGACCCTATGGGATGCCAGTGATCGAACCTGGGCTGGGCAACATGCAAGGCATGCACCCTTCTAACTCTACGAAGGCTCCAGCCCCCACTGACCCTTCCCTGGGCAGCCTGCAACCTAAATCTAGAACTAGTTGTCCTTCGTAGACCGCCTGCTTCTAGAATCTGGGCCTTGCGCTACTTTTCTGTCTACTACCTCCTGCTTCTAGTCGCTGGGTCTTGCAATAATTTTTCCAGAACTACCTGCTTTAGGCCTTGGATCTCGCCATACTTTTCTGTTCAGTATCTCCTGCTTCTAGTTGGTGAATCTTGCAATAAATTTACCAGGACGGCCTGCTTCTAGGCACTGAATCTCGCTATACTTTTCTTCTAGGACCACCTGCTTCTATGTGCTAGATTTTGCGATTTTTCCAGGTCGACATGTTTCTAGCTGCTATATCTTGCGATACTCTTCTGGCCAATACCTCTTGCTTTTGGACACTGGATATTGAGATATTTTTCCAAAACTGCCTGCTTCTAGACTGACCATCTGGGTCAGCCAAATGCCCTATGGCTGTGCTATCACTCCAGCATCAAGGCTGTCCCATTTGGAGACAAAGCAGCAAAAGTGCAATAGAGTAATTGTCTCCCAAGTGTAGTGTTTTTATTTTTTTTCTTTCTTTTAGTTTTTTGGTTTTTATTTTTGTTTTTTTTTTTCCATTCTTTTCTTTTTGTTTTTTATTTTTTTGGTTTTTGGGCCACACCCGGCATTGCTCAGGGGTGACTCCTGGCTGTCTGCTCAGAAATAGCTCCTGGCAGGCACGGGGGACCATATGGGACACCGGGATTCGAACCAACCACCTTTGGTCCTGGATCGGCTGCTTGCAAGGCAAACGCCACTGTGCTATCTCTCCGGGCCCCCATTCTTTTATTTATTTATTTATTTATTTATTTATTTATTTATTTATTTATTATTATTATTAATTTTTTTTTGGTTTTTGGGCCACACCCGGCGGTGCTCAGGGGTTACGCCTGGCTGTCTGCTCAGAAATAGCTCCTGGCAGGCACGGGGGACCATATGGGACACCAGGATTTGAACCAACCACCTTAGGTCCTGGATTGGCTGCTTGCAAGGCAAACACCACTGTGCTATCTCTCCTGGCCCTTTTTAATTATTTTTTATTTTTAATTTTTTTGCCAAACCTAGCCGCACTCAGAAATTGTTCCTGGCAGGCTCGGGAGACCATATGGGATGCTGGGATTCGAACCACTATCTGTCCACATGCAAAGCAAATGCCCTACCGCTGTGCTATCTCTCCTGTCACTTGTTTGTATTTCCGGAGCCATACCTGGTGATGCTCTGGGGTGACTCCTAACTCTGCACTCAGGAATCACTCCTTGGGACCCTCTGGGAACTCCAGGACACTGGTGATTGAATCTGGGTCAATGGGATGGCATGAAGTGTCCTTCTGCTATGCTATCGCTCAGGGCTCCACAAGCCACTTTCTCTTACTTCACTCCTCAGAGATCTGAATTGGAGTCAATCTAACAGACTCAGTGGCGTCTGATGCATTGTCAATGTCTGTTGCTTTTTTTTTTTTTTTGTGAATGTCGGGCCATACTCAGCGGTATTCAGAGGCTCTTTATGGCTCTGTGCTCATGTGTAATCCCTAGAGGGGCTCCCCAACCATCTGGGGCTCAGGGCATGAAACTGGAATTGGCTCATACAAAGCAAGTTGTCCCTTACTCCCCGGTGTCATAGCTTGGCCCTAAAAAGGGACTTATTTATTTATTTGGTTTTTGGAACACACCAGGCTCTGTGCTCAGTAATTGCTCCTGGCAGGCTTGGAGGACCATATGGACTGAACCGAATTCCATCTCAGGTCAGCTAGTGCAAGGCAAACACCCTACCGCTGTGCTATCACTCCAGCCCCAAAGGGATGTTTAAACAGAGCAATGAAGATGTGTCCAAGCCCTACAGATCTTGAGATGGGGGAACAGGTGGAGGGAACTGAAAACACAAAGAAGACCCTGAAACTGCAGTGAAGCTTTGAGGGGTAGGGAGTGTAGGCCTGGCTAGGACAAGTTGAAGGTTGGAGCAGGAAGAGACATGAGGGATTGGGTTCTTTTTTTTTTTTTTTTTTTGGTTTTTGGGCCACACCCGGTGGTGCTCAGGGGTTACTCCTGGCTGTCTGCTCAGAAATAGCTCCTGGCAGGCACGGGGGGAGGGGGGACACATGGGACACTGGGATTCGAACCAACCACCTTTGGTCCTGGATCAGCTGCTTGCAAGGCAAACACCGCTGTGCTATCTCTCTGGGTCCAGGGATTGGGGTTTTTGATTGAGATATAAATACAGGAAATCTGGTGATTGTGGAGCCACTACCCTGGGGCGTCCAGACCCAGTGGGGTTGAGGGCTCAGGTCTTGCAGCCATGGACTTGTGTATATTCTGAGAACCCCTCCAGCTCTGCCAGTGAGTCCTTCTTGTCTGCATCCTCCTTGGCCGGCCAATGCATGATGAACGTGTCCTTGGTCAGGACATAGGTGTAGCTGTGGTGGAGTGGGGGGATAGAAAGTAGGATGAGAAGCACCTGGTACCCGCCACGGGTGTGGAGATTGCCCCCCTCATCCTGCCTGTGGCTGGAAAACAGACTTGACCACAATTGGTTGAATGGTTTGGGCTTGTGCAATGTACAGCCTGGACCTTCTTTGCAGGGTGGCCCCTGAAGCAGGAAGATTCTTGCTCCTGAGCATGGACAGGGGCTGGGAGAAAGGGAAGGGGGCGTCTCACGTACTCGGATTGGATCCTCCATAAGTCAGTCACACGGCCCATGATGAGGTACGTCTCATGTTCTTGGAGCTCCAATGCATCTTGGCAAGTGGCATGGGAGACAAATTTCTTCCAGCTGAGGGGCTTGGCAGCATCCGAGCCTGGGGGACAGGAGACATATGAATGTGCATTAACTTGAAGACTCCCCAGGAATAGCCCTTTTTTGAGGTGGAAGAGGTGTACCAGGGGTCGATCCCAGGTCAGCCTCATGCCAGGTCCTTCCCACTACACTTCTCTCCTGCATTGTCTTTGACTTTGCTTTGTGGTCACATTTGGCAATGCCTAGGGATTCCTCACGACTCTGCATGCAAGTCTGGGGGTCCTTATGGGATGCTGGGATGTTGGGGAACAAACCCGGGTCAGGTGCGTGCAAGGCAAACTCCCTCCTTGCTGTGCTATATCGCTTTGGCCCCTGCCTACCAGTTTTGATGACTGTTTCGAGTTGCATGTTGTAGTAGATGTATGGGCTGGTGACTGAGGTCTCCACATCCTCCAGCCTCACTTTGTATACTGTAATGGGGGTGGGAGAGCGGTAATGGGGGAGGTGGACTTAGTGTCGAGGTCTGTCTGGGTTGCAGACGTGACCACAGTCCCTAGGGCTCTCCCAGCACTCACCAAAGTCCACACCGGCTTCACACGCTGCCACCTGGAGTTCCTCCTTGCTCATCTGCCTGCTGTCCCTCAGGGCTGGGCACTGCTCTAGAAGGTGTGTGTGGGGGAAGCAGGTTTGGCTTCACTTGATGGGGGCTTTTACTTTATTTATTTTTAAGTCTTGGCCACACCTGTCAATGACCAGGGGTTACTTCTGCCTCTGCCTCTGTCCCTTGCTCCAGGGACCCTATGGGATGCCAGGGATCCAGCCTTAGTCGGCTACTTGCAAGATGAACATCGTCCCCACAGGACTCTGACCCCAATTTTATTTATTTATTTATTTATTTACTTGTTGGCTTTTGGGCTACTCCCAGCGATGCTCAGGGGTTACTTCTGGCTTTGCGCTCAGATATCGCTTCTGGTAGGCTTGGGGGAACCATATAGGATATTGGAAATCGAATTCAAGTCCGTCCCAAGTGAGCAGTATGCAAGGCAAACGCCTTATCCCTATTATTTCTCTGGCTTTGTAACCCCCTTTTGAAAAATCTTTTCTTGGGGGCCCAGAGTGATAGCACAGCAGAAAGGGCATTTGTGTGGTACGCAGTTGACCCAGGTTCAATCCCCAGTATTCCATAGGGTTCTTGAGTCTGCCAGGAGTGATTTCTGAGCCCAGGAATAATCTCCGAGTACCGCTGGGTGTGGATCTCAAACAAACCAACAACCCCAAAAACACTTGTCTAACTTTCTCTTTTTTTGGGGGGGGGTCACACCCGGCAGCGCTCAGGGGTTACTCCTGGCTCCATGCTCAGAAATTGCTCCTGGCAGGCACGGGGGACCATATGGGACGGCAGGATTCGAACCGATGACCTTCTGCATGAAAGACAAACGCCTTACCTCCATGCTATCTCTGCGGCCCCATAACTTTCTCTTGTGTTCTATCTCTCCTGTCTCTCTGCGGTTTCCTATCTCACTGCCTCTTTCGGTGCAGTTGCAGCCCAGGAGAAAACACTATGGATCGGGGAAGGGTTCCTGGAACGCCGTTTGCCCAGCAGAGCCCTGGGGTCACAGGACCTCACCTTCCGCACAGCGGCAGGCCTCTTTGTGGCAGATTTTGCGCAGAGAAGATCGCTCTTGTGGCAGATTGTAGAAGGTGCTGCACCTCCGGGCTGTCAGCGGGAGTGTTTGGGCTCAGCAGGCCTTCCAGGGCAACTTGCCATTGGGCCCAGGCCACGCCCCCAGCCTCCAAGTTGTGGTCCTTCCAGGTCCCGCCCTTCTCCACCGTCAAGCCCCGCCCACGGGAGGGACCCGCCCTCCCAGCCAACCAATCCCGAAGCAGGCCTCACTGCTCCACCCAATCCCCTTCTGCCCTCAAACCACGCCCAAGACCACGTCCCTCGTTAATTTCTCCGGACCCGCCCACCAGAGGACCACTCTAGACCACGCCCACTCTAGGCCACGCCCCTCATCCCTCCCTGGCTGCCCTTGGCGATGGGCTCTGAGCATCCTGGCGGGTTGGGGCACCACTCTTCACCGGACCCCGCTGCTCACAGGGCTCGTAGTAGTCGTAGATGGTGACCTGGGCGGCCTGCAGGAAGTCCACCTGCAGCAGCCGGTGCACCCGGAAGCCCAACACGGTATCTTCCTTGTTAGAGACCTGAAAGAAGGAAAGAAAGTCATGGGCAGATCTACCAGGGCACGCCCTGCAGGCAGGCAGAGAAAGGCTCCTTCCTCACCTTCTCCAGGTAGAGCACCACTGCGCTGTTGTTGGAGCTCGGCCTGTTCTCATACTGGAAGGCATACATCTCCACCTCGCTGGTGAGCTGGGGGCACAGGGGCAACACAGGGCGGGGTGTTAGCAGTGAATCCCCCCCCAAAAAAAAAAACCCCAGTATACTTGCTCTGGAAAATTCAGTGTGTGACTGGCTAAGCAGTCCCATAAGTGGGAAACTGAGGCAAGAGAGGGGCCAGGATTTTTTTTAAACTTTATTGATTGATTGATTGATTGATTGGTTTTTGGGCCACATTCAGCAGTGCTAAGGGGTCACTCCTGGTTTTTGCACTCAGAAATTGCCCCTGGAAGGCTGGGGGACCAAATGGGATGTCAGGAATTGAAACAATTCCCTCATGGGTCCACAGCATGCAAGGCAAACGCCATACCGTGTGCTATTCTCTCCGGCTCCCCAAGGGGCCAGGAATTTTTGGGTTGGGCGAATGGACCACTGCTTAGCTACTCTCTTGCCTGTTTGAGATCCTCCTGGTTGGGGTAGAAGCCGGTGAGCAGAGTAACCTCGATAATGCTCATGGTTGCATCATGTTCTCCTTGGAACCTGAGGGTTTCAAAGCTTTGGTTCCTTTGGGCAGGTGTGTGGACCCATCCCCATCCCCACCCTCCATCAGCCCTCTCATCCTCTGTCACTCTTCCATTCCCCTCAAACATGCAGCTAAGAGGGTTTTTTTTGGGGGGGGGTTAGTTCACACCCTGCAGCACTCAAGGGTTACTCATGGTTCTGTATTTAGAAATCAAAATTGCTCCTGGCAGGCTCAGGGACCATATGGGATGCCGGGAATCGAACCGGGGATGTCCGGGGTTGGCCACATGCAAGGCAAACACTCTACAGCTATGCTATTGCTCTGGCTCTAGACATGAGGTTTCTAAGACCCTGCCTTCTTGCTTAACAATCTTTCCCTAAATGCCTTGTTTTCTCTTGCCTTTCCGTTCATCTCTCTCTCTCTCTCTCTCTCTCTCTCTCTCTCTCTCTCTCTCTCTCTCTCTCTCTCTCTCTCTCTTTTGTTTTTGGGTCACACCCAGCAGCGCTCAGTTGGCTTCACTATCAGAAATCACTCCTGGCAGGCTCGGGGGACCATATAGGATGTTAGGACTCGAAACAATGACCTTCTGCATGAAAGACATACGCCTTACCTCTATGCTATCTCTCCAGCCCCTCTGTCCATCTCTTTCTTGACACTGGCCCTTTCCCTATGCTTTGGTTTCCCAAAGCATATATACTAGACATGTTCACAGGGCCCTTACACTGTCATTGATCCCTGGCAGTTGCTCTGGTTACTATCTGTCGCAGAGGTTGTTAGTATCAGTAAGCAGAGAGGGGCAGGGCCTCTTTGAGTTTATTCTCAACAGTGCCCCCAAATCGAACTCAGAGCTTGGAGCAGAATTGGGAGTGGGGTGCCCCTCACAGGCCTGGATCAGGGGGCAGAGGCAGAAGATGACCTGGGGTGAGGGTTGAGGGTCATAAGGAGATGCAGGGAGGTAATCAGGAATTCCTGATTCAGAATTTCCTGAAAATCAGGAATGTTCCTGTGGGGCTTGGAACAGCCCTGGGCCATTCACATGACCCTGCTCTCTGTCCTGGAAAGAAAGTCGGACAGTGGGCAGGCTGGAAGTGGAATGAAAGGCAGATGTGGTGAGACAATACCGGCCAGGACAATGGGGAGAGTGCTTGCTTTGCACTGAGTTCAAGTTCCGACATTTCAGAGGGTTTCCCTTTTATGCCACCAGGAGCCATCCTGAGCACAGAGCCAGGAGTCAGCCCTAAGAACTGTTGGCCCAAAAATGAAAAAAAAAAAAAAAAAAAAAAAAGGAGGAGAAAAAACCTCCACCAAATGAAATGTAATGGCACTAGGAGGAGATGCTAAGGGGTCCCTATGGATCCTCAGAAATTGGGTCTTCCTCTGCCCAGCCCCAAATCCTGGTGCCCCGACCTTGTTCTCATCCGCAGCTGGTAGGTCTCTTCCCCGGTCCTGCTCTCTGTAAAGGGAAGGCAGGTGCTTAGGGCCTGGATGCTTCGTGAACAAGGCCTCCTGAGCCTGCCAGCTGGGACCCAACCCTGGGTTAGGCTCCAAGGCTCAGAGAGCAGGAGTCATGCAAGCCAAAGAGTCAGAGTTCAAGGCCCAGAGCTGCCATGTGCCTCCCTCCAGCACGATTCCACCAGTTGCTCTGTTGTCTGTGCTCTCTGAATGTCATTTCTGCTCACACAGGCAGTGGGGGCGTGGGAGTAACCCCCCAAAGAGTTATGACACCCCTCACCCCCAGTGAGCACGACAGTTAAAATGATGCACAAGAGGGGCTGGAGAGATAGCATGGAGGTAAAGCGTTTGCCTTTCATGCAAGAGGTCATCGGTTCGAATCCCAGCATCCCATATGGTCCCCTGTGCCTGCCAGGAGCAATTTCTGAGCATGGAGCCAGGAGTAACCCCTGAGCACTGCCGGGTGTGACCCAAAAACCACAAAAAAAAAAAAAAAAATGATGCACAAGAGCTGGAAGCACAGTCCAACAGGCGTAAGGGGGGAGCCTTTGCTTTGAATGTGGCTGACCCGGGTTTGATCCCTGGCATCCCATAGTGTCCCCCTGAGCACTGCCAGGAATGATTCCTGAGCAGAGAGCCTGGAGTAACCCCTGAGCATCGCCAGGTGTGGCTCAAATTAAAAAAAAAATAAAAAATAAAATTGTGGGTGCGTGTTCCCTAAATGCAGGCTTACGTTTCTCGGTGCGGGTGATGGTCACGTTTAGGTGGAAAAGGTTGCAAGTGTCTTCTCCGGCCTCAGGAGACCTGTGGTATATGGTCAGGATCTATGGGACCAAGGACAAAATCAGAACTCAGCCCCCTTCCTCTCCTGACTGCTCAGGGGTGTCCCCTCACCCTATAGAGACCCTCTCTCAAAACAAAAGAGAAGTTCCTTTGTGTATATGTGTGGGGCTTAAGGGCTATTGCAGGTTCTGTTGTTTGTTTGTTTGTTTTTGTTTTGGGGCCACTTCTGGCAGTGTTCAAGGGTTGCTCCTGGCTCTGAGCTCAGAAATCTCTCCTGGCTTGGAAGACCATCTGGGATGTTGGGGATCAAGCTCGTGTCTATCCTGGGTCAGCTGCGTTCAAAGCAAATGCCCTACCACTGTGCTACCACTCCAGGCTCTGTGCTCAGGAGTCACCCCTGCTGCTGCTTAGGGGAACCACATGAAGTGCCAGACCTAAGACTGGAGTTGGCTGCTTGCACAGCAAACATCCAGATCTCTGTAACTATCTCTTGGAAACAGAAACTTAAAAATTTTTTTTTGGTTTTTGGGCCACACCCGGCGGTGTGGCAGGCACGGGGGACCATATGGGACACCGGGATTCAAACCAACCACCTTTGGTCCTGGATCGGCTGCTTGTAAGGCAAACACCGCTGTGCTATCTCTCCGGGCCCTTAAATTTTTTTTGTTTTTGATATTTTTTTTGGGGGGCCACACTTAGTGACACTCAGGGGTTACTCCTGGCTGTGCTCAGAAGGCGCTCCTGCTAGGGGGATCATATGGGGCGGTGGGGGCAAAGCAGGTCTATCTTAGATTTGGCTGCATGCAAGGCAAATGCCCTACCACTGTGCTATCGTTCTTGTTCCATGAAACTCAATTTTTTTTTTTTGGGTCACACCCGGCAGTACTCAGGGGTCACTCCTGGCTCTACGCTCAGAAATCACTCCTGGCAGGCTTGGGGGACCATATGGGATGCTGGGATTAAAAACACCATCCTTCTTCATGCAAGGCAAACACCTTACCTCCATGCTATCTCTTTGGCCCAAAAAACTCAATATTTTTTTTATCATTATTTTTTGCTTCTTTCTGGGCCATCTCCAGCGGTCCTCAGGGTGACTCCTGGCTCTGTGCTTAGGGGACCCTCTATGGTACTGGGGATTGAACGTGGACTGGACACAACCAAGCGCCTTCATCCCTGTACTATGTCACGTGTGTCTGGTGGGTCTGGAGTTAGCTTTCTTGTCTTCAGCTAACATGAGAGCTGGTTGCCCTCATGCTTTAGGGCAGGGGTCTTCAAACTATGGCCCGTTGGCCACATATTGTATTTATTCCCATTTTGTTTCTTCACTTCTAAATAAGATATATGCAGTGTGTATAGAAATTTGTTCATAATTTTTGTTTTTACTATAATCTGGCCCTCCAACAGTCTGAAGGACAGTGAACTGGCCTCTTGTTTAAAAAGTTTGAGGATCCCTGCTTTAGGGTATAAACTCGCCTAACAACCCTGGGACCTACCGAGATGGTGCCAGTCCCTCTGCCACTGGCTTGAATCTCCAGGTCATCCAGGGCGGAGAACTAAAGCATAAGAGGAGAGAAAATCAGAGGGGTACCCGACTCAGGGTGGGAGGTGGTGATGGGGGAATGTTTCTACTTTTCTTTTTTTCTTTTTTTTTCTTTTCTTCTTTCTCTCTTTTTTGTGGCATCTTCCAAGTTCCCAGTACAGAAACTGCCCTCCTGCATTTCCCCAAACTCCTGTCTTGTCACCCCTGCCCCCCAACTGTGATCCTAAGTGGCTGTCCTCTGTGCCTCACTTGTGAACTCTCAAAATGCCTGAAATGAATGACTTTGGCTTTGATGATGCAAACATTTTGTTCTGAGGGCAAAGATCTGAATCCTGGCCTGGCTCCCTGGCCTTGAGCCCTTTCCCCCAAACCTCCACCCCCACCCCTGGAGCTCCCAGTTCCTCTGCCTATAGTCAGGTCATCCCACCATGCACCTGACCTTCCCATCTCTCCTGTGCACTCCTGGGGCTTGGCTCTAGATGAGCTTATGCCCCATGTTGAACAAATTCTTTGCCTTGCCTCAGCAGACTTTTATTTTATTTTACTTTATTTTTTTGTTTTTGAGTCCCACCCGTCAGTGCTCAGGGGTTACTCCTGGCTCTGCGCTGAGAAATCGCTCCTGGCAGGCTCAGGGGACCATATGGGATGCCGGGATTCCTGCATGCAGGGCAAACTCCCAACCTCCATGCTATCTCTCTGGCCCTTATTTCATTTTATTTGTTCACCCCTGGTCGTGCTCAAGGCTGACTTCTGGCTCAGAGGTCACTCCTGATGGGCTCAGGAGACCTTATGGGGTGCTGGGGATAGAATCTAGGTCTGCTGTGTGCAAGGCAAACTCCCTGCTACTTCTCCAGCCCCTCCACTGTCTTTTCTCTCTCCCTCCCCCCAATTTCCCACAGCGAGGCCAATATATAGCGCCAACATTACAGCTGACTTCCTGCTACCTGCTGCCCTTATATAAGCGTCATAAATATGGCCACTATAGATCTGAATACTGTGAGAAAATGCCCTTTCTGGCCGGCCTTCCTTCCCTTTTACCCCTCCACCTTGCTACACCCAGTGGTGCTTAGGAGTTACTCAGGGCTCTGCGCTTAGGAATCTCTCCTGGCAGGCTAGGGGGGCCCTATAGGATGCTGGAGCTCAAACCCGTCAATGCTAACGGACACCCCTCTATGCCATGGCTCCTCCCCACCTCCTTCAATGGGTTCTGTCCACCTTGGCTGTGCGCTGCTGGTAGGCAT
Source organism: Suncus etruscus (assembly GCF_024139225.1). Classification (NCBI taxonomy): domain Eukaryota; kingdom Metazoa; phylum Chordata; class Mammalia; order Eulipotyphla; family Soricidae; genus Suncus; species Suncus etruscus. The sequence continues at coordinate 89,710,691 of NC_064862.1, read as the reverse complement.
TGCTCTGATCGATGGCCCACTCCACGGTCAAGGCTCTCTTGGGGACGCTGATGCGTACATGGAGGTCCTGGTCACCCTCGAAGGGGACTTCCTGGCGGTAACGGGTCAGCGCCTCCATAGCTACCACGGTAGTCTGCAGAGTGGGGGGACCACGGGAGCTTAGATCAGCACAGTGGAATAGGCCTGCCCTGTCCACGCACACACAACCACGCCCTTCCAATAGCTACGCCCACATACACATAGACCATGCCCACTCATGTTGCCACACTCCACGCAGGTCCATTTGTCATCCCAACCAGGACCCTCGATTCGCCACGCCCACCTTCTTGCCACGCCACGCCCCTCACCTGGGTGGACCTGAAGCCTCCTCCCAGCTCCCTGGCCTCCAGGAGCCACTTGGCGAAGGTGTGAGTCTCGTTGTGGAGTCGGAGCTGAAGCTTCTGCAGGAGCACGTAGGCCATGGCCTCCACTTTCAACAGGAATGGGGTCTGCTCCCAGACTTGCCAGTCCGTCCCTTCTGCACATGAGGCAAAGCCCAGCCTGTCACTGCCATCTGGCCTCATGCCTCTGATCCAGTTATTCCGTATTTTATTTATTTGCATGTGTTTGCATATGTGGGTGGGTGTGAGGGGGGTTGAGTGAAACCAGGCTGTGCTCAGGGGATCTTGTGTGATGTTGGGGACCCAATTGGGATCAACCACGTGTAGACTTAGAATTGGACAAGGCAAATGCCTTCATTTCCTTCCTTCCTTCCTTCCTTCCTTCCTTCCTTCCTTCCTTCCTTCCTTCCTTCCTTCCTTCCTTCCTTCCTTCCTTCCTTCTTTCTTCCCTCCCTCCCTCCCTCCCTCCCTTCCTTCCTTCCTTCCTTCCTTCCTTCCTTCCTCCCTCCCTCCCTCCCTCCCTCCCTCCCTTCCTTCCTTCCTTCCTTCCTTCCTTCCTTCCTTCCTTCCTTCCTTCCTTCCTTCCCGTCCCTCCCTCCCTCCCTCCCTCCCTCCCTCCCTTCCTTCCTTCCTTCCTTCCTTCCTTCCTTCCTTCCTTCCTTCCTTCCTTCCTTCCTTCCTTCCTTCCTTCCTCCCTCCCTCCCTCCCTCCCTCCCTTCCTTCCTTCTTCCCTCCCTCCCTCCCTCCCTCCCTTCCTTCCTTCCTTCCTTCCTTCCTTCCTTCCTTCCTTCCTTCCTTCCTTCCTTCCTTCCTTCCTTCCTTCCTTCCTTCCTTCCTTCCTTCTTCCCTCCCTCCCTCCCTCCCTCCCTCCCTCCCTCCCTCCCTCCCTTCCTTCCTTCTGTTTTATTTTTTTTGTGGGGGTCACACCTAATGATGCTCAGAGATTCCTCTTTTTTTTTTTTTTTTGGGCCACACCCAGTAACGCTCAGGGGTTACTCCTGGCTATGCGCTCAGAAGTTGCTCCTGGCTTAGGGGACCATATGGGACACCGGGGGAATTGAACCACGGTCCGTCCAAGGCTAGCGCAGGCAAGGCAGGCACCTTACCTTTAGCGCCACCGCCCGGCCCCAGAGATTCCTCTTTGCTCTGTGTTCAGGGGCCCGAGCCTTTGAGATACTGAGGGTCAAACCCAGGTTGGCTATGTGCAAGGCAAACAAATGCCCTCAGTCTTTGCCTCTGTTCTATCACTCCAGCTCTGCCTTCATTTCTGTATTTTCTCTTTGGTTGTCATTTATTTTTCTTGTAGGGGCCATACCGGGGGGGGGGTGGTACTCAGATCTCACTCCTGGGCTTGGGGATCACTAAAGCCCTCCAGATATCAAAGGCAAGGGAAAAGCAGTCTTATCCCATTGTGCTATGGCTTCACACTTTTGGGGTCCCCCTTTTGAATAAGTATCTTCTCAGCTGTCCACATCCCACTCCATGCTGTGCCTGGGACCCTCCTGCACCTATAACCCTTTTGTGCATCCCCAGGCCATTCATATAGCCATCCCACCCCATGAGCCACATCTGTCCATGCCCACTCACATTGCCATGACCAGTCGCATGCCAGTCATCAAGCCCTGCCCTGCCCCTCGAATCACCACACCCACTCTGCTCGCCAAGCCACGCGAGACCAAGTCAGTCTCGTGGACTTTGGTGGCTCAACGGCTGATTCTAATGCTGAGTCCCCGACACCCACTGTGGCTGCCGAAGTCTCGTAGACGGTCATTGGCGTGGGGGCTCTGGGCCAGCGCCAGCGCGTAGGATGTGATGCCAATGGCAAAGAGCGTCTTCAGGTGGGGCAGACGTTGCTCCAAGAAGCCACGGGCTCGCTCCAGACTGAGGGGCATATTCTGTGGAGTCAGAGAGACAGGGGTGGAGGTCAGAGGGAAGAGGGGACTGGGAACTGAAGGGGTGTTACCCAGGTGCCTAATTGCCTGCCCTCTATTAAGTTTCCAAGCCACAGCCAGTAATGCTCAGGTCTGGGACCGGAGAGATAGCATAGAGGTAAGGCTTTTGCCTTTCATGAAGAAGGATGGTTGTTTGAATCCCAGCATCCCATATGGTCCCCTGTGCCTGCCAGCAGTGATTTCTGAGCATAGAGCCAGGAGTAACCCCTGAGCACTGCCGGTGTGACCCAAAAAAAACAAAACAAAAATAAAACAAAACAGTCATGCTCAGGTCTGACTCCTGGCAGTGCTCAAGGAATCAATCCAGTGCCAGGAATTGAACCAGGAGACCATCCCTCCCTATAGGGCTCAAAGGAGGAGGATGGTCAATGGTGCCAGTGCCAGGGATTGAACCAGAGGCAGCCACAAGCAAGCAGGTGCCACCAGCCCTGCTGTCTCTGCCCTCGAAGAGGACCCTTTCTGTCCCAGCCCTCGCCCTCTGCCTTGATGCCTACCGGTGCTTTCTTTTCGCAGATATCCTTCACCTCATGCAGGGAGATGAGGACTGCAGCTGTGAGGGACACGGAGGCCTCGGAGCCCTGGGTGCCGCCCTGTGGGTGCAGAGTCAGCCTGGTGAGGCTGCACCTTGCCAACCTCTGGCCTTGGCTCTGGGCTCAGGGTCTCCCTCTACAGTTCAGGTGTGGCACCCTGGGGTGGCGGGTCCCACCGACCTGCATGGAACTCATGACCACAGGGCCTTGCTCCACGAAGTGCCCGTCCTCAGCCTGCCTGTGGGTGCTGAGCCAGTGCGCCATGGCGCACAGAGAGTGTTGCTCCAGCCCAGGGAGGGTTTGCTGTGCAAGTGCGTAGATCCGGAGCACGTAGCTGGTGAGCCTTTCGGAAGGGGGACCCCAGGAGGGGTGTTGCAAAATATCAGGGGCATCAGCAGCCTGGGGGAGCCTGTGATGGGTTGCTGCAGGCGGACACTCTGGTTCATGTCTCCCAGGCCAGCTGGACTTGCCATACCCTGCGATGCCCGTCCATTGTGGGTGTGCCCCGGTTGGGGAGCCATGCCAGGCCCCATCCACATGGGGTTCTTACCACGTGCTCCCTGGGCTGCCTTTGCTGGTGTGGTAAGTTCCATCTGCACTCCGGTGCGTTAGCATTCGGGTGTAACCTGGGGGTGGCTTGTGATCAGAGCATACATAGATAGAGCTTGGATGCCTGGGGTGCAGCCATGGGAGGGGGGTCATGTCCAGCACAGGCTGATGGATGAGAGTGATTCGAAGAAGCAGGCCAGGGTTTACTCCTGGGTTTCAGTTTTGTTTTATTTTATTTTATTTTGGTTTTTGGGCCACACCCGGCCATGCTCAGGGGTTACTCCTGGCCATCTGCTCAGAAATAGCTCCTGGCAGGCACGGGAGACCACATGGGACGCCGGGATTCGAACCAACCACCTTAGGTACTGAATCAGCTGGTGCAAGGCATTTAAATGCTGCTGTGCTATCTCTCCGGCCCCAGTTTTATTTTATTTTATTTTGGTTTGGGGGCCACACCAGGCGGTGCTCAGGGATCAGTCCTGGCTCTGCGCTCAGAAATTACAGTTGGCAGGCATGGGGAGGGGGGAAGCACATGGGATGCCAGGGACTGAACCTGAGTCGGTTTCGTGCAAGGCAAACACACTAGCTGCTATGCTATCACTCAGGTGACCCTTTTTAAGTTTGATTGTTGGATTTGGGGCTGCAACTGGCAGTGCTCACGGCTGGCTCCTGGCAGGAGCTCAGGACCCAGTGGGGATCGAACCCTGGTCAGCACTGCATGCAAAGCCAGTAACCTCCCCTCTGTGCTATAGTTCTGGCCCCCTTTTGTGGGCCTTTTTTGTTTGTTTGTATGGGAGGACACTCACCGCTCATGATGTTCTTGGCTGCTTGTTCCCTGTGCTCTACCCCGACTTTGCCCCACTGGCCGGTGGCATCCAGGTAACGGGTTAGCAGGACGAGGGGCGCCAGGCGGCTCAGGGTCTGCTCAGGGCATCCCCGGGGGACGGTCAGCAGTTTCCGGGTCTCTGTGGGGGTCAGGCTGCCCAGCACCGTCTCTGCTAGCACGTCCCCTGGTAACCACAAGGAGGTGTCAGGCCAGATTCAGGGGTTTCCCTCAAGTCCCCCACCCCTAGCACTCCCATCCCTGTCCCCACTCTCCCACCTTGGACACTGATGAACACTTCTGCTTCCGTGTTGGGGACTTGGTTCTGGAATTCTTGTCTGGGCAACCTTTCAATCTGGGTCCGTCCTGATGGGACACAGAGTCAGGGCGCCCGCAGTTGTCGGAGGGAAGGGGGACGGGCACAGGGTGAGGGTCAGCACCCCTTACTGCAGCCCTTCCCTGTCCTTCCCCCACTTCCCACCAACCTTGGGGGTTCAGCAGGATGCTGTGGGATCTTTTCTTCACCTGTCCTCCTGCCTGTGGAAAGCAAAGGAAATGGTAAATAAATAACACATGAAAGGGACAGAGTTTGGGGTGCTCTAGGGAGACACCAGTATTTGTCGAGGAAGAGCCCAGGGGCCCCAGATCCTGGCTTTTCTGTGCCCTTTGCTGTGTGACAGAGGGCTGGTGACTTAACTGCTTTGTGCCTCCCTGGCCTTATCTGCCAATAAATGCCAGAGCTCTAGGGGTGAGTGTCCTGGTGTCCTCCCTCCTCACTTCCTGGGGATTAAATGACCCAAGGACTCCGCACCCCCAGTTCCCCTATTACCCGAACGAGGAGCATCTTTCGCACGTGGTCCCGGGCTTCTCCGCCCACCTTCACCTCCACTTCCACCTGGCCCGCCTCTAGTGGGATGAACACGTAGGGGATCATCTTGGAGGACATGGGGGGCACCGCCACCCGCTGCCGCCAGGGGGAGCCCGGCCTGGATGCGCTGCACAATGATTCCTTGTGGGGGAAATCTACTCGCACCTGGGGGACAGGGAGGGGACGCATGTTGGAGTGGGAGTCCTGGAGCAAAGTCCTTTCTGCATCCGTCCCACTGCACTGAGGATCCGAGTAAGGCAGAGTAGGTTGGGGGACCTGAGTTGGGCGATGCCAGTGCTCAGTGTTGTGTGAACTCAGGAAAGCTGGTATACCTGTCTGGCCCTCCGTCACTTCTTTTCTCAAGGCTCAAGTGATAGGACTCAGTGATAGGGCTTGATCTCCTCCAACCTCCACTTTAAATACTTCTGTGGTGTGTGTGTGTTTGCCATTACCAGTTATGCTCAGGGGTTTCTCCTGGCTCTGTGCTCAGAAATCGCTCCTGGCATGGGGGAGACCATATGGGACGCTGGGGAATTGAACCGTGGTCTATCCTAGGCTAGCACTTGCAAGGCAAATGCCTTACCTCGAACGCCACAGCTCCGGCCCCCTAAAAACATTCTTAATGTTTGGTTATTGTTGGGCCACACCAGTTGAAGGGCAGTTGTAGTTAGACACATGCTTTGGATGTACCCACTGTAATGACTGTTGAGCCTGGGCATGCCAGATTCATATCTGTCATACGCGCCTGGGTATAAAAGAAAACACTTCGACTGTTGCAGCGGGCCTACGATAGTGACCAGAGCAGCAGTGCCTGCTGGTCCTCAGGGGGTCACAGATAGAGCATCAGAGAGATGCTCCCTGCTTTGTATCTATTCCCCCCCCCCTCTCTCTCTCTTTTTGTACCAGGGCCTCCTCTGCCACCCCACTCTCTGAAGTCCCCAAGCAGCAGTGGCAGGCCTTAGATGTCAGGAGGAATAAAAAGTGTCCTTGGTTTCTTTCTCTCCTCTCTTCTTTCTCTGTCCCGTCCCAGGTAGGCTGTTGCTACATGTTGATGCCCATGGATGGGCTCTTGACTGCACCTGGAAGCTAGGCTCCAAGGGCCCCTGTGAACCTTGCAGCACTGGGCCTGGCAGCTTTGGGCCTCTGAGGCCTGCAGCCCTGGCAGCCTTGGGCCTTTGCACCCAGCAGTACTCAGGGATTGCTCCTGGCAGTGCTTCAGGGACTGTATGCACTGCCGGCAAGTGCTTGACTCCTCTACTCTCTCCAGCTCTGCTCTCCCCAGATTCACAGGGCAAGGAGGGCCCGAGGGGGTCTTTACCCGAACGAAATGGTTTCTGAAATTGTACAGCACAGCTTGCACCTGGACCTGCTCATTCCTGACCACGGAGAGGGGCAACTTGAGATCCACAAAGAACAGCTTCTGAACTGTCAGTTCTAAGGGTTCCGAGATGCAGAGGCCTAGAGAGAAAGAAGGGCTTGATATGGGAAGCACATGGGGGACTAGGGACCACTGGTTCTCTGGGTCCTCCTTGGCACTGGACTGGAAGGGAAAGTTCACCTTGTCCAGCCTTTAGGCTCACGGCCACCAGCTGCCAGGTGGTGATGGAGTCAGGTGTGAAGATCCCGAAGATGCTGTGAGAAATGCTAGGAGGCAGGTAGAAAGATCAGAGAGAGATAGGCGTCACTGACTTCCTGCCCCACACCAACCCTATGATGGAGGGGCCACGTATTTCTGATCCTTCTGAGGGGCATGTGGGTAGCCCAGGAGAAGACAAGGGAGGCGGACCAGGGAGGGTCCAAACAGGGGACTCCACTTAGGGACTTGGATGCCGAGTATTGCTTGTGGTGCTTGGAAGGGACCAGATCCAGAGGCCAGGGGGCTGTGGCCGGGGGCTGTGCAGAGTCGACCTACCCTGACTGACTTTTGGGCAGAGTGATTTTTCTCCAGAGCCAGCTCTCAGGGAACGAGGTTCTAACTGGCAAGTCTTCTTGGAAGAAATCATCATCTTCATCATCGTCTTCATCATCACCTGCAAGGGGCAGGGCTCCATGCTAACTCCTTCCACCACAACCTTAGTGGGTCTCCTTTCAGGAAATTAGAGCCGATGGGATAGACTCTAAGCCTCATCCCCTTTCTTGAGGGTGGGGACCACTTTCCATCCTTCCTACCAGACCCTCTTTCTAGTCCCTCCAACAGACAGACCCCTGTGGGCGGGATATTTCCAGTTCTTCCTATCAGACCCTCCTGGGGGCGGAATCTGCTCTCAGGCCCTCCTAGCAGACACTAATCAAGGCAGGAGTTACTCCTGGCTGTCTGCTCAGAAATAGCTCCTGGCAGTTACGGGGGACCATATGGGACACCGGGATTCGAATCAACCACCTTTGGTCCTGGATCGGCTGCTTGCAAAGCAAACGCCACTGTGCTATCTCTCCGGGCCCAGCAGGGTATATTTTCAGTTCTCCCTATCAGGCGGTTTGTGGGCGAAATCAGTTTTCAGCCCCTCCCATCAGAGGGAGCAGGGCTGGAGATGTGGTGGATGTCAGTGCCCCACTTCCCCGTACTCTCAGTACTGTGCTCACTTGTCCCTAGGAACAGCTGCTCCTCCCGGGCCTGCTGCGTCAGATTCTCGGCCAGGTGACAGCAGCTGAGAAACGCAGCCACGCAGGCCGGCCCAGGACGCACATGCCGGGCCCTCTCCTCGCAGCTCAGTCCCACAGGGCTCTCCCGCAGTCCCGCCTCACAGCACCGCTGCTCCAGCCGGGTCTCGAACTTGCCAACTGCAGGGCGGTGTTAGGAGTTATGGGGGGAGCATGCACACACACACACCCCAGCCAGGGCCAGGGCTGCTTGCTGGCTGAAATGGTGGCTTGAAACTATCTAACTGTGCTAGAAATTCTACTCCAACATCTGTCCAGCTTGGTGATGGAAGGTTCCACCTTTCCTAGAAACCACTGGAAGTGTCGAGGTCTCTGGTGCGGGCGATGAGGGATGCAGTAGGTTGGGGCCAGTTTCAGTTCTGACCTGCATTTTGCTTGGCCTGTAGCCTCTTCAGAGCCTGGCGGCGGCGGCGAACAATGGGAGGTTCTGGGGGGCATCGCCAGTCTGGGGGTGAGAGGGAAGAAAGAGAGGGCAAAGTAACATTCAGATTGTTCTGGAGCTGTGATTGTACGCCCAATGGTTTTGTTTCTTTTGTTTTATTTTTACTTATTTATTTTGGTTTTGGGGCCACACCCGCAGTGCTCAGGGTCTACTCCTGGCTCTGTGCTCTGGGAATCACTCTGGATGAGTTTACGGAACCCTCTGGGAGGCCAGGGATTGAACCAGGGTTCGCCATGTGCAAGGCAAGTGCCCTTCCTACTGTCCTATCATTCGGGCCTTGTGATTTGTCCCAGGCAGGAGCCTGGTTCTCAGCTCAGCCCTGTGGAGACACATCCTGTCTCCTTCGGGCCCACCTTCTGCATATACCTACCTGAGCTGGCCTTGGTGTCCATTCCGGTGCTCAGCTTGAAGTCCAGGCCAGCGTCTTTGAACACCCCGAGTCTGTCTTTCCCACTGCCTGCAGTGCACCCGATATCATGTTCCTCCACCACATCCCAGACCTGGTGGTGGAAAGAGCTGGGGATAGAGCCAGGAAAACTCCCAGCCTCCCTCCACACCCTGAAATGGTCCCCAAGGATTCTCTTTCCACTGCCACATCTGAAACCCTTAGTACCTGCCAATCTCTATGATATACAAACCAGCTTCTTCAATCTTTACAACCTTTTGTTTTTGTTTTGGGGGCCACACCAGCGAGTGCTCAGGGATTACTCCTGGCTCTGTGTTGAGGAATTACTCGGGGGACCATAAGGGTTGCTGGGAATCGAACCTGGGTCAGTTGCGTGCAAGGCAAGTGTCCTACCCACTATATTATCACTCTGTCCCATGAAAGGACAGCATCTTTTTTTTTGGGGGGGGCACACCCGTTTGATGCTCAGGGGTTACTCCTGGATAAGCGCTCAGAAATTGCCCCTGGCTTGGGGGGACTATAGGGGGATCGAACCGCCGTCCTTCGTTGGCTAGCGCTTGCAAAGCAGACACCTTACCTCTAGCGCCACCTCGCCGGCCCCGAAAGGACAGCATTTTAAACCTTGTGCCCACTCTGTCACTCAGAAGTTCATTAGCCTTTTGGGACACATCTAGCAGTGTTCAGTGGCTACTCAAAGCTAAAGGGTTGATATTCAGGTGCTCAGGAAATATTATGGTACCAAGGATTATGCCCAGACCTCCTGCATGTAAAGGTTGTGCCCGAGTCCTTTAAGTCACACCCTGATGTTGTCCTTCTGGAGCTGAAGAAAAAAAATGACTCCAGCTAGGTCTCTCCAGGCAACTGGAGTTGAAGATAGGACAGTAGGGAGGGAGCTTGCCTTGCAAGCAGCCAGTCAGGATTCAATCCCCTTTAGATCATTTCACAGGGTCTCTTGAGCCTCTACAGGAGTCATCCCTGAGTAGATAGCAGCTAGAAGTCAGCCCTGAGCCACCTCCAGGTGTGGCTCTAAAATAAAAGAGAATTGGACAAAAATCTCCTGGCAGCTTCTTGTCCTAAATCTCATGTCCTCTCACCTTCTTCTGTGTGAGTCTGTGTTTGCTGTTTAGGACATGGACAGCCTTGTCCACAGCCAGCAGCCAGACGTTGGCCTCTGCATCTCCAGTCACCTTCAGGTCCACGGAACTCTGCGGTGATAAACTCTGCACAAATTCTTCTTTAAACTCAACCTTTAGCTGATCCAGAAAAGAGAACCAGAGGGGTTCATGGGAAACCCAGGCCCACTCTGTGTAAGCCCACTTTCAAATTCGTCCCTCATAATGCCTAGATGGAGCATCAAGGAAGCCCACCAGCCCGATTTCAACAACACGCAATTGTGCGCAACGTCCCCATTTCCGGGGTGAGTTCCCCACACTTTGTTTTTTGCTTTTGTTTGTTTTGTGGTCACACCTGGCAATACTCAGGGATGACTTTTGGCTCTGAACTCAGGAATCAATCCTGGTGAGCTCAAGGGACCTGATAGGATGTTAGCGATTGGACCTGGATTGGCTGTGTGCCAGCAAGCACCCTCCTTGCTGCGCCTGCCCTTAGGTTGAGTTCTTTTTTTATTATTTATTTATTTATTTTGGAGGGCCACACCTGGTGACACTCAGGGCGTTACTCTTGGCTATGTGTTCAGAAATACCTCCTGGCTTGGGGGACAATATGGGACACCAGGGGATTGAACTATTGTTTGTCTGTCGTAGGCTAGCGCTGGCAAGGTAGATCCCTTAGTGCTCTGCACCACTGCTCCAGCCTCCTTTTTTTTCTCTCTGGCTTTTGGGTCACTCCTGTTGTCACTCAAGGGTAACTCCTGGCTCTGCACTCAGAAATCGCACCTGGCAGGCTCAGGGTACCATATGAGATGCCGGGAATCAAACCTGAGCACCTGTCCATTTTGGGTGGGCTGCATGCAAGGCAAACAAACGCCTTACTGCTGTGCTATCTCTCTGGCCAGGTTGAGCTCTATGGCCACATTTTTCTCTTCTTCCCACCCCTGTCTTGTCATCCATTGTCAGTCAACTGGGCAGGCTCCCTGGTGCCTGAAGGCTCTGTGCAGCCTCAGCAGGTGCGACTCACCGTCCCCATGCACCTGTCCTTCACATCGATCCATAAGGAATCGGACACCAGTTCTGGGTCCTGACCTGACTGCCAGGAGGGCAGTAGATAGAAGGCCACAATTCGGAAGGAAGGCAGCATCTCTGGGGTCACATCGATGATCGCAGATGTGAAGATGCTCCCAGGACTTCTTGGTTGGTGTTTGGCACTCACAATCTGGCCCTTGCTCAGCACCTTGGAAGCAAAGAGACCCAAGCTAAGAAGATCAGAAGCTCCCTGACCCTGCCCTGCACACCCAATGCCTTTACCCAGACTGAAGAGTGACTAGATTCAGCCCCAGAGTGACTGCTGCCTCTGGGTTAGTCTCTTTGGCCTGAGTTTTATCCCTATCGGACAGCTCCTGTAAAGCTCAGGTAAAGGTTCTTCTAGGGGAAGAAGGTATTGGTGTTGGTAGATTCTGGGGCCAGAGTGATAACATAGTGGGAAAGGCATTTGCCTTGTATGCCACCAACCCAGGATAGACCTGGGTTCAATCCCCGGCATCCCATATGTTCCCCCCAAGGAGTGATTTCTGAGCACAGAGCCAGGAATAACCCCTGAGTGCCACCAGGGTTTGCCCTCAAAACAAAAAAAAGTCCCAGCCTTCTCACTAGGATGGTGAAGTATGCGATCTGGTCCTGGGTTTCGGGTTTCTGATGCAACGTGTGGAGGCTCATCTGGATGCTGCTGCCCACCTCGGCGCCCAATGTTTTCACCTCAATGTGCAGCAAGTTCCCAGACCCGTCCTGGGTCTTGTAGGGCACAGCCATCATCCTGGCTGATGCCTGTTCCTCTGGCTGGAGAGACTTGTCAGCGGTTTCCACCTGGGGGAGAGGGAGTAGAGAGAGTGAATGCCCCAACTTCCCCATAACCCTCCCAGATCCACCCCTGCACTCCCCCACCCCTGTCCTCTCTGCCTCAGGTACCACAATAGGTAGTTGTTGGGAATTTGCATTCGTGTTGATGGTCAAGGCGGCTATTCCATCGGCTGAGGTGAGCACATGCTGGTTCTGGTATTGGACAGGGACATGGACTGCCGGGGACCCATCAGGGTTTGAGACCAAGACCTGGAGTAGAACAAGGGGTAGGTACGATGAAGGTTTCCTTTGAGGCCAGAGCAATTGCTCAGCGAGGAAGGCGTTTGCCTTGCAGATGACTGACCCAGGTTTGATCCCATAGGGTCCCCTCAGTACTGCCAAGAATGATTCCTGAGCACAGGACAAGGAGCAAGCCCTGAACACTGCAGGGTGTGACCCCAAAATTAGCAAAAGTATAGATGCAAATATGAGGCACCAAGTTGGCTGGTTAAGGGTGTCCCAAACTTTTTTTCTAGCACTCATTCTTTTCTTGTCCGTGCCTTTAAAAGGTCCATAGATATTTAAAAGTTCCAAAAGATCCATCACCATTTATTGAGGGGAGGTGAGGAGGAATTGGGCCACATCCTTCGGTGTTCAGATTCTGTTCAGAAATGACTCCTTGGGGCTGGAGTGTTAGTACAGTGGTGGGACATTTGCCTGGCATGCTTCCAAAGCAGGACCCACCTGAGTTTGATTCCCGGCATCCCATATGGTCCCTCGACCCTCCAGGAGTGATTTCTGAGCACAGAGCTAGAACTAACCTCTGAGCACAGCTGGGTGTGGCCCAAAAACAGAAAAAAAAAAAAAAAAAGAAATACTAAAAGGGCTGGAGCAGTGGTACAAGCGGTAAGGCATCTGCCTAGGATGGATCGCGATTCGATCCCCCAATGTCCCATATGGTCCCCCAAGTCAGGAGCGATTTCTCAGCTCATAGCCAGGAGTAACCCCTGAGTGTCACTGGGTGTGGCCCAAAAACAACAACAACAAAAACAAAACAAAAAACAAAAACGAAGAAGTGACCTCTGGCGATGGCTTGGGAAATATATATGGTATCAGAGATCAAACCAGGGTCTGTGGGATGCAAAGCTAACTTGTTCCCTGGCTGAATCACCTTCTCATCCTGCTTGTTTATTTGTTTATTTGCTTGTTTAGGTATGAGGAAGGCTGGTTTTCAGAGTGGAGGAAATTCGGAGCAAGGAGGGCACTTGCCTTGCATGTATGTAACCAACCCACAGTTTCGATCCCCGGTATCTTTTTTTGTTTGTTTGTTTTTGGGTCACACCCGGCAGCGCTCAGAGACTACTCCTGGCTCTGTGCTCAGAAATTGCCCCCAGCAGGCTTGAGGGGATCATATGGAATGCAGGGATTCAAACCACCGACCTTCTGCGTGAAAGGCAAATGCCTTACCTCCATGCTATCTCTCCGGCCCCAATCCCTGGTATCTTATAGGGTTCCCTGAGCCCTGCCAAGAGTGATCCCTAAGCACAGAGGAAGGAGTAAATTCTGAGCACCAGCAGGCGTGGCCCTCATCCCCACAAACAATAAAGAGAAAATAAGAGTCGAGGAAATTTGGGGCCAGAGAGATAGCATGGAGGTAGGGCATTTGCCTTGCATGCAGAAGGATGGTGGTTCAAATCCCGGCATCCCATATGGTCCCCTGAGCCTGCCAGGAGCAATTTCTCAGCGTAGAGCCAGGAGGAACCCCTGAGCGCTGCGGGGTGTGACCCAAAAACTAAGGGAAAAAAAAAAAGAGTCGAGGAAATTTTAGGATTGGTTTGGGGAGCATGATGTGCCTAGAGCTCAGGGAGATGAACTGGGGGAAGCAGCAGGCAGACTCTGTGATGAGGGAGGTCTAGATGCTGAGCAAACCAGACTCTGACCCGAAAATGGAAGGGCATCCCGGGCTTGAAATACTGGGGTGTCCTGGTGAACTTCAAGTTATATGGGCTCCGGACGATCTTCACCCCTGAGGTCTCAGCCTGGACCATCTCACCACCTGGAGGAACAGGAACAGGGTCATGGCAGTGAACGAGGCTACATTTTGTTTCGGGCTGAGGAAAAATGTGAGGGATTGCTGATATTGTGGGGACCTCCTTTGGATGTGTACAGGGAAGGGGAGCCTCCTTCTCCTCCCCCCAAACCCTTCTAATACCTCATCACTTGTCGGACAAGGAAACAGGGGCGTGAGACCAAGATCACATGATCCTCAATAGGAGAGGGGTGTCTGTGTCCCAAACTCAGTGTGGGGTGTGCTGGTGAAGAAGGGGTTACCAGAGGAGAACACAGTGACGTTGGCAAAGATAGAGGCCCCGAGGAGGTCGTTCTCTGCACCCTGAAATACGGCTGTGAGCATGTCCTTACGGAGCACAATGTGACCTTCGCCTTCGGAGATCTGTTTGGGCCAGGAGAGTGAGGACAAGGTGGTGATTTGTTGGGGTATGGGAGAGGACAGGGCTGGAGGGCAGTGGGGCTGGGCAGAATCAGGGCTCAGTCACCTCGACTTTCTGCAAGGAGCTCTGGATGGGAGTGCGTTGGGAACCTTGCTGCACCCCAAAGATGGTCAATGCATGTCCATCCACTGGCTTGTTGAATATATACCTGTGGGGGTGGGAGTGGAGGGATTGCCTCGCTGGCTCTGAGGGGCTCCCCCAGCCTCAGGGGGCTGCAGAGAAAGAAGGGAAGCTCTGGGAGGGAACCAGGGCCCCTGGCTGCTTAAGATGGTTGCATGGCTGGGGCCGGAGCAATGGGTCAGTGGGGAGGGCCTTGTCTTGTACGCGGCCAACCTGGGTTCTATCCTTAGCATCCTCCCTGAGCATGCCAGGAGTCAGCCCTGAGCATTGCCAGGTATAACCCCGAAAACAAAACATTGCAGAGGAGAGAGAGATAAAAGGTGGATAGAGGAAGAACACATGGCAGTCAGAGTCCTGACAGCCTTACTGGTTTGTGGTGGTCTCCGATTGGGGCACCGTGAAGATAGCTGGAAGAGGCCACCAGAGGCAAAGGCGCCTGCTTGTGCAACCTCTTGGGGACCTTCCAAATATAGTTAGGACCACAAAGTGGCTCCTGGGAAACCCTCGGTGGGAGGGTCCAAGCACCCTGACTGGCACACATACCCAAATAAAGTAAGTGGAGAAGGAGGCAAAGAGGAAGGTTGTACCATGGTCTGGAAAACCTCAAGGGGACAGTGTAGGTGGCCGAAGTTTGCTTCGGAGGGCAGGGAGCATCTTCACTGGACCCTACACCCCAGCTGCTGCTTCTTTGTCTCCCCCTTTTTCTCTCTGTTTTTCTCTTTCTCTGTCTTGGCATCCTGCTCCTCTGGCTGGACCGAGAGGGGATCTGGGCAGGGCAGCTGGAGATAGGCACTCACCGAGCAAGGATGTCCACCCCAAGGGCCTCGTTTTTGAGGTAGAAGAAGGTCGTGTTGGGTTTTAGTTGGACCTCAAAAGATGGGAGCACTGTGGGGAGCAGAGAGGCACCCTCAGCTTTTCACTGACCCCTTCCTCCTTCCCTGAGTCCTGCAATTTTTTGGGGACCCGGACACCATAGACAGGGGCTGGTTTTCTCCTGCCCACCTGCCCTTGGACCCTTGATTGGAAGCTTGGTGCATCCTAGTGGTGTGTGCCTGTGAGTGAGTGGGCAGTGGGGCCGAGTGTACCCCGAAGCTCTCAGGCGACCCCTGGAGGTAGCCGGGAAACTAGGTGTGGTGCTGGAGGGGGGGGTGAAGCAGGGCAGTCTGGAGTCCAGCTGCTCACTTCCCCCCATTAGCTCCCTTCCCTCCCCTTACCGTATTCCTTCACCTCAAAGGCTGTACAGAACTTCTGCGTGGGTGCGTTCTGGTAATTGGCTTCGATGCTCCAGGTCCCCAGACTGAGGTGATGACACAAATTTAGGGGTATGGAGAGAGGGGTCGCTTTGTCCCTCCATTCCTCACCCCATTCCTCCACCTTCAATCCTCCATCTTTCTATCCATCCCTCCATCTTCCCATCCATCCTTCCATCTTCCCCTGATGTACCTGACTACCTCCGGGAGGCTGAAGGAGTTCACTAACACGCCTTCTTTGGGCATCAAGTCCTCGCTGTACACTGTGACCCCATCAGGGTTCTGCCAGGAGAGGAAGCAAGTGATTCGGGCCCAGCTTGGACTCTCCATGTCTGGGACACCCCCCTCCAACCTGCCCACCCATCAACCTTGATGTCCAGAGTGATGGACTGGGTCACGGGGTCCATCTTGTGGTTGACAGTGTAGACTCGGTAAAGAACTGCAGCGCAGGCAGAGAGGGGTGCAGGGTGGTAATAGGGTGAAGAGTACATGAGGCAGGTTTTGGGGGCCCTAGGGGAGGGTTACAGGAGGACATTGCGGGAGCCTGGGGGGTTGACCTGGCTGCCTGCCAGCACATACCCAAGTGCTCTGGAGTGTAGATGGTCTTGTCAGTCTGGATGTAAATGTAGCCAGCGTGGGGGGCCAGCAGCACGGGCTTCTCCAGGATGGAGGAACCCCAGGTGACCTGAATGATGATGTACTGCTGGCCGGGTTTTGGGGGGTAGATTAAATTCTCAGGAATCTGGGGAGAGACACACTACACTTAGCAAGCTTCTGTGGAGGATAGGAGGGAACGGGGAAAAGCAAAGGCGATGCAAAGCCCCTCCTCGAAAGCAGAAGTGGAGGGGCCGGAGAGATAGCATGGAGGTAGGGCATTTGTCTTGCATGCAGAAGGACGGTGGTTTGAATCCCAGCATCCCATTTGGTCCCCCGAGCCTGCCAGGAACGATTTCTGAGCGTAGAGCCAGGAGGAACCCCTGAGTGCTGCCTGGTGTGACCCCTCCCAAAATTTAAAAAGCAGACGTGGAGCGGGGACTTGGGCCACGAGACCCCCCCCCCCCTGCAGTGAAAGGGACACGGGGCTGCAGTGTGGCAAGACCATCCGAAGAGGGCACATCTGGGCATTCCACACCCATCGCCTTCACACTTCTCAGGCTCCGGATTTCAACTATTTCTGTTACTTGCTTGGATTTGGGGATCAAGCACAGTTTAGAGGGGCAGGTGACCACACCTGCCAGGCTCCAGCAGCATTGGGGAACACCAGGGGGCGCTCCAGGGCCACCACTCTCAGTACTGGGGAAATCAAAGCCAGAGCCTTGCTTAAAGTCTCCTGATTTATACATTACATTACATTATGTTAATTATATTTTATTATATCATATTATAAGAACATTACATTAAATTACATTGTATTATATTATATATTATATTTGACAAACTTTTTACTGATGGAGCCTGAGCGATAGTACAGTAGGGAGGGCTCTTGCCTTGCACAAAGCCAACACAGATTGCCTCCTGGCGTCCCTTATGGTTCCCCTGAGTACTGCCAGGAGTAATTCCTGAGCACAGAGCCAGGAGTAATCCACAAGCATGGCCAGATGTGACTCCCCAAATTGTTTTCTGGTATAAAATATATTTATATATCATATACTTGAAATACAAATACTAAAAATCTCACCAGCCCCACAAGGCCGTTTGCAAGCTATACTTGAAATTCTCTCATCCTGCAGGTGTGGGAGTGGATTCCTGCCATTTGATTTCTTAGGAGCCATGGACTAAGGCTGAATATGGGGTTCCACATGCAAAATGTGCAGCAGCCCTTTGAGCTATCTCCTCAGAACCATCATTTTAATTGTTATTATTACTATTATTATTATTGTTATTATTTTGGTCTTGGGTTATACCCAGTGGTGCTCAGGAATTCTTCCTATTTATTTTTTTTTTTTTTTTTTTTTTTTTTTTTTGTTTTTGGGCCACACCCGGTGACGCTCAGGGGTTACTCCTGGCTATGTGCTCAGAAGTCGCTCCTGGCTTGGGGGACCATATGGGACGCCGGGGGATCGAACCGCGGTCCGTCCTAGGCTAGCGCAGGCAAGGCAGGCACCTTACCTCCAGCGCCACCGCCCGGCCCCAACTATTTCTGTACTTAGGGATCACTCATAGTGAGGCTCGGGGGAGGCTTGGGGTGCTGGGGACAATACAAGGCAAACACATCTTACCCTCTGATCTATCTTCCCTCAAGCCCTCAAGTCAGAATTTTTGCTGATAAGGATCCCAGGGCTCTGACCTGACTGGAGGTTCGCATTGGAGTCCTTTTCTAGATTCCACACTCCCTGCTCTGCTTCACCATCTTTTATTTATTTATTTATTTATTTATTTATTTATTTATTTATTTATTTATTTTGCTTTGGGTCACACCCGGCAGTGCTCAGGGGTTTCTCCTGACTCTATGCTCAGAAATCGCTCCTGGCAGGCTTGGGGGACCATATGGGATGCCGGGATTCGAACCACCATCCTTCTGCTTGCAAGGCAAATGCGCTACCTCCATGCTATCTTTCCGGCCCATACTTCACCATCTTAAAAACAGCCCTAGAGCACTTCTCTGATCTTTTCCATAGATGGTACTAAGTTCTTCCTTCATGGTTGCGCTGTTTTATGAATATGTATATATATCCATGTGCTTCATGAATATGCATATGTCTTAGACTAGGTACCGGTTTTGTGGGATGGGGATAAAAATACGACTAGAATAACAAGAAGCTTTTTCCATTTCTTTCCAAGGGCCACAAAAATAAGACTCCTCCCCAACCCCTCTTGCAAACTGGTGGACTTCCCTCCTCAATGAAGTGGTCTTTATAGCCACCAATCTTCCCCCCCTTTTTTTTAGCTGATGAATTCTCTGGCTTTCCACCCACACAGGGCTTACCGTCACGGTAGCCTGGAACATAAAGTGGTTTTGGGGCTCCAGGACCAGCTGCTGGGACTCAATCTTCTTCTTTAGGGGAAAGTCGAACATGCTGAGAGTTACCTCCAGGGCCTTGGTCAGGGGCTGCCTGGAGTCCGAGTGGGCCTGGACATGAATCTTCTCCGGGGTCCCCACCCGCAGCACCCGTGGGGTTACCAGCATCAGCCTGCGTGCCATGACAAATAGAGGGGTGGGAGGCAGTGGGTATCTGTTTGGGGAGAACTCAGGGCAGGTTGAGGACGAGCCAGGAAAGTTTGCAGTCTGAGAACCCCGCCAGACCCCCACCTCAGCCCACCCTATCCCCCGTTCCCAGACTCACAGCGGCTCAGCCTGGGCTGAGGGACCCCAGCAGAAGAGCAGAACCAGGCCCAGGAGCCAGGTTGGGTCCATGGTAGTGGGGAGGTGGGGTGGGACGGGACAGTGGTGTGAGGCCCTGGGATCTGTCCCCTGGTCTGTCTGCCCCAGCTGTGGCCTGTTTGCCTTGGCCTGGCTGGGCTGAGTTAATATCTAAACAGACCAGATCTCCCAGATCCCATGGGGGCAGGAGTGTCCCCGCTTTCTCAGCCCAACCTGGCAAGAAGGGGCTGGACACAGCTGCACTGAGAAGTGCTCCTTGCAACCCCAT
Source organism: Suncus etruscus (assembly GCF_024139225.1). NCBI lineage: Eukaryota > Metazoa > Chordata > Mammalia > Eulipotyphla > Soricidae > Suncus > Suncus etruscus. Next base: position 89,691,662 of record NC_064862.1, on the reverse strand, counting down.
CTTTGGGGGTTCTGAGTGGCCCAATGGGAGGGCTTTTGCCACTGGGGTCTCCCCTAAATCCTCTCCCCCCCCCACCTGGCTGAAATCCTCTGGGGGGAGGGTGTGGAGCCCTGAAAGTGCTTGTGATTGGCTAGTGGAGCTACAAGCCTCACCTCTGACCTTGGGAAATTGACACATGTGAGTTGCTTAGGTTGATCTGAGCGCAGCTTCCGGTAATAGTGTGTGTGTGTGTGTGTTTATATGTGTTTTATATTTTGGTGTCTGTGGACCTGTATGTGTGCGTGGGTAGACATTTATGTGTGTGTTGGGTTTGGGGCCATAGCCCTGGCGATGCTCAGGGCTGACTCCTGGCTCTGCACCTACAGATCATTCATGAAGGTACTCAGGGGATCCTATGGGGTACCAAGGAGCCATCCTGGGTCATTAGCTCTACCCACTGTACTTACCACTCCCTCATCTTGAGCAGGGCAGATCTCTCGTGGACACTCGGCTGAGGCTGTGCCCTCAGACAGGCTGCATTTGGACCTCTGAGCACCCCAGATCTGGCGGGGGACAATCATACATTGGGACCATTGTTCACTGTTTCCAAATCACTGCCTTTGCTCTCCAAGCTCCTTTTCCAGAAGGCAAATTACACACATTAAACCAGGGCACAAAACCCTTGCTGGGAGAAAGCTTTATCTGTTTTGGAATGATTCGGGGACCCAGCTTGAGAGGGGGGTCAGGGCTGTTGCCGTTGGAGCTCTAACTAGATTATTTGGATCTTTTTTTTTTCCAATCAATCCAGCCAACTTGGGGGGGGGGACGCATTGTCTTGGCTAGAGAAAAGCCCTAGACTCCCTGCCCCCATAATAATAAATATGAAGGCAGGAAGATTGGCTGAAGAATGGCAGGAATCCCAGGAAACAGAGTGTCTCTGCTTGGATCTGGGCATACTCAGGGGAAGAAAATGGTATTTACCAGAAGGGCTCACTCTTGTCCGTCCTGTGAACTGAGAATTGACTCTGCCGAGATTTGGGAGGTGGTCAGAGCTAGGTCAGTGGTGTTGAGAACACCTATCCAATATTTTTGTGGGGGAGATTTGGGCCACACACACCGAGCTGCGCTCAGGCGTTGCTCTTAGCTCTGCACTCAGAAAGCACTCCTGGCAAGATGTAGGACCCCTCTTGGATGCTGTGGTTCAAATCCTGGTCAGCTGCATGCAAGGCAAATGCCGTCCCCACTGTGCTATTGCTCTGGTCTGCTGATGTGAGCATTTTGATTTGGAGGCAGCACCCTGCAGTGGTCAGAAGCTGCTGTGTAACAAGCACGCCACTTTCCTGGTCAAGTAGGAACTCTGGATGGCTCACAGGCTGGCTAACTCTTAGCTGCAGGAAGGAACCTCAGCATTCTGCAGATTTGTAAACCCAGGCGCTCCCCAATATGGTCTCCTAAGCATGCCAGGAGAGTATTTCTGAGCACTGCAAGGTGTAGCCCAAAAACCAAACCACCAAAAAAAAAAAGTGTGTAGAGAGGAAGCTGTTGAAGCAGGGAAGAGAGTTTAGTGCCTGAACCCGCGTTAAAGGGGGAGTTCCAGGGGGACAAATGGCTGGTGACATCGCTTTGGGGTACCCCCTACACACACCCAGTCCTGTGCAGACTGTCAGCTTTGGCCGGCAGAGGGCACCGAGAGCCTACGGGGAGCCTTGCTCGCCTCCGCCAGCAGGAATGCGGGGCGGGAACGGAGCTGGGCCAGGCGCCCGGAGCAGCTGCCTTGCTCCAGCCGCTTGCTCTGCCTCCTCTTCCTCTCTCTGGGACCCCAGGGAGGTCTTGCAGAGATGCGTGGCCTGTTTGCCTCCTTTCGTCCAGGGCTTCCTGGGAAAGGCTCAGTAGGACCCTAGAAGTTCGAAGATGATAAACTTTGGCTTAGGGCTTGTGTGTGTTAACGTTTTTTTTAATATAATTTTTTTAACTTTAGTGATTGATTGATTGGATTTTGGGTCACACCCCAGCTGTGCTCAGGGATTACTCCTGGCTCTGCACTCAGAATCGCCCCTGGCAGGCTGGGGGACCATATAGGATGCCAGGAATCGAATCAGGTCCCTCCCAGGTCAGCCACATGCAAGAGAGAGAAAAAAAAAAAAGCAGCCCTATCTCTATGCTATCTCTCTGATCCCCTCTTTTTAAAAGTCATTTTTTTAAAACTTTATTTATTAATTGGTTTATTGGTTGTTGGCAAACCCGGTAGCACTAAAGGGTTACTCCTGGCTCTGCGCTCAGAAATCACTCCTGGCAGGTTTGGGGGACCATATGGGATGTCGGGATCCAATACGGGTCCCTCCCGGGTTGGCAGTATGCAAGGCAAATGCCCTACCGCTAGCTATCTCTCTGGTCCCTAAAGTTTGTTGTATTTTTAAAAAATTTTTAAAACTTTATTTATTGATTGATTGGGGTATGTGTGTTATCATTTATAAAACACTTGGGAGCTCTGTGTCCCCAGGAAAAGCTCTTTGCTCACCCCTTTTTCTTTGCCCTTCAGGCTTTTTGTTTTTTTTTGGGGGGGTGTCACACCGGCTGTGCTCAGGGATTACTCCTGGCTCTGTGCTCAGGGACCACTCCTGGCAGGCTTGCGGGGTTATATGGGGTGCCAGGGGTCAAGCCTGGGTCGACTGTGTGCAAGTCAAGTGCACTGTAATATCACTGGCTGAGAACTAGCTGGAAATTAGCTTGTTCCTAAGCAGAAAGAATCACTCCTTCCCATCTTGGGGGCAGTTAGCAATCTTCCCAAAGTGCCAAAGTACATGCTTCGGGATTGCAGTAAACACACACACACACACACACACACACGCACGCACACATGCACACACACAGACACACACACACACACTTCATAGCTCTCTTAGAGAAAGCTCAAGTGGGTTCATGGGTACACTGCCATGAGACCCAGATTTAATTCCTTGCAAAGACATTCCCTCGCATTATCTCTTTACCCATTCCTAAATTTCCTTTTCTTTTTCTTAAATGTTGGTCTTGGGGCCACACCCAGAGGTGTCAGAGCTTCCCCCTGGCTCTGTGCTCTGGAATCACTCCTGGTGGTGTTTGGGAGACCCTAGCAGGGGTCCTCAAACTTTTTAAACAGGGGGCCAGTTCACTGTCCCTCAGACCATTGCCATTGGAGGGTCTGACTCTAGTAAAAACAAAACTTATGAACGAATTCTTATGCACACTGCATAGATCTTATTTTGCAATGAAGAAACAAAACAGATACAAATACAATATGTGGCCCGCGGGCCATAGTTTGAGGACCACTGCATGGGATGCCAGTGATGGAACCCGGGCTGGGCAACGTGCAAGGCATGCGCCCTTCTAACTCTACTAAGGCTCCAGCCTGCACTGACCCTTCCTTGGGCGGTTGCAAGCTGGATCTAGAGCTATTTGTCCTTCGCAGACCGCCTGCTTCTAGAACCTGGGCCTTGTGCTACTTTTCTGTCCACTACCTCCTGCTTCTAGTTTCTGGAACTTGCAATGATTTTCTTCCAGAACTACCTGCTTTAGGCCTTGGATCTCGCCATACTTTTCTGTTCAGAACTACCTGCTTCTAAGTGCTAGATCTTGCGATAATTTCCCCAACACTTCCTGGATCTCGTGATATTTCTCTGGCCAATATCTCCTGCTTGTAGGCATTGGATCTCGCGATACTTTCCAAAGGAATGTTTCTATACACTGGATCTCGCGATACTTTATGTCCAAAACAATCCTCTGTATTAAGACACTGGATCTTGCGAGACTCTTCTGGCCACTACTTCCTGCTTTAGGTGCTGGATCTCGCGATAATTTCCCCAGGCCTACCTGGGTCTAGGTGCTGGATCTCGCGATACTTGTTCCAGTGCGAGACCATCGCAGTTGACAGTCCTGATTCTGTGGCATTCTCCTCCCTCACACGTGTCCGAATTCCCACCTCCGGGCCTGCTGGGGTCTTCGGGCCTCTTTGTCCGCCACCCAGCTGGCTCTTCGGGGCTTGGCTGTGGGTGGGGACAGGGACCCCACCCCCCAGTCAGGCCTGGCCTGCAGATTTTTGGGGTCCTCAGTCCCCCCCACCCCCTGCGCACAGTCCCATCTGGCCACCTCCTGGGTTTTTGCTTCCATTTTTTTGCCTTGGGTTTGGGGCCACACCTGTGATGCTCAGGATTCAGTGCTCAGGGGTCACTCCTGGCGGTGCTCAGGAGACCACCTGGGAGGCCGGGCATCACCCTGGTTGACTCTTTACAAGGCAAGCACCTTCCCGCTGTGCTCTCACTCCAGCCCCCCAACACTGTTTTGTATTTTTGTTTTGTATTTGATTTGTTTTGTATTTTTATTTCTTAGGGGGCAGGGCACAGGGAAGGTGGTCAGTGCTACTCCTGGCTCAGTGCTCAGGACTGACCCCTTGGTGGTGTCTGGGGGCCAGGTCGAGGCAGGAATTGAATACGGCCTTCACCTTGGAAAGGACCCTCCCCCCTATTTTATCTCTATTGTGGTTCTTTTTGTTTTGTTTTGTTTTGGTTTGGTTTGAGCACCCGGCAGTGCTCAGGGGTTCCTCCTGGCTCTGCCCTCAGAAATTGCTCCTGGCAGGCTTGGGTTGATCATATGGGATGCCCGGATTCGGGATTCGAACCACCATCCTTCTGTGTTCATGGAAACACACTACCTTTATGCTATCTCTCTCGCCCCTCTATTGTGGGTTTTGATGGTACATGGACACCATCACTTTAAAAGAACTATTAAATTGAAACCAAATTCTTAGGTTTCAATTAGGTTTCAGTCCAACCATGGCTAGTGGTTGCACATAGATTACTTTGGGAAGGAAAACAGGCCTTTGCTGGTGGAGTGAGTGTGTGACTAGAAATGTCTGGAGCCCCTTTGGCAACTCATCTGCGTGGGGGTGTGTGTGTATAGTAGTTGAGATCATCTTGCTGTTTCCAGCCCAACCTCACAAAATCCTGAGGTTAAATGACTCTGAAGTGCTCATTCATAGATGCACAGCACATAACCCCTCCTTCAGAAAGTCTCCCTTGATTTTTCCACGTACATCCCCATCTCCAATGAGGGTCCCTCCTCTGTCCTAGCCATGACCACCAAGGAGCAGGCCGAAGGGCCTCAATGGGAGTCCCAGATCCAGGGACAGTGGTGGTGGGGGAAGTGATCGATGAACAAATGAATCCAACTGGGGTGTGGGGCAGTCCTTCCGCCATCAAGCTGGGGTTGCATTGAGGTCTCCCGGCTGTTCAGCCTCTTCTCGGTCTGGCCTTACACGGCCCCTGGGGAGGCAGCTGCAGGCCAGACACCTGAGGCAGAGTCTGAGCAAGCGAGGCCAGCGGAAGAGCAGGCGATGGGCAGCGCTCACATAGAGGTGACCGGTGGGGTCCAGGGCTTTAAGCGCCGTCAGAGGGAGATACCGGGCATTGGTTTGTTTACGGAGGGGAGGGCTGGTCGAGCCGATGATCTTCACAATGATCTAGGGATTGGAGGCCCCCCATTTTAATTCTTGGACCACTCCTGGTGATGCTCAGGGGTTACTCCTGTCTCTGTGCTCAGGAATCACTCAGGGATGCAGGAGATCGAACCCGGGTCTGCTGCGTGTACTATGGCTCTCAACCCCATACTTTTATTTTGCCACCTCCAACAGTCCTCAGGGGCTACTCCTGGGGTGCATGCAGGACCCCATGTGATGATGTTGGGGATCGTATCGTGTTTGGCTAAATTGTGCCAGGCAAGAACCTTCCCTGTCATGGGCTGCCCTGAGATCCAGGACCCAGATTCCAGGGAGAAGGATTTTATAAAAAGCAGGTAGGGGGGTCTGGTCTGTTCCTCTCCCAGACCCAGTCATCTATGGTGTTCTGTCCCCCCTTCGCCCTCACCTGAGCCACTTCCCTGGGGCTTTGCCCCACAGAGCTGAAGAGTTCACTGGAGGCCGGGAGGTAGAGGTCCCGGAAGTAGTGGCGAGTGTCAAGGTCTGTGTCCGCCCACTCCCTGGAGCTTGCTTGCTCCAGAATCTTCTTCTCAAAGGCAGTGACAACTGGGCCTGGCTCCACCAGGGAAATGCTGGGGAGAGAGCTGGGAATCAATTATTGTTTGGGGGGGAAATCAACCTACTTGCTCTTCCATTTAGCCCATTACCACCCCTCATTTTCCCCATTCACCCCAAATCTCATCCCTTCCTCGTCTCCACTTCTCCCATCCCCCATTTCCTAGCCAGAACCTCATTTCATCTCCTTCCCCTCCTTTCTCTGTCTCCCCACCCTCCTGTTCCCCCTCACTAGATGTTGAACTGCAGCAGCTGGATAGCCAGACTTTCAAAGAATCCTTCCAGGGCAAACTTGGAGGCTGCGTAGACATCATTAAATACGACACCTGCGATGATCAGAGGAGGGGGTGGTCCATGGAGGGATGGCTGGTGGGGACAGAGGGAGGGGCGTCAGGGCTGAAGCCATAGGCCAGCGGGGAGGGCACTTGCCTTGTATACAGTCCACCTAGTTTCAGTCCTTGGCTCTGGGTCCCCAGGGCCTGCCAGGAGTGAATCCTGAGCATAGATCTAGGAATAAACCCTGAGCACCACCAGGGAAGTTTTTTTTTTTTTTTGGTGGGGGGAACTGACCATAGACGGGTTGGGTGGATGAAAGTATGTCTGGTGCTATTAAGGGTCAGGAGGCGGTTGTGTCAAGGTACCAGATGCTGTCTCTCCTCAACATTGTTGTCAGCTCAGAAAACTCTTCACTACAAAATTTTGAAGTGGGAGAGTGGAGGGATAGTACAGAGGGTAGGGTGCTTTGTATATGGCTATCCTGAGTTCTATCCCTAGCATCTTATATGGTCCCCTGACCATCACCAGGGGTGATCCCTGAGAGCAAAGCCAGGTGTCAGCCCTGATCACTACTGGATATGCCTCCCTTAAAAATAAAAACAACACGCCCCATTTCCCTCCATCCTCTGAGCCTCTAGGCTACTTGTGCCTCCATCCCTAGAGGATCCATGGCAGACATCACTAATCACTCTGCTTTCTTTCCTGCAGATCCGCAGCATCCAGCTGGCATATTGTCTCTGGTTATGGGAGGAGTGTGGCAAGTGAAAAACAATTCTGGTATTTCCTATGGGTTTGAGGGTGGTGGTGAAGAGAGGAAGTGGCAGTGATGCTGGCACGTCGGTTTCCGATGGCTCTCATTCTCAGCATCTGTCCCACAGTCAGCCTCAGCTGCACCATAACAGACATAACTAATGGAGCCCAGAACTCCTCGCTCTGCACAGGATCTCAGGGGCAATATTGACTCAGGTCAATTGGTCATTCTTTCAACTTGGGGGGTAGGGAAGTTCAGACATCGTGTGTAGGGGGTGGACTGTCCCCCTCAGAACTTACCCTGCAGTCCCATGACGCTGCTGACTACCACTATGTGGCCCCGCCGTCTTCTCTTCATGCCGGGGAGCACAGCTTTGACCAGACGGACGGCCCCGAAAAAGTTAGTTTCAAAGGTGCTCTGCATGGCTGCCAGGCTGAGTTCTTCAAGGGGCCCCACCAGGCCCACACCTGCATTATTTACTAAGGAGAGCACCAGGGGCATATTTCCAGGACATTCCCAACATGTATGTAATCATTCCTTTGGGGGTATTTCCTGACTCATTGTGTGTGTGTGTGTGTGTGTGTGTGTTTATGTGAGACACCCAGTGGTGTCTCCTGGCTCTGCACTTGTAAGTCAGTCCTCTTGGGCTTGGGGGACCTTATGTGATGCTGGGGATAGAACCCAGGTTGGCCATGTGCAAGGCAAGTGCCCTCCCACTGTTCTATCTCTCTGACTCTTTTTTTTTTTTTTTTTTTTTTTAGTTTTTGGGTCACACCCGGCAGTGCTCAGGGGTTCCTCCTGGCTGTCTGCTCAGAAATAGCTCCTGGCAGGCACGGTGGACCATATGGGACACCGGGATCCGAACCAACCACCTTTGGTCCTGGATCGGCTGCTTGCAAGGCAAACGCCGCTGTGCTATCTCTCCGGGCCCTCTGACTCTATCTTTAAATATAATTTTAGCTTGTAAAATAAATTTAGTTTGTAATGGGAAGCCTTGGGCTCTGGGGAAGAGGAGAAGTTCTGCTGGGAACAGCCCCCCTTGCCCTAAATTGCATGACCCTAAATTGAATCCAATACAACCCCACCCACCGCCTTAGAAAAGGCCCTTTGGGGACTGTGAGTCGCTTCTTCATCACTCTTGCCCCAAATGACTCATCCTAGCAATTTCTCCTTTTTTTTCCCAACCACATATGGTTTTCTCCATATGGGAGAAGTTTTGCTTGGGAATAGGCCACCCCATTTCCCAGGACTTTGTTCAATTATTGTGTTACCCCCCCCAAAAAAAAAAACTGACCAGTTTCCCAGGGAAACTCTGAGACAACTGGTCAACCATCTTTCCTGTCCGGAGGTGGTGAAGGCGGTTTGCTGAGCTCAGACACTCTCAGGCTATGAGGACACTAAGGGTCAGGAACAGGTGGGAGGGGTGGCTCAGGCTCACCCAGCACGTCCACGTCCCCTCCTGGGATGCCGCTGAGACACTGGGCCACTGATTCATCACTGCACACATCCATCTGGGCCACGATGAGGCTGTGCCCCAGAGTCTCCCCAGCAGCTGCCTCCAGCGCCCCCTTCTTTCCCAGATCCCTCATGGTGGCCACCACTGGGAATGTAGAACAGAGTTGGCACAGGCAATGGTCCCTCCCTCTGGGTGTAGACTTAACTGTTACCAAGAGGTCAAGAGAAACAGGCTGGTACACTTGAACACAACCCACAGTACATTTATGCATCAAGGTACTCATGTACTCATCTATTACCTGTCAATTTATCAATCCATCATTTATCATACCCATCTATCTACACATCCATCCACCCATGCATTACCCATTAATTGATCAATCCACCATCAATCCACTCACCTACCTACCAACCCAACCATCCACCTTACATTCATCTACTTATCCACCCATCCCTCTGTCATCCTTCGTTTTATCTATCCATCAATTATCATATCCATTCATCTACACATCCATCCATACATGCATTTCTCATTAGTTGACCCATCCACCATCAATTCACCCATCTTCTTACCAACACATCCATCCACCTTCCATTCATCTACTCATCCATCCAAACCTCTATTATCCTTCAATTTATCCATCCATCATCTATCTACTAACCATCCATATCCATCCATCCATCTACTCACCCATCCATCCATTCATCCGTCCATTCCCCATCCATCACCCACATGTTCCTTCATCCCTTCATTCATTCTCCTCTACACACCCATATATTCATTCCACATGGATTCTGGGTGCTCAGACGACTCTTCATGAACTGTAGCTCAGAGAGTCATCATCCAAAAGCTCTTGGCCAGTCCAAGTCCATGCTGCGTGTGCCTCAGCCACAGAGGGCAGAGGACTGGCAGCACAGCCTGTGGCCCCGTGCCCTCACCTCTGCCTTCTTTTAAGTAACAGCCCCTTTGCCCGCTGCAGGACGGTCCTGTTCTGGGTCAGAGGCTGCCATGGTTGGTCAGGGAAGGGGAGGGGCTGCATTTAGAGACTTTCCCCCAGAAAAGCAGGAACTCAAGGAGGCCTAAGCCTAGTAGGTACCCCTCTAAGCCTTCCAAGGTCTGGATACCCCAGAGGCTTATCTCAGGGCAGTAATCTGCAGAGGCTTTGGCTTTCTAAAAATACCCCCATACTGGCTGAGAAAAGGCTCAAAGGAACCCTAGGTTCCATCCCCAACTCCCTGCTTGCCACCCCGAAATAAAGTCTCCCCTCCCTCCCATTCACTCTAATTTTGTATCAGCCTTGTTATCCTTTACCGTGTAACCCACTTTTCACATCTGTTCCCTTTTGCCCCCCTCTGCCCTGGATTCTTCTCTCTGGAGTTTTCCATTTGTGGTGACCCCAGTTCTGTGTCCAGCCCCCAGAAACTGGACACGGTCCGGAGTCACCAGAAGGGGCAGGCAGAGGACACTTGGGGTGTCATGGGTTGTGTCCCAGTCATCCAAATGCAGCCGAAAGGCAGAACTGAGGCTTCATTCCAGGGGTGCAGCCCCATGCCTTCCTGCCCAAGGCCCCCTAGTCCCTCACCTTGATAGCGCTGTCTTGGGTCATGGGCCAGCTTTGTGGCCAATTCCAGGCCGATTCCTGAGGAGCACCCCGAGATGAGGACTGTCCGCGGTGCTGCCCCAGCCATGTTAATGCCTCTCCGGGCTTATGAGCTAAGGTGCCGCCACCCCCCCCCCCCATTCCTGGCCCAGTCCCCTCCCACTGATCCCTTTCAGGGGGAAGCCAAGGGAGAGGCCTGATTTCAAACTGAGCTGGAACCAGCAGTCAAAAGGGAGGGAGACACAAATGTATCCTGCTTCCTCCTTCCTTGGTCCCTGTCTGTAGGGTCAGGAAGCAGGGACTTACATGGGACATTGAGCATTAAGGGACTTCCCTCTCATGTTCCTTCATTTTGGGTGTTGGTGGTCACACCCAGCAGTGCTCAGGGCTTACTCCTGGCTCTATGCTCAGGGATCACTCCTGGTCATGCTGGGGATGTGAAGCAAGAGCCTTACTCGCTCTTCTGTCTCTCCAGACCCTTAGTATTTATTTATTTATTTTTTTGGGACAAGCACACCTGGTGATGCTCAGGAATTACTCCTGGAGGAGCACAGGAGATTCTATGGTGTTGCATTAAATAATTAACGATGGTGCACACCTAAATCCAGGGTGGAGTTACACTATGGGATGCCAGGGATTGAACCTGGGTTGGCTGCATGTTAGGCAAATGACCTCTCTGCTGTGCTATCGCTCAAGTCCCAGTATTATTTTTTTTGTTTATTGTTTGTTTTTCGGCCACACACTTAGGGGTTATTCCTGGTTAATCAAGCCTGGCAGGCTCTGGAGACACTATGCAATGCCAGGAATCGAACCTGGCACATGGAAGCCAAGTGCTCTGGCCCCTTTAGTCCAAGTTTTGTTTGTTTGTTTGTTTGTTTGGGGGCCATACCCAGGGATGCTCAGGGCTCACTCCTGGCTCTGCACTCAGGAATCACTCCTGGCATCACTCCTGGAAGGCTCAGGGGATACTGTGGGATGCCAGGGATCCAACTTGGGTTTGCCACCTGCAAAGCAATCACCCTCCCTGCTGTGCTATCACTCTGCCCCCCTTAGTATTGTGACTGTGGCCCCAGAGCGGCCTCTGTGGGGGGATGAGGTGGGCTGAGTGAGGTGGAGGAGATGGGGTAGAAACTCCCTGCGATTGGATTCTTGGACCCTGATGGTCCATTTCCCCATGGAAGGGGTGGGGACTATCCCCCTCTGGCCAGATGGGGCCCCACCCTCTCCTCTCTGGGGACACAGAGAAACTTTGTCTGAAAAGCTGGACTGGGAGGAAGGGGGTTCCTTGCTGGCTTCTCCCTTCCTGGAGGTGCAGATCTATTTCTGGGGCTCTTCCAAGCGACTGCACCCTCAGATCCTGTGCTGGTCTATGTATATCTAGAGCCCATCTGGTCTGTGGGACCCCAGGCAGTGAGGGAGGGGGTCTGCTGTTCACCCTGTGAAGGGGGAAACCCCCAGGAGCAATCACTTGGCACCAAAATTTGACAGGAGGGCATGCCAGTATTTAGGACCGAGAGAGGCTTAAGGATTGAGGGGAACCTTTTTTAGGGGGCAACACCTGGTGGTGCTCAGGGGTTCCTCCTGGCTCTGCACTCAGAAATCACTCCTGGCAGGCTCAGGGACTCTATGGGATGTTGGAACTCAAATTTGGGTAGGCCGTGCCATGACTTGGCCCCTGGCATAAGTGAGACTCTTAAGTTGGAGCCCCAAAATCATCAGAGAGAGGGAGAAAAAGACAGAGAGAGAGAGAGAGAGAGAGAGAGAGCATGCACAGGGACACAGAGAGAGAAGAAACACAATGAGAGAGTGTGTGTGAGTGAGTGAGAAACAGAAATGTGGGGTGAGTGGGGGGGTATGTGTGGCCATTGTGGGGGTGTGACCCTGAGTGTCTCCTCTGCTGTGGACATTAATCCCTAACCATGGTTGGAAGTTTGCAGATTGTTTGGGAGTTGGGGAGAGAGAGAGAGAGAGAGAGAGAGAGAGAGAGAGAGAGACAGAGAGAGAGAGAGAGAGACAGAGAGACAGAGAGAGAGAGAGAGACAGAGAGAGAGACAGAGAGAGAGAGAGAACACGCACAGGGACACAAAGAGAGAAGAGAGAAACACAATGAGAGAGTGTGTGTGAGTGAGTGAGAAACAGAAATGTGGGGTGAGTGGGGGGGTATGTGTGGCCATTGTGGGGGTGTGACCCTGAGTGTCTCCTCTGCTGTGGACATTAATCCCTAACCATGGTTGGAAGTTTGCAGATCCTTTGGGAGTTGGGGAGAGAGTGAGAGAGAGAGACAGAGAGAGAGACAGAGAGAGAGAGAGAGAGAGAGAGAGAGGGAGAGAGAGACAGAGAGAGACAGAGAGAGAGAGAGCAAACGAGCCAGTGAAGACAGTAAGAGTGAGCCTCAAGCACTGCCGGCCGGGCGTGTTCCAGAAATGAAAAGAAAAAGAAAAAGTTTGAATGAGGACGAGTCGCCCTGGAGCGCCCCGGTCTGAGCCAAGGGTTTGGGGCGGGGCCGGGGCGCCCCGATTTCCGAGGCTGTGGGCGGGTCAGAGGCTCCGCACTGCCCCCCCGGCCAATAGGCACCAACTTTCCCAACGTCCCGGCGGCCGACGCCCCACTCTGGGCCTGGCGGGGCGCGGCCGGGCGCGGTCTCAGTGTCAGCGGGTCCTGCAGCCCGGAGCGGAGCAAGAGCGCGCCCCGAGCTCGAGCCAGCGCCCGCTGCCTGCCAGGATGGGGGGACCCCGGCGCCGGGAACCCCCACGGCCCGGGCCCTGCCTGCTCCTGGTCCTCCTGCAGCTGCTGCCCCAGATGCAGGCGGGTGAGCTGCGCGGGGGAGAGGGGGGGACCCTGGAGGGCGTCCCGGAGGGGAGGTCCTGAGCGCGCAGCTGCTTTGGGGGTTCTGGGGTGTGACATCTCGGGGTGTTCAGGGAACTGCCCCAAGGTTTCCCTCGCAGCGTGCAGGGAGTGTGAACTGCGTGAGTGTGAGCGCTTGTGGACGTGTTCACGCGTGTGAGTGTGAGTTCATCTCTGGGAAGGTGCAAACGTGAGCGTCTCCTCCGGCTGTGGCTGGAGCAGCGTTTGCTTTGGGGTGTGGTTGTTGGCTGCACGGATTGGGGAGTGCTGGGCGTGTGTGGTGTGGGTGTGAAGGGGGAGATTGGGGGGGAGCAGCAGGAGTGATCCCTCCTGGTCTGGGGACCCTTCTGAGGGATTTTGGGGCTGTCCAAAAAGTGGCCCCCAGGTTGTCATTCCAGTGCACGTGCCTGGAGACTCAGGGGGCCCTCAGCATCTCCCCAAAATAGCTTCACCTGCTTTGTCCTCTTCCTCCACGGTGCACTTTGGCCCCCCACCTCACCCCCCTGGTCCCCCGAGCGGATCAGCACCATGGACAGAGCCCCCGGAGGCCCTGGTGAGGGGCGCGGTGGGGCGCACCCCGCTGGAGCGCAGGGGTGGTAGTGGGGGTGGGGTGGAAATTGCCCCCCCAGCCCCACCCCAATTGAGGAACCTCGGTTTTTTTTTTTTTATCCCGAGGAATTTCTCAGCACCCCCACCCCCCTTCCAAGGGTCCCGGGGGGCCGAGGCCGGGTGAGTCAGCGCTGACGCATGCCCAGCTGTGCGCATCTGGCTGGACTCCAAACTCTGCCCTTGGACTTCTGGGTCGGGGGGCGCGGGGGCATCGAGTCAAGTCCAGGGCTTCCCGGTGGTGGTAAAAGGAGTGGAAAAAAAAAACCCAAAAAACTCAGGCCAGGCCCTCCTCGCAGATCCCTAGGAGAACTGAAGCTCCCCCAAACAGGGCACCCCTGGGTATAGCGCTCAGGTGGAGACACTCCACCCTGCCAATCCCGCGCCCCGGTGCCGGTTCCCACGGTCCAGTACAGCTGCCCACGCCTCCTTGGGCAGCACCACCCTCCTCTGGTCTCCGGGACGCCCCCACCCAGCCCCCCCTCACCCCACCAGCCTGACTCGCCCCATGGGCTGAGCTGACCGGAGCCCCTCCCTCGAGCCATTTTCCCACCACACGCGCCAGCCTGCGTGGGACCGGGACACACCATGTGTCTCCTGCTCTTCCATGTGGGCTTAATACCAGCTGGGCCACGCCGGGACACCCCCCACCCAGCCACACCCCAACCTCTCCCTGCCCCATTCCCTTTCTGTGCGCGCGCGCACGCCCGGTCCATCACCAGAATTTGGAGAAACAAGAGATGCTACTCAGCGGCTTCTCTCCAACCCTCCATCCTCTGAAGTCTGGACCCGCACAGGGGCGAGGCAGTGGGGGGCAGGGCAGTGGGGTCCTGGAGGGACCCCCACCTCCCGCGGGCTGTGCTCAATGGTTCTTGTGTGTTTGCTTGTCCAGCCTCCAGGCCTGAGAAGAAAGCTCAGTCAGTTCCCCAAAGGTCATCACGAACAGACCCCGCCACGGAAGCCGGGATGTTGAGGGGTTGGGGGCTGGATAGAACTTTTTAAGCGATGGGTGGAGGGGAGACCCGTGGAAGAGGGGCTGGCGTGGGGTCCGAGTAAATGGAAGTTGGAAACAGACACATCGAGTGGGGTATTGGGGCTCACCCTTCCACAGCTTGGGTAATGGTTCCATGATGGGGTCTCTGTGGTCTGCTGAGCCTGGGAGCCCCAAATCTTTGTCCCAGGAGGCCAAATGCCTCTTAATACACCCTGGTGATAGATCTGACAATTCAGGGGGACTGAGGAGGGTGGTGGTTACTGATCTACATTCAGGGGGAAAATGGGGAGCAGCAGGATGCAGAGGGGACAGTGGGAAAGGCGCCTTCCTTGTGCGCAGTTGACCCGGGTTCTGTCCACAGGGTACCCCATGTATGGTCAGGAGTGATCCCTGAGCACTATCTAGTACAGCCCCCCTTGATAAAAAAAAGAAAGTGAAGGAAGGAAAGAGAGAGACAATGAGAGAGAATCACAGATCAGCAACAGATGGGGGCAGGGTAGGAGTTGGACAGATAATCTTGGGGAGACCCCACCCAAAAGAGGGGCTGAGAAGGCAGGGACAAAGGAGGGAGTCGGCTTGGCAAGGGTCCCTCACTGCGGGGGGGCCTCTGTGGCTTCTGACCCAGGAGCAACCAGCCCCCCACTTGCACATCTCATCCCCCACCCTGGTTCTTAGCGGTGAGGTCATTGCAGTCCCCCCAGGGTGAGGTCGTGGGCAATTTGACAGAGTGATTCCTGCTAACAGAAGGCTGGGTCAGGGGGTTAGTGGGACAGTCTGGGGGGCTGATCCACCCATCGGGGCCCAGGGAACCCCTCCTTCTTGCCTAGCCCATGTGGTTCCACTTAGCCCTGGCGGACTTGGTGGGGCGGGGCGGGAGGCCAGGCTAGGAGCTGGGGGGACCATTCCTTGGCTAGGGGTGGGGAGGCCGTGTAAGGAGTGCAGGTCAGGGGTTATGGGGAGAGGAGCTCGGAGACCAGACAGAATCAGAGATCGGAAGTCAGCGTGGTCAGAAGGAGGAGGCCTAGAGTGGTGGTAGTCAGGGAGGAGGTTTGTGGGGTCAGAGGGAAGAGGCCAGGGGAGGTGGGAGTCAGAGGGTGGAGGTCGTGGGCTATGGTGGCCAAGGAGGAAGCCAGCGGGTTTGGGTAGTCAGAGGGAGGAGGTTGGGGTGATGGTGGTCAAAGGGGAAGGGTCAGGGGAGATGGAAGTCAGAGGATGGAGGTGGTGGGTGATGGTGGCCAAGGAGGAAGTCAGAGGGTTGGGTAGGTGGTAGTCAGAGGGGGAGGTCAGGGGTGATGGTGGTCCTGGAGCACTTGAGTAACCCGTTCTCTGAGCAGGGTTTCCCCTGGCAAGGCAGAGCAGGGCCTCAGCCACGGCCCCAGGGCCTTGTTGCGGGCGTGTGCAGAGGGAGCGGGGGACAGTCTGGCTCTGGGGCCCCGCCAGGAACCTTTGATTCATCCCAGAACTAGGTCAGCATTTTTTTTTTTCTTTTTTTGCTGTTTCTCACCAAAAGTCCAGGAAGAAATAAAAACAAGAGTCAACAAGCTGATGAACAGCTGTGGGGGTAGCAGGGGGGGGGAGTCACTGGCCATTTCCAGGGCCCACAGACAGGGGGGTAGTGAGTGTCCCCCAACCTGAGCTGTCCACCCGGGCCCCCCCGCATTCTTTGGAGCAGCGCCCCCTCCTCCCTGCAGATCCTGTGGATGTGCTGACAGCTCTGGGCCTCCGAGGGGGCCGGGCTGGTGTTCCTGAGAAGCCTGGTCTGTGCCCCCAGAGGAGCCCTCGGGGCGACCGAGCTTTCGGGGTGAACAAGGCCAGCAGCGGCCTGGCAGTTCCCACGAACGAGCTGTTCCCGGGTGAGTGGGGCTGGGTTTCCCCTTGGGAAATTGAGGTGCTAGCCTAAGTGTGTGGGGTCCAGCAGGCCAGCAGAGCTTTTCTCTTCCCTTGGTTCCCCCAGATGGCTTTCCAGAGAACTTCTCGGTGCTGGCCACGCTGCGGGCCGAGCTGGGCCAGCCGTCGGTCCTGCTGTCCGTGTACGACCAGGCTGGGACCCTGCAGATAGGCCTGGCTCTGGGGCCCCTGGGGGACCCCTTCCTCCCCCTTCCCAAGCACATCAACCTCACAGATGGCAGGTGGGCAGATGGAGGTGGGATGGGGAGTAGGGGTACCCCTGGGGGGTGCAGTGAGCTCCACCCCCACCCTACCCTTCTCTTTTCCAGGTGGCACCGGTTGGCACTGAGCGTGGACGGGGCAGCCGTGACCTTGGTCTCTGATTGTGTCCCTCAGCTGCCTGTCCTGAGACCGGGGCATCGGCTCATCAGTACGGCAGGAATCACAGTATTGGGGACCCGGAACCCCGGGGAGAAAGCTTTTGAGGTACGGGGGGACAGAGGGACATTTGTCACAGCCTGAGTCCAGAGACTTGGTGATGGGGCACAGAACAGGTTTTTGGGGAAGCAGAAAGATTGGGGGGCCTGTGAGATATACGGCATGATGAGATGGGTGACCCCCCCATAACATGATGGTAGGGGACGGGGAATGGTGGCATGTGGCTGTGCAGGTGAGGGCCAGTTTGTGGGTGTTGAGGGGCCAGGTTATACACACACACCCCCACATGCAAAACGACAAGGCCTTGATACTCATTCTACTTGTCCCCAAATGTTCATAGGGACCCTAGGAGCTAGTGTCCCCGAAGGGGTATGGAATGGGTAGATGTGCTTTGGGGGACCCCGCTTGGACCTTTCCTCTTCTTAGAGGGTCCTACTTAGGAGGTTTGGGGCCAGCAGTGCCAAGCTGAGAAAGGGGGTTGGAAACAGCCCAGGGCAGAATGTTGGGTGCCCCTGACTTTCCACTCTCGTTCCAGGGAGACATCCAGGAGATGCTGATCAGCAGGGACCCCCAGGCTGCCTTCCAGGCCTGTGAGCTGCACCTTCCAGGATGTGACCCCACGGTGAGTGAAGGGCAGGTCTGGCCTGAACCCCCAGATCCAGCTAGTGACCTCAGCCCCGGCCTGGCCCTTCTCGCCTGTCTGAGCCCTGACCCTGGAGGTGCCAGGGCTGTGGCCTGGGGTTAAGGGGGACAATCTTCCCAGCATCCCCAGGCTGAACCAGAGACAGAGACGCCACCCCCCAAAAGGAAGAAGGGCAAGGGGAAGAAGAAGGAGCGGGGCCGCAAGGGAAAGGGCCGGAAGAACAAGGACAAGGACAAGGCGACCTCAACCCCCACCCCGGGGCCTCCAGACACTCAAGTAAGGAGCTGTGGCCTCTCACCTTTACCAGGCCTGGAGGCCCTGCCTCAGTTTCCACTCTGCAGTCTGAGTTCTCCCTTTCACTGAGGCCCTAACCTTGAGCTCTGGGCTGGGGATGCTCAAAGGGCGTTTGCTCTCTCTCTCTCTCTCTCTCTCTCTCTCTCTCTCTCTCTCTCTCTCTCTCTCTCTCTCTGTCTTTCTCTGTCTCTCTGTCTCTCTCTCTCTCTCTGTCTCTGGGGGATACTCAGAGGGTGTTAGTTCTCTCTCTCTCTCTCTCTTTCTTTCTCTCTTTCTCTCTCCTCCTCTCCTCTCCTCCTCCCTGTCTCTCTCCTCCTCTGCCTGCTTGCCTGTCTGTCTGTCCGTCTGTCTGTCCCTCCTTCCTCTCTCTGTCTGCCCAGCCACACCCTCCGGGCTAGGCTGTGCCTGGCTCAAGGTCAAGTGGGGCGCTCCCGGAGTCTGGCCCCGAATCCAGCCCCTGACCCCAGCTCTGGACGCTGGAGCACAGCTGCCCAGCCCAGCCCGGCCTCTCCACCGCCCCCGGGGCTCCCCCTGCTGGCAGCCCGGCGCAGGCTCGGGGTGTCCTCTGGGTCCCCCGCCTTTTCGTCCCTGGTTTTGGCTACCCGGCTCTTTCCTGGTGCTGGCCTGGGTTCGAACTGGCGCCTTACTCTGCGCCCCGCTTCCACTTCGTCTTTATTGCCAGAACCGTTCGTCTGTCACGGCTCCTCCGCCCGCTGCGAGCCCGCCTCCGAGCCCCTGGCCTGCTGCTACCAGCGCCCCGGGGATGGGGACCGGGTTCGGTACTGAGACCGTGATCTCGGGCAGCAGCGCCCCTGACTTCGAGGTCAGCATGCAGAGTACTGGGGGGCAGAGTGGGGTCCAGCACTGGGAAGTTAGGGCCCAACAGAGTGGGCTTGTGTGTTTTGATCTTTCCAGGGGGGCCTGAACCCAGAAAGTGGATCTGAACTGGGGACCCCGGAATCGACGTTGGCCGGAGAGGATGATGAAGGGGGTAACCCCACCTTGGGCCCCAACTTCCGGGCAGCTGAACAGTCATTGCAGACTCAATTCCAGATCTTGCCAGTGAGCTGGGGTGGTGGTTTTGGGGAGGGGGCCCTGCACTAGGATCTAGCTGCCCCCCTTGTTGTTGTTGTTGTTGTTGTTGTTCTGTTTTGCTTGTTTGGGGCCTCACCCTTCTATGTTCAGTGGCTCCTCCTGGCTATGCATCAGGAATCACTCCTGGAAGTGCTTGGGGAAATGCTATAGGATGCCGGGGATAGAACCCGGGTCAGCCGTGTGCAAGGCAAACATCTTCCCCGCTGTGCTCTTCTCAGCTTTTCTCTCCACATGAACCCAAGTGCTTGCATGTGCCCTTGAATGTATGTTTATGAGGCACGTGTGATGTGTGAGTACATACGTGATCAAACGACATGTGCATGTGTGACCTGGTTAGCTGTCACTTCTGTATCTGAGACTTGGGGTTCCCCTCTTTCCATTCCAGGACGCTGGAGAGAAGGGGGCTAAAGGAGAACCAGCGGTGGTTGAAAAGGTGAGGAGGGCCTGGACGGGACTGGAAGGGAGAGAGATTGTCTGGGTGGGGATGGGGTGCTGGGAGGGGACGGGATTCACGAACCACGAACTCATATCTCCCCTTAGGGATGGAAGTTTCCGGGCCCTCCGGGAGTTGCAGGACCTCGCGTGAGTGCTGGCGTCTCCCCACTTCCTTTCTTGCAGCTGTAGAGGGAAGAGTTGGGTGGAAGGTTCTGGACCAGCCCAGCCCACTGTTAGGACTTTAGGGGTTCACATGCTGTCCAGTGGGTTGGGCTGGGAGTTGGGGTGACCAGGAATGGCTGAAGGGTAGCCTGGCCAAAACCCTGCCCCTTCCTTTTGTGACTTCCCTTTGTCCCCAACAGGGCGTTACTGGCCCACCAGGCCCTTCCGGCCCCCCTGGAACTTCTGGGGACAGAGGCCTGCCGGTAAGAGACCCCAAGACATTGATGGGCATTGAGGTTGGGCTTGGGGGTCTGAGTGGCTGGGACCTCTGTCTGTCTGTCTCTCTTTTGTTTTTGACCACACCCAGCAGTGCCCGGGGTGACTTCCAGCACTGCGCTCTTTGTAGGTTTGGGGGGCCCATGGTATGCCGGGGATCAAATCCCACTTAGCCATCTGCCTTCCCCACTGTTCTATTACTCCGGCCCCTGTTTTGGTTTTTGGGCCAAGCCCCACAATGCTCAGGGCTTCCTCCTGGCTCTGTGCTCAAGGATCCCTCCTGGGGTGCCAGGGATAGAACTCAGGTCGGTCGTCTGCAAGGCCAGCGCTACCTCCATCTTTACTACTTTGATGATCTCCCTCTGCCCCCACCTGACTCCCTTCCCTCTATCCTCCTGTCCGTGTCCCCCCAACAGGGCCCCCCTGGCCTCCCAGGAATACCAGGAGTGGACGGTATCCGTGGCCTGCCGGGCACCGTGATCATGATGCCGGTGAGAAGGGGGTGAGGCCGGGCCTGCTGGGAAGGGAAACCCCAGACCCACGAGATGGGGACCCACTCATCCCACACTGCCCACCCCCCCAGTTCCACTTTGCAAGCAGGTTCCTCGGAGGACCCCCAGTGTCCTTTCAGCAGGCCCAGGCTCAGGCGGTGCTGCAGGAAACTCAAGTGAGTTGGGAGAACAGTGGGGGGGGGGGGCTGGCAGGGAGGGGGTGCTGGGAGGACTGAGAGAAGGACATTGGTGGCATCTAGAAAGCCATTCTTAGGGGACAAGTGTCAGCTTTGGGGAGGGCCAGAGAGAGAACAGGGGGCAGGCGCTAGCCTGGATGTGGCCCCAAGACTGGTTTGGTTCCTAGCACTGCTAGAAGATCCCCCAAAACACCACCAGGAGATGCTCCTGAGCACCGCTAGGTGGGGCTTAATACAGCAGGGGCTGGGGTCAGAGAGATACATAGTCGGTGGTTCGAATCCTGGTATCCCATATAGTCCCCGAACCTGCCAGGAGCGATTTCTAAGCGAACATAGAGCCAGGAGTGATCCAAAAAGAAAAAAAAAAAAAAAAAAAAAAAAAAAAGAAAACAACAACAAAACCAACAAAAAGCAGCAGGGGCTACAGCAATGGGACTGCTGGCCTGGCTTTGATCCCCAGCATCCTTTAAGGAGCCCCTGAACACCACTGGGTGTAATCCCTGAGCACAGAACCAGAAGTCAGCTCTGAGAACTTGCTAAAAACCAAACACACAAACTCACCACCGACCCCATCAAGAGCCTTAGTTGGGGGTTGGGGGGCGTGGGTGGGGGTTCGGGAACCTGAGGCTGTGCCTCTCTCTGTCTCTCCAGCTTTCTATGAAGGGCCCTCCTGGCCCGGTGGGGCTCACTGGGCGCCCGGGTCCCGTGGTAAGTGATGGGTGCTGTGTGGGATCAGAGTACTTCATGGAGAGGGGGTGCCTACTCGAGCCTACCCACTGTCTCGGTTTTGTTTTCCTCGCCCTGCCCAGGGTCTTCCGGGTTATCCTGGTCTGAAAGGAGAGATAGGAGAGATTGGTCCACAGGTGAGGGGGATGGAGGGGCAGGGGGACCCCCAATGTCTGTGTGTCCTCAGTAATGCTGGAAAGTTCTCTGCCTCTCTGTCTTGGGACCCTCCTCCCCCTCCCCCTCTTCCCCTCATCTCCCTTTCCTCCTCCTCTTAGGGTCCCCGAGGCCTTCAGGGACCTATTGGGCCACCTGGCCGGGAAGGCAAAATGGTGAGTGACTCTGGGTCCTCTACTGTGCCCTGTCTGACCCCTTCCTCCACACCAGGCTCAGTGGGTGTTCCTGGTTCAGGACCCCCAGATCAGGCACTGCCCTGTGGGGAGGTTCCGTGTGCGCTCTGCCTGTGTACTCGAGGCCTCGGGTTCGACCCGCTCCCTGCTCCCCCTCAAACACTAATAGAGGTTTCTCTGGCATTGCCCCTCCCTTCCCTGCTAGGGCCGGACTGGAGCAGACGGAGCCCGGGGCCTGCCTGGGGAAACAGGACCCAAGGTAGGTGACAGCCAACGGGTGGGGGGCTCTTGGGGGCAGGGGAGCAAGCAAGTGTCAAGGCGGCAATGGGGTGTCGTTTCAGGGCGACCGGGGTTTTGACGGCCTCCCTGGGCTGCCTGGGGAGAAGGGCCAGCAGGTGAGTGAGCCCCTGTAGCCATGGCCCCCCCAATATCTGTATCCACCCCAGACACACCATGCCCCTCTGGTACCCTGACCCCCTCCATGTGTCTGAGTCCTCCACTTTGGGGGGATGCTTTGCTCCCCCATTTCACCTCTTCATTCTCCTCTGCTCCATCCCAGGGCGATTTTGGCCGGGTGGGGCAGCCAGGCCCCCCTGGAGAAGACGGCAGGAAGGTGAGTCTGGGGGGTGTGGGGGGCTGGAAGGCACCATCCTGAGTTTGGGTGTACAAGTTCTGGGTGAGGTGTGAGGATCTACCGCTAGGGGGCTGGACATGGGCGGGAGAGTCAAGGCAGGGCTTGTCAGGTGGGACAATAGTCCTGGGGTGCCCCAGGCCCCCCTCCCCAGCTGATGTGTCTTTTCTGTAGGGAGTGGAGGGACCCCCAGGTCCAGTTGGCCAGGCCGGGGAACCGGTGAGTGGGGCGGACTCCACTGGGTGCAGTGGGAGGGTGGTGGGACTCTATTGGGGGATAGGCTCACCCCTCTTTTCTCCCTGCAGGGTCTCCGGGGACTGACAGGTCCCAGAGGCTCCCCTGGCCCCCTGGGACGAAGGGTAAGACTGTTTCCACACCCCTGAACCCCTCTCTCTGCATTTCTCCTTCCTTCCTATGTCCTCTCCCTTGTCCCCAAACTCCCCTCAGGATCTCAGACCCAGGCTCCTACATTGGGGCTATCATATTCAACTCTACTCTTCCCCTTCAGGGCATCACTGGTGTGGACGGTGCTCCGGGGCCCAAAGGAAATGTGGTAGGTGCCTGTCTCTCAGGGCTCCTCCATGAACCCTAAGGCCCTCCATTTCCTCATCTCTCCCCACCCCTCTGAGGCTAATCGATGCCTCAAGGATATGAACCCAAGTCCACTTCTCTCCAGGGGCTTCCTGGAGAACCAGGCCCTCCTGGCCAGCAGGGGACCCCCGGATCGCAGGTCTGAGTTGTCCTCCCTAATGTGGGGAGTGGGGGGCACCCCTAGGGTTTCTCATGTTGCTTTGCTCACTGTCTCTTTCTCATGTCTGCCTGTGCCCCCGTGCCCCTGTTTTGGTCTTCAGGGACTGTCTGGCCCCCAGGGACCGATCGGTGCCCCCGGAGACAAGGTGGGTGTTGGCTCACCAGCCCCCCAGTTTTTATTCCTCTTCCCCCCTTTATTACCTGATGGGAATGAGCTGTGGTATAATTTCCAGAGCCAACCCAGAGCCACAGCTGTGGCCTTGAGTGGGCCTGGAAACCAACCCAAGTCAGAGTCCTCCCAGGAGGAAAGTTAGAATTGGGGGGGGGGACCCTCAAGAGCTGGAAATATTAAAAAAAAAAAAAAAAGAGAGAGCTGGAAATATCAAGGATTGAGTCGGGATTAAGGTTCTTGTCTCTATTGGGGCAGTGTTGGGCCATACCCGGCAGTGCTCAGGTATCAGTACCCTTGACTCTGTGCTCAGTCAGGGTTCATTCCTGGTGGGGCTCGGGGTACCAGGGATCGAACCTGGGTCAGCTGCATGCAAGCCAACTGCCCCCCCAGTACTATTGCTCCTGCCCATGGTAGGAGACTTCAGAGCTCAGTAGAGTTGGGGGAATGACCATCACTCATTATGTTTGGGCCATGGTCTGCCTGTCCTTAGGCTTCAAAAAGTAGCCCCGTGTCTGGGCAGGGCTGTTCCTGGGGGTACACTGAGTTCTGAGCACCCCCCCCCCATCTCTCCCTTTCTCATTTCTTTTCTCAGGGCCGCCCCGGAAATCCAGGCATTCCAGGCGTGCCAGGATCTGAGGGTCCTCCGGTGAGACATGGCAGGAGGGAGACAAGGGAACTTTGGGTTTAGGGGTTGGTGCTCAGGAGCCTGGGGGTGACCCTTCCCCAAACAGTGCCAGGGATGGAGGAGGCTGCACCTCCTGCACCTCTCTGAGCCACCTCCTGGTTTGCCCCTTGCCTCCACAGGGCCACCCAGGCCACGAGGGTCCCACAGGCGAGAAAGGAGCTCAGGTGAGTGACTGGAAAGAGGCTGAGGAGGGGGTCGGGAGTGGGACCCTGACGGGGGGGGGGTTTCTCTGAGAAGGGCAGGACTGAACTCTATTGATCTCTCCATGCAGGGCCCAGCAGGGTCGGCCGGACCACCCGGCTACCCTGGACCCCGAGGTGTGAAGGTAGGTGCTTCCGGGGACCCCAGGCAGTGCTGGGCATAAACTTTTGTGGGGAGAGGGATCAGCCCCTTAGGCAGACGGGGAGAGTTTGGTTCCTGAGGGGGGCAGCAGAAAGTTGTGTTACTAATCCCCAACTCAGCAGTACAGAAGCCAGCTGAAACTAGACTACATATATTCGCTCAAGTGAGGGTGTAGTTGGAATAAGGGCTGATTATTATTATTATTATTATTGTTATTATTATTAATTCTTTTGGGTCACACTCAGCAGTGCTCAGGGCTTGCCTTTGGCTCTGTGCTTAAGGATGTCTTACTCAGGGGTCACTCTTCCTAGCATGATCTTTGAGGCTGTACCCTCTCTCCAGCTCTAGTTGTGTGGTTTTTTTGTTTTGTTTTGTTTTGTTTTTTTTGGGTTACACCCAGCAGCGCTCAGAGGTAACTTCTGGCTCTACACTCAGAAATTGCTCCTGGCAGGCTTGGGGACCATATGGGATGCTGGGATTCGAACCAACGTCCTTCTGCAGTCAAGGCAAACGCTCTACCTCCATGCTATCTCTTTGGCCCCTCTAGTTATTTGTTTAATATATATATATATTTGGAGCGATAGTGCAGCAGTAGGGCATTTGCTTTTCATGCACTTGATCCAGGGCAGACCTTGGTTCCATCCCGTGTCCCAAAGGGTCCCCCAAGCCAGGAGCGATTTCTGAGCGCATAGCCAGAAGTAACCCCTGAGCATCCCTGGGTGTGGCCCCCAAACCAAACATATATGAGGGCTGGAGTGATAGCACAGTGGGTAGGGTGCTTACCTTGTACACGGCGGACCCGGGCTCAATCCCTAGCATTCCATATGGTCCCCCAAGCCTGCTAGGAGTGATTTCTGAGTGCTGCCGGCGTGTCCCAAAAACAAACAAAAAACTATTAATATCGTTAACATTTAAGCATTCATGTTGAATAATACATACTAATACATTCTAAATACGTAATTATACCTGTAATTGCAATCTGTGTTGTAGCAGTGTTTAATTACATTGCAAATCAGAAACCAACTAGCCACAGTTGGTTTCTGGTTTAGTCTATAACGTAACTGGTGACTCCGAGTTCCTTAAACTGCCCTGGGCTATGATCACTGACTTTTGTTAGTTTCGAGCCAATTTCACCGTCTGCGTAGATTTCTCTTTTGGCCTTTTCGCGTCCATGCCGGCATCAACTTCCCAGTTTGTCCATTTCATGTTGATTTCACGATCTGTCCATTTCCGGCTCCTGTTCATTTCATGTCAATTTCACTGTCAGTTCCCCGTCTGTTTCCTTGTATTATCAATTTCGCCTGGCTCCCTGTTTTGCTCCGGCAGCGGGAGTCTATTATTCAAGACCCAAGCGCTGGCCAAGTGCAAGGACGCTGCTTCTCATCCCCGTTCATCTCGGCCAAGCGCAGCATTTCCTGCCGCCCGTGCGGTGCTGGGCAGCTGTGCTCCCTTGGAGCTGGCGCTCAACACAGACTCGCCTTGTTGCCAGCCACAGAGTCCCATTGTGGCCCGGACAATGAGGAACATTCCTCCGCTTCAGACGGGGCCCAGGGCCTGGAATGTTCCTTCTCCTTGTCCTGCCAGAAGTAATCGCGGACACGGTGTCTTCATGCGGTTTCCCCACCGTACCTCTTGGGAGTCCATTGTTTAGAAATTGGGCCGTTTCTGAACCCTGCTTTTACGCCTTCTGTGGGAAAGAGAATGGAAAGTGCAAATGGGGGTTTAGGCGATGGATCTGGCTCAATCCCCAGCACCCATTAGGTTCCCCCGAGCATTGCCAGGAGTGATCCTTGAACTCAGAGCCAAGATTTTGGCTCTGAGCTCTGCTGGGAGAGGCCCAAAAAGGAAAATAAACAGTGGTGGGGTTAGGGGGAAGGTTATTTCCTTTAGGATGCTTCTTTTTTTAAAATTTTTTAATTTTTATTGCTGCTTTCTTTGGTTTGAAGC
This sequence comes from Suncus etruscus, assembly GCF_024139225.1. Taxonomy (NCBI): domain Eukaryota; kingdom Metazoa; phylum Chordata; class Mammalia; order Eulipotyphla; family Soricidae; genus Suncus; species Suncus etruscus. The sequence goes on along the minus strand of NC_064862.1, from coordinate 89,665,574 downwards.
TACGCCCAAGGGTGTTCAGGGCTGACTCCTGGCTCTGCACTCGGGTCCATCTTGGTGGGTTTATGGAACCCTCTAGGATGCTGGGGATCAAACCCTGGTCAGCATCATGCAAGGCAAGAGCCTTTTCGGCTGTCCTAGCTCTCAGAAAGTCCTGAAAGCATTTTATTTATTTATTTAGCTTTTCTTGGGGGGCGCACCCATTGGTGCTCTGTGCCCAGAAATCACTCCTGGCGGGGCTGGGCGGTGGCGCTAGAGGTAAGGTGCCTGCCTTGCCTGCGCTAGCCTTGGATGGACCACGCTTCGATCCCCCGGTGTCCCATATGGTCCCCCAAGCCAGGAGCGACTTCTGAGCGCATAGCCAGGAGCAACCCCTGAGCGTCACCGGGTGTGGCCCAAAAACCAAAACCAAAAAACAAAAACAGAAATCACTCCTGGCAAGCTCAGGGGACCCTAGGGGATGCTGAAGAAGGAACCTGAGTTGATCACATGTTTACCTTCCCTACTTTGCTGTCACTCTGACCCCTGAAAGCATTTTTTTTTTTAATCTTCCAGGGAACCTCTGGCAACCGGGGCCTCCAGGGAGAGAAAGGAGTGAAGGTGAAGGAGGAGGGAATTAGGGGTGGGTGAAGGAGAGCCCCAATAATGAGCCCTGGGGCTGTGTCCCCCAAAACCCTAACATCTAACCTATTCCCCTGCCCAGGGAGAGGATGGTTTCCCTGGTTTCAAGGGTGATGCGGGGCTCAAAGGCGATCTGGTAAGGGGACCCCACATGGTGAGGTGTGGTGTGGGGACTAAAGGGAGGGGAATGCTTAGGGCCTGAAGTGGGACCTAGAAATAGAGCCTTATTTCCATCGTAGGGGCCCCCTGGTGCCCCTGGTCTTCGGGGAGAGGATGGACCAGAAGGGCTGAAGGGGCAGGAAGGATTGGCCGGCGAAGAGGGGCCTCCGGGATCAGCAGGAGAGAAGGTGAGTGTCCTGTGTCCCTTGGAGACACCCTCGGACTGCAGGCACGGTGTCACCCATCTTTTCCACTGTCCACCCATCTGTCCACTTCCTGTTCCCTCCACTGTCCCCTCAGGAGCTCGGTTACCTTTCTGCCTCCTTCCTGCCTTCTGCCCAGCACTGAATTTCCTTACCCCTTACCTCATTCATGCTTTTATTTTTTTGATTTTGGGTCTTACCAGGCGATGCTCTGAGGTTATTCCTGGTTCTGTGCTCAGACATCACCCCTGGCAGGCTCAGGGGACCATATGGGATGCTGGGATTCGAACTGCCATCCGTCCTGTGTTGGTTGCGTGCAAGGCAAATGTCTTACCTATCACTCCGGCCCCTCATTCAGGCTTTTTTCCCCAAAAATAATTTTTGGGGGCATACTGGCAGTACTCAGGGGTTCCTCCTAGCTCTTGTGCTCAGAAATTATTCTTGTCAGGCTTGACCCTATGGGATGCTGGGTTGGAACCCGGGTCAACCACATGCAAGGCAAATGCCCTCCCCGCCGCTGTGCTATTGTCCCCAAGACACCCCAGTTTGCCAATTTCTGAGCTCCTTTTTTTTTTTTTTTTTTTTGGTGTTTGGGCCACACCCAGCGGTGCTCAGGGGTTACTCCTGGCTGTCTGCTCAGAAATAGCTCCTGGCAAGCACGGGGGACCATATGGGACACCGGGATTCGAACCAACCACCTTTGGTCCTGGATCGGCTGCTTGCAAGGCAAACGCCACTGTGCTATCTCTCCAGGCCCTGAGCTCTTTTTTCTGTCTTCTCTGCAGGGCAAGCTTGGATTGCCTGGGCTTCCCGGCTATCCAGGACGGCCAGGCCCTAAAGTAAGTAGGAAAGGAGATGTGGGTGACCAGGAAAGGTGGGGGATCTCTGACACACCCACCGCCTGGCGCCCACTTCTCCCTTCTCTGTCTGCACACAGGGATCAAGTGGATTCCTGGGACCCCCGGGGCCATTAGGAGAGAAGGGAAAGCGGGTAAGTTGTGAGTGTGCGTATGCATGTTAGCATATATGAATGTGTGTATGTAAAGGTATGTTATGTAAGTCAGTGCAGACACCAGCCAACATGCAGAAGGAAGGGGCTTTTGGGCCACTTTTGGCCTGGCGTCTTTGCCCCATAACTTTTTTCTTTCCCTCCCTCTGCCTTCTCTCTTTCCTCTAGGGGAAGGCAGGGCAGCCAGGCCTGGAAGGAGAGCGGGGTCTGCCGGTAAGAAAAGGGGGTTCTCCCTCCCACTCTGTTAAGCTGAGGGCCAGCAGGCTAGAGGGGGGCAGTGAGAGGAGTAAGGGGTTCTGAATGGGTGGAAAAGGGGCTTGGGGCAGAAAGAGGTCCCCAACTTCCCTTTCACTGCTAATCTTAGCTTTCTTTTTTTTTTTGTTCAGGGCTCCCGTGGAGAAAGGGGCCAGCTAGGAGCCACTGGACAACCAGGCCCCAAGGTAAAGGGTGATGGCCCTTCCCATTCCTTCCAGCATAATCGGGCTCCTTCCAGGCCTTCAGTATGTGGGTTCCTTCATTTCAGGGTGATGTGGGCCAGGATGGGGCCCCAGGAACTCCAGGAGAAAAGGTGAGTGTTGGGCGGTACATGCGTGTTGGGGGATGGCAGAGGTGGGAGAAATACCGCACCCTTTCTGCCAGAGGCGGGTCAAGGACTCAACGTCCTCCCTGTCACACACGGGGTTTGGTGTGGGCAAAGGAACTCTTAGGGAGTTTCACACACACTTGGACACACACACACACACACACTCAAGTGTCGGGGAAACTCACCGTCTTCCTCTTTCCATTTCAGGGACCCCCCGGTCTGCAAGGCCCCCCTGGATTCCCTGGGCCCAAGGGCCCCCCTGTGAGTAGCCTTGCCTGGTGCGGTGCTGGGGCGCGCAGAGAGTAGATGCCCCGCATTTCGGCCTCACCTCACTCCCTCTTTGTCCCCAGGGTCCTCAAGGCAAGGATGGGCGACCAGGGCACCCTGGTCAGAGAGGAGAACTGGTGAGTGGACCCTGTGGGCTCGCCTGGAGTTGTTGGGGCTCAGTCATGATGGTGCTGGGTAACCCTGTGGTGCTGTGGATGGGCCCAGGGGTCCCACTATGAAGCTTTCAAGCTTTCTGTCCCCAGTGCTGACTCCGAATCAGTCACTTGTTATCTTAATTCCTGCCCACTCTGTCCTGCCTGGAGGGGGCCATGGTGCCATATACATTGTGCTACGGGGAGCTCCTATTCCATTCTGGATGCTTATGGGAAGTTGCAACCCACCCGGTAGGCAGAGTTCCCCTGATGGTCACATATGGTCGCACCGGGGATTGAACTCCCGACCACACAGGATGGCAGCAACTTCCTCCTTCCACTTTTCCCCACTAGCTCCGTTTCTGCACCCCTGTGACCACCCCCATTTCCTGTCTATCCTCAGGGTTTTCAGGGCCACACAGGCCCACCGGGACCAGCCGGAGTCCTGGGCCCTCAGGTAAGACATGTTCCTATGACAGTCTCCAAGTTCGGTGCCTGTTTGGGGGAGTTTTGGGGAGTTGGTGGATTTCAGGTACGCCCTCCCCGCTCATGGCTCCCCTGCTCTGTGGCAACAGAATCCTTTTGTCCTTTCTCTCCAGGGGAAAGTTGGGGATGCCGGGCCTGTGGGTGACAGGGGTTCCCCAGGGCCCCCCGGACCTCCTGGAGAACATGGCCTTCCGGGCGCTGAAGGCAGTGAAGGTGTCAAGGTCAGCCAGGTCCCAGAACACCCCAGCACAGACCAGGGGGCGAACTTCCTCTTTGTGGGGTCTGATGTCCCTACTCATGCTCCGTAGGGAGACCTGGGCCCACCGGGACCACTTGGGAAGGAAGGACCAACTGGACTCCGGGGCCTGCCTGGCCCCCTCGGAGCGGTTGGTGACCCCGTGAGTATCCACCGGAGCCCCCATCCACCCCTCTCTGCAGGTACAGCGGGAAAGGAATGAGGGGCTCAATGGAGGGATGTAGGGTGGCAGGTCGTGGTATATGTGGGACCCACCATGCACATAAAACTCTGGAGGTTGAGACCCCTGATGTGGGGTACCTGGGCTGAGGGTGGGATCCAGAGCACCCCCGTGAGTGAGCACAAACCCCACAGGAATAATTTTCTCCTCCAGGGACCTGCTGGCTTGAAGGGGGACAAAGGCCCTCCAGGCCCCGTCGGGGCCAATGTAAGTTTGACACCCAACTGTGCAGGTGGGGTTCAGGGACGGGGACCCCAACTGTCACTATGGCCCCCACATTGGCATCCACAGCAGGCCCGAGTCACCTAGAGAGTCTCAGTTTCTTCACCTATAGCCACAGCCTTGAAATGTTTGGGGTGGCCGGGGATGAGACGGGTTCAGAGGAGATTCAGGGCAATGCAAGCCAGTGAGAAAAATAGTTCAGGGTCAGAGCTGTAGTACTGTGGGGTAGACACTGGCCTCGTACAGGGCCAGTCCAGGTTCCGTCCCAGCCATCCCACATGGTCCACATGGTCCCTTCCCCCAGCCACCTCTACCCCCAGTTCCTCCAGAAGTGGCTCCTGATTGCAGAGCTAAGAGTAAATCCTGAGCACCACCATTTGTGGCCACAGTACTGAAAGGAAAAGAAAATAGGGACCGGAGAGATAGCACAGCGGTAGGGCTTTTGTTTGCCTTGCATGAGGCTGACCAAAGACAGACCTGGATTCGATCCCGGCATCCCATATGGTCCCCGTGCCTGCCAGGAGTGATTTCTGAGCACAGAGCCAGAAGTAACCCCTGAGCACGGCTGCCCCTCCACCCCCAATTAAAAAAAAAAAAAGAAAAGAAAATAGTGCAGGGTCTGAGGGATAGCATAGTGGTGGGGGATTAGCCTTGTACGCTGCCAACCAAGGACAGACCCGGGTTCAATTCCTGGCATCCCCTACGGTCCCCCAAGCCTGCCAGGAGTGATTTCTGAGCATAGAACCAGGAATAAGCCTGAGCACCACAGGGTGTGATTCAAAAACAAAAACAAAACAAAATAGTGCAGAGAGGAGAAGGAAGATTTGGGTCCAGGCTGTTGGACTAATTGGGTCCTACAGGTGAGCTGGGTGGCCCGAGCTAAGAGCGTTTCTAGTGGGCCCGGAGAGATAGCACAGCGGCATTTGCCTTGCAAGCAGCCAATCCAGGACCAAAGGTGGTTGGTTCGAATCCCGGTGTCCCATTTGGTCCCCCGTGCCTGCCAGGAGCTATTTCTGAGCAGACAGCCAGGAGTAACCCCTGAGCAACACCAGGTGTGACCCAAAAACCAAAAAAAGAGCTTTTCTAGCCAAGAGAACAGCTTGGTTTTTATTTTTGGGCCACACCTGGCAGTGCTCAGGGGCTTCACTCTGGCTCTGCATTCAGGAAACATTCCAGGTGGTGCTCTGGGTTCCTTATGGGATGCCGGGGATCGAATTGGGGTCAACCACACACAAGGCAAATTCCCTCCCTACTGTTTACTTCTCAGGCCTTAGGAAAGAACAGTGTGTGCAAAAGCCCCAGGCCTGGCTGAGAAGGAAATAGGGCGTAGTTTGGAGAGGAGAGGGCGAGAGAGGGGCACACTGGGAGCTGAGGAAGGATTTAGGCAGAGGGAGGAGCCTCAAGCTGTGGGGAGGGGACCCCCACTCGTGCAGAGACCCCACCGTCTTCTCCCTCTCTCTCTGCAGGGCTCCCCCGGAGAGCGGGGACCTCTGGGGCCCACAGGGGGTATTGGGCTTCCGGGCCAGAGCGGAGGTCAAGGCCCCATTGGCCCTGCTGGCGAGAAGGGGGCACCGGTAAGTGCTCCAACCCTTCTTTTCCCAGCACCCCACTTCTACCCTGCTTTGGTTCTTGAATCTTAAATCTGGTTTTCTGATCCCTCCACCAGGGTGAAAGGGGTTCTCCAGGCCCAGCCGGGAGAGACGGACCTCCAGGTCCTCTGGGCCTTCCCGGGCCCCCTGGACCCGCTGGCCCTTCTGGCGAAGAGGGGGATAAGGTGAGAGCAGCTTGTGGGGGCTGGGGTGGGGGCCTGGAAAGAGAGGGGGTCCCTGCTCATGTCCTTTCCTTGGCAGGGAGAAGTGGGTGCCCCTGGGCACAAGGGTAGCAGAGGCGATAAGGGGGATGCGGTGAGTAGGGGCCCCAGGCGGGGAGGTGGTGTGCCCTACCATCTTGCACCCCCAATTTGGCATCTGCCTAGGGACCCCTGAGCCAAGGCGCTGTGCCCAGCTCATGCTTCTGCTTCTGCAGCTCTGACCCCAGTCTCAGAGCCCAGGAGTCACGCTTTGGACCCATCAAACTCATGGGATGGGGCCACAGCTGCTTTATATTACTTTCGGTGAAGAGGTGGGGGTGAAGGTGGGATTGGCTATTGTTGGCCTTGCCCCTCTATGTTGACGTCTTTCTTCCCAGGGTGCACCTGGACCAACAGGGATACAGGGGCCCGTAGGACACCCAGGACCCCCGGTGAGTGTTCCCAGCCTGCTGGGCTCCTAATGGCAGGGATCTGGGGTTCCCTCACTGTGCCCCAAGCTCTTCTGCCCCGTCACTCTGAACCCCATCTCTGTGGTCCAACCTCCACTCAGACCCCACCCCTGAGCTCAGATGCCAAGTCCTCAGACTCAGCCCTGGAAGTTAACCTGCTTTGACCTTGACCTCCTTTGAGGTCACTTGAGGTCCAGCTTACTTCTGGCCGCCCCAACAGCCTTCACTTTGATCCCCCAAGTCCAGCCCCATCTGACTCCCCAACTCCCCACACTGGCCTGCCTCTCCCTCTACTCCAGCCCATGACTTTGGTTCTTACCTTGACCCACCTCGCAGGGTGCCGATGGGGCACAGGGACGCCGGGGTCCCCCAGGCCTATTTGGGCAGAAAGGCGATGATGGGGTTCGGGGCTTCGTGGGGGAGATTGGTCCCCCTGGCCTGCAGGTGCGTGTCTGGGTTTGGGGGTGTGGCCCGTGGTTCCCCTCCCACCCTGGTCCCCAATCTTATTTCTTCACCCCCAATCTTGTTTCTTTGTTTTTTCAGGGGCTGCCAGGCCCCCCCGGAGAGAAAGGCGAGGTTGGAGACGTGGGGTCCATGGTACGGATGCAGAGGCAGGAAGGGGGGGGGCTTTGGGTGGAGCCTGGGTCGTGGGGAGCCATAAGACTATTTATCATTTGAGAACGCGCTCAGTCATGTTCAGGGTTTACTTCCATCCCAGTGCTTGGGGCCCTGTGGTCCTGGCGATCGAACCCCAGGTCTCCACATCCCCTCTCACTCTCCCTGTCTGATGTTTTATTATTAACTGGTGCTCTGGGTGACCCAGATCAGGACCCTAGGGCCAGCTGCTTGCAGGTCACTCCTGCACTGTCTCTCGGCCCTGCTGTGCTGTTTATGCCACTTGAGCATCAAGGTCACATCTGGGGTGGTCACTGGAGTTTTTGGGGTGCCTTGGCCGCTGCATGCATGTCTCATCATCCCACAGGGTCCCCACGGAGCTCCAGGCCCACGAGGTCCCCATGGCCCCAGTGGAGCGGAGGTGAGGATTGGTGGGGGAGGCTCCAGTTGCTGCGAATGTGGGGCACTCATTTCTGCATGATTCGATCTGACCCCCCATATCCAGGGTTCCCCAGGGCTGCCTGGAGGAGTTGGACAGCCAGGAGCAGTGGGCGAGAAGGTGAGAGTGAGAGGCGGGGCTTAGGGGGTGTTGTGGGCTGGCTCATAGGGGTGGAGCTTAGATTAACTGGCTAGTAGGTCTTTATTGGACACACCCATTTGGGGCGTGGCTTTGGGGCGTGTTTTGGTGGGCGTGTCTTCACTGGGCAGGGTCGCTTTGGGGCTGGGTGGGGTGTCCAGGCCAACCAGCCCTCATCCCTGAGCTGCCTATTTGGGGATCCTCCCCACTGATCCTCACTTTGCTTCCTGCAGGGTGAACCTGGACAGACTGGAGATCCCGGGCCCCCAGGAGCCCCAGGAGTCCCTGTGAGTGAGCGTGTGTCCTGGACCTTGTATTAATTTCAGGGGACCCCACCCCTGGGTGTCTCTGACCAGCCACCGACCCAGGGCTAGTCTGTCCTAATGACAGACCCCAGAAGCTTCTTTCTATCTTCTTTTTATTTGAGGGCAGGGGTGCTCAGGCCCGGCAGTGTGGGTGTTGCTAGGGCTGGGGCCTCTGGGCTACATGGACCAGACTGGCTTCTTAAACTGCTTCAGGTTCCCACAGGGTCTCACATAACTTAAGAAATAGTTTGTTCAGCACAAACCAGTGAATGTTGGCATCTGTACACAGCTGTCTGATGCCCGGGGTTGCATAAACATTTCTTGGCTAAAAGGGGAATCCAGTGAGAACCATTTTCTAAACCAGCCACGCATGCCCAGGACAGACAGCTCCAAACCGACCTGACCCCTGACCCTCTCTGACTTCCGGGTGTGGACTCCGCTCACCCCTCGTCTCTTGTTTCTGCAAAGGGACCCCGGGGAGATTTTGGCGACAAGGGAGACGCAGGACCATCAGGAGCTGCTGGCCCCCCGGGAAAGAAAGGCCCCCCCGGAGAGGATGGGGCCAAAGGGAATGTGGTGAGTTAGTGGGAGGTAGAGAAGGGGCCCTGGTGTGTATCTGCTCCCTAGCTCCCAAGCAGTGGGTCCCATTGGTTGTCTTGTGTGAATTCCAGCCAACTGCAGTCCAGTATTGGCTGAACAAATAGTGAACCAGGGTGTGGATGAAGGGCCCAGTGGATAAGCGAGGCTGTGGGTGAATGGTCCAATGAGTGGGTGAGGGCGTGATTGAAGGATCCAATGAAGGCTTGGATGAGTGGTCCAAGTCGTCAGGGCATGAATAAATGAGGGTCTGAATATGAATGGATGAGGAATGGAATGAATAGAAGAATAAATTAAGGCACGAATGAAGGCAGCCACAAATGAATGAGATCATGAATGCATGGTTGGAAGAAAGAAGGAAGGAATGTTTCAGTGGATGAAGAATGAAGAATGAAGGAGTTAACGACTGTACATGAATATGCGAGTTAAGATTAAGGCCATGGGGCCGGAGAGATACGTTAGCGGTTAGGCTTTTTCCTTGCAATCGGCTGACGTAGGACAGACCTGGGTTTGATTTCCAGATCTCATATGCTCCTTCCAGGAGCGATATTTTTTGTTTTGTTTTTGAAAAAGGTCACACCTGGCAGCACTCAGGGGATACTCCTGGCTCTATGCTCAGAAATCGATCCTAGCAGGCTCGGGGGACCATATGGGATGCCAGGATTCGAACCACTGTCCTCCTGCATGCAAGGCAAACACCCTACTTCCATGCTATCTCCAGGAGTGATTTCTGAGCGCAGAGACAGGAGTAACCCTTGAGCACTGCTGGGTGTCCTTCAAAAACAAAAGCAAAAAGAGATTAAGGGCATGGAGGTCTAAAAGGATGAGGGCTTGCAGGAAGAAGGAAGGGAGGAAGAGGGAGGGGGGGTCAATCCATCCTTAAACAACCCTTGTTCATCCTGCTCTGGGCTAAACTCTACTCTCCCGGGATCCCTGCTGAAAGCAGGAAGGATCATCCATCTTTGGTTTGTTTTTGGGTCACATCCAGTGGTGCTGAGGGCTTGTTCTGTGCTCAGAGAATATTCCTGGTGGGTTTGGGGGACCCTATGGGATGCTGAGGATCGAACCTAGGTTGGGCGTGTACAAGGCAAAAGCCCTCCCCACTGTGCTTTTGCTCTGGCCCCTTGAGAATCATCCTTGAGTGGCGGAAGAAATAGCTCAGCGGTAGGGCATTTGCCTTGCATGCGGCTGATCCAGGTTGGACCTCAGTTCAATCCCCGGGGTCCCATATGGTCCCTCAAGCCAGGGGCAATTTCTTAGCGCAGAGCCAGAAGTAACCCCTGAGCATCACCGGGTGTGCCCCCCCCCAAAAGAATCATCCCTGAACTGAAGTTTAATCCCAGATGATGAGAGGGTTAGGAGTGGGTCTGGATGGGGTGTGGAAGTGGGGACTCTCCTCCAGCATCATGAGGGTCTGAGCTGGGAAGGGCAGGCAGGAGGAGCACCCATTTGCGGGACCCTCTGCATCTTCCCACCTAGTTGCATCCTTTTACTGGGGATTCATGTCTCCCCGAGAGCCCTCTTGGGTGGGTAAAATGAGAAGATCCAGGTCTTGTTCTTGGGGTGCCTGGGAATCTTAGAATGTTCTGGGCCTGCCCTGTGCATCAGATTCTGCAGCTGGGGTGACTCACGAACCTGTCTTCGTTCCAGGGCCCCAGGGGACTTCCTGGAGATCTCGGGCCCCCAGGAGACCCTGGCGTAACGGTGGGTATGGCCCCTCCTTCCCCCCACACCGCATGCCCCAAATCTGTTCTGTCTCCCCACCCCATCCCACACCTGGGCGAACTGGTCCCTTCACTTCACTGGGCGAACTAGTCCCGTCTCGAGTTCCCACATGTCCCCCAGATCTCCTGACTCTCCCACACAGGGTATCGATGGTGTCCCAGGAGAAAGGGGAGACCCCGGAGATGTCGGGGCACCGGTCAGTGCTGGGCAGAGTGTGTGGGAAGGTGATGGGAAGCAGGAGGGGGTGGGGTCCCCAGGTGCTGCTGCTCTCTTCTGGGCAGTCCCTGCAGTGGGGAGATGGGGGAATGGGGATATGAGGGTAAGAGGAGAAATGGGGGTGTTGGGGAGTCAGTGCTCTCCAGAAAGGAGTCACTTCCTGGGTTCACATCCACAGGGCCCACCTGGTGCTTCTGGGGAGTCTGGCCCCCGGGGACCCCCTGGAAAGAGGGTAAGTGATAGTGTCCAGCTCCAAACCCCATGGCGACTGATCCCATCCCCATCTTAACCCCCATATACCCCAGCCCCACACCCTCATGTCTCGAACAACCCTCACAGCAGCCCCATCCTTTCTTTCTTCCCCAGGGTCCCCCCGGCCGCCTGGGCCCTGAAGGCCGAGAAGGGGAGAAGGGCGCAAAGGTGAGTCCTGGGGGTTCATGTGGAGGACTGTGACATTTGACCTGAATGCGGCTGTGATGCCCCACCTTTCCCCACCTTGTGGCTCTGCCTATGGCCCATGACCCCCCCCCCCAATTCTGTCTCCTCTTGTCCCTGTCAGGGGCTGCCTGGCCCAGATGGCCCTCCTGGGAGAACAGGCCCTGTGGGGGTTCGGGGCCCCCCAGGGCGTGAGGGGCCCGAGGGTCTTCGTGGAATACCCGGCCCTGTGGTGAGTACGGCAGGAACAGTGTGGGGGGTCCCCCACGGGCCAGAGCGGGGCTGGGGGTGGGACATGGGCACTACAGGTCTAGACACCAGTTGTTTTGTTTTTCTGTCCCAGGGCGAGGCTGGCCTGCTGGGTTCCCCCGGACAGACAGGCCCCCCCGGACCCCTGGTAAGAACCCGCTGTCTTGGCCCCCGATCTGTCCACGCGTCACTGTGGGTTTCCACACTTTCCTTTACTCTAACCTCAGTTTACACTGACATCCACACACCGCTGACCAACCCAACCATCTTTCTGTGCCCCTTCCCCACCCGCTTCCTCCCCACCCTCACCCTGAAATATGTTCTGGCCCATGTCACCACCCCTCTAGTCATTTTAGGGGAGGCCTGAGATGCACCATGAAGACTTACCTCAACCCTGTTTCCCACCCAGGGTCCCCCTGGCCTCCCAGGACTGAAGGGAGAGCCCGGCATCAAGGGGGAGAAGGTGAGTATTCCCCATTCACTGGGGCTGGGGCTGGGGTCCCCCCAGAACCCCCCTCATGCCTTCTCCCTTCCAGGGCCACATTGGACTCGTCGGTCTCATTGGCCCGCCTGGGGAGGCAGGAGAAAAGGGGGACCGTGGGCTGCCAGGCATGCAGGGGTCTCCCGGCCCCCAGGGAGAGCTTGTGAGTATTCCCTAAGTGTGGGGGGGGGAGGGTCTGTGCGAAGCAGGGGCAATTTCTGGAGTCTTATTGGGGCTGTGTGTGGGCCCAAGGCCTGCAGCTCCTCACAGACAACCCCCATGTCTTTTCCAGGGCAGCCGTGGCCCCAAGGGCTCTCTGGGCGTCCCGGGGCCCCCTGGCGTGGCGGTGAGTAGGGGAGTTTGTGGGGGCAGGGGGGTTATGTGGGACAGAGCAGCCCAGCTCACACTCTTGGTCTATATCCACAGGGACCTGCTGGAGAAAAAGGAGCCAAGGGGTCCTCGGTGAGTGGGGGCCCCTCCCAGGCACCTGCAGACACGCACAAGCCATTACTCTCATTTCGAGGCTCATTGAGGCTCCTTCGATCATGTGCTTGCTCCTTGTTGATTAGAGCCCCCTGAGCTGTACATCCTCGGTCTACTCCACCTCCTTGACTGTCTAAACTGCTATGAAGGACAAAGGCTTCTTTTTTTTTGTTTGTTTTGTTTTGTTTTTGGGCCACACCCGGTGGTGCTCAGGGGTTACTCCTGGCTGTGTGCTCAGAAATAGCTCCTGGCAGGTACGGGGGACCATCTGGGACACCGGGATTCGAACCAACCACCTTTGGTCCTGGATCGGCTGCTTGCAAGGCAAACGCCGCTGTGCTATCTCTCTGGGCCCAAACGCTTTTTTTTAGCCAGAGCAAAAGTTCTTTAGGTTCCCGAGGTTAAAATCTGGTAGAAACACACATTAGCTTCAATCCCCAGACCTGTGAGTTCCTCTGCGTGTATCTGCATGTATGTGTTTATGTATCTACATATATGTTTGTGTCTGTGTGTTTGTGGGCACCTGAGAAAGTGTCGGCGTGTTAGCAGGAACCAGGATGAGGCCTCCCAATGTCCAAACCCCCAATGATTTCTCTCCACAGGGTGCGCTGGGTCCCCGTGGCGACAGGGGCCCGCCAGGACCTCCTGGCCCCCCGGTGAGTGTGTCTAGGACCTGCTAGATTGTTCCCATGGGTTAGGTATTAGGGTCCAGAGCCTGGTGAGTGGTCTTGGCTGGAGTGGGGGTCTAGGGGCCTGGGTGGGTTCCAACTGGGCTGGGCTTGGGGCTCTCCTAACCTGTGTTTTCTATTTTCACTCATTTCCTCCCCATCCCCAGGGGCCCCGGGCTGAGCTGCAGGGGCTGCTGGAGCGACACCGAAGAGCACTGCATAGCCCAGAGGATGGCCTGGAGGAGGTGCTGGCCTCCATGTCGTCACTGAGCAGGGAGCTGGAGCAGCTGCGCCACCCACCAGGCACGGCCGAGCACCCGGGGCTGGTGTGCAGCGAGTTGCAGCGGGACCACCCCCGACTGCCTGATGGTGAGGGGGAACCCGGGGGCGGCAGGAGGATCCCAAGCCTGGCCCACTCATGAGCTGTCCCCACAGGGCAGTACTGGATCGACCCCAACCAGGGCTGTGCCAGGGATGCACTCCGCGTCTTCTGCAACTTCACAGCTGGTGGCCACACCTGCCTGTACCCCGACAAGAGGTTTGAGATGGTGAGTCCAGGGGGTGAGTAGAGGAGACAGCAGTCCAGAGCAGCTGTGGTTTCGCTGTCACAGTGGCTGTGCCCCAGGGACAGTGTCATGAGCAGGGAGAGTGCCCTGTCAGTCTTGGGTATTAATCCACCAGCTCTCTCCATCCTTCACTGCTGGATCAACCCTCTCCTGAAGCCCACACAAATGCTGGGAGACCCAAGGCTTGTGCTCTTTGACCCGTTCTTATCCCCAGGTGAAACTGGCCTCATGGTCCCGAGAGAAGCCAGGGAACTGGTATAGCACCTTCCGGCGAGGGAAGAAGGTCAGTCACATGGGACCCTGGGTAGGACAGACCCAGCGTGGGGGCAGTAGGGAGCCTGAGCAGGACAAGAGGACAGGCCGGGTGGTCTCTGTCATTGGACTGAGGATGGCTGGCCCCGGGGAGAGAGTGGGGGAAACCCCCATGCATGGTGGACATTTAGGGGCTGAGAAGTGATATGGGGGGGGGTGAGTATGCCAGCAGTGGGACTGGCTGTGCAAAGGGAGAAAGTCGCAGTGGGCTGGGCGCTGCCCTTAAAGCAGATGGCATAACCCCATCGGGAGTGACTCCATGAGCACAGAACCAGGAGTGAACTCTGGGGTTCACCGTGTCTCCAGATCTCCCCCCAAATGAAAAGGGAACGAACAAGGTTTGGAGCACTAGCACAGTGGGGCAGGGCTCTTGCCTTCCACTCGGTCAATTCGTTTTGATCATGGCATCCCATAAGGTCTCCTGGGGACCCCCAGGAATGATCCCTGACTTCTCCCTGATGTGGCCTCAAAAACAAAGCAGGGGGAGGGCCGGAAAGATAGCATGGAGGTAGGGTCTTTGCCTTGCATGCAGAAGGACAGTAGTTCAAATCCTGGCATCCCGTATGGTCCCCTGAGCCTGCCAGGAGTGATTTTGTGTGTGTGTGTGTGTGTGTGTGTGTGTGTGTGTGTGTGTGTGTGTGTGTGTGTGTGTGTGGTTTTTGGGTCACACCCGGCAATGCTCGGGTTATTCCTGGCTCCAGGCTCAGAAATTGCTCCTGGCAGGCACGGGGGACCATATGGGGCGCCGGGATTCGAACCGATGACCTCCTGCATGAAAGGCAAACGCCTTACCTCCATGCTATCTCTCCAGCCTACCAGGAGTGATTTTTTTAGCCTAGAGCCAGGAGTAACCCCCGAGCGCTGCTGGGTGTGACCCCCACCCCCCAAAAAAAGGCGGGGGGGGGAGACTAGAGGAATGGCTGTTCTGGCTGGCATGGGAGTTGGGAAGTGACAGCCAGGTCCCACTTCCTGCCCTCACCCCAGTTCTCCTATGTGGACGCGGACGGCAACCCGGTGAGCCCTGTGCAGCTGACCTTCCTGTCCCTGCTGAGCGCAGGCGCCCAGCAGACCTTCACCTACCTCTGCCAGAACTCAGCTGCGGGGGGCCTGCGATTCCGGGGGACTTGGGGGGGAGAGCTGAGTGTTAACCACACAGCGCCGGCAGCCGCTGCCTCTCTCAGGGTCTCCCGGGACGATTGTCAGGTAAGGGGGTCGCATGCCCGGGGTTGGGGCTGGGGAGGGTACCCACTCCTGTGTGCCCCCCTCACCCTGCACCCCTGTACCCGCAGCTCCGGAAGGGCCAGGCCCAAACCGAGCTGCAACTCAGCTCCTCTCACGGCCGGTTCCTGCCACTGCTGGACGTGGCCTCCCCGGACTTCGGCCAGGCCAACCAGAAGTTCGGGTTCCTGCTGGGCCCCGTCTGCTTCAGCAGCTGAGAGTCTGGAGGGCGGGGGAGCAGGACTGCCAGACACCCCCCAGCGGACACTTAAATGGTGCTGAGGCCTTTGAGCTGCCCTATTTATCGGTTAAGTCTCTCCTGCTCATGGCCAGACTGAAGGAATTTTCTTCCTTCTACAGCCCCTTCCGGGGGGCCTCAGTTGAGGTTTAATCCCTTCCCTCTTGCATCCCACCCATGCACCCCAAAATCTGCCTCTTATCCCCTCAAACTCTGGTGCTCCTATACCTCCTTGTCGACCACTGGATTCGCCCCTGCCTTGCCAAGATCTCCCGCAGCTATTTCTCTGAACATTTTGGGGTGAGGGGGGTCCCCTGGCTGAGGAACTGAAGTCTTGCTCCAGAAGAAAGTGGGACCCCCTTGGTGGAGCTGTGAGCACCCCTTTCGCTGCCTCAGCCTGACTTCAAAGGCTGCCTGTCCTCCCCTTACCCCCACTAACCCCTCTCCTCAGATTCACTTGGGGAGCAGACGGTATAGACACGGAAGGTGGAGGGTGGGGATTTGGGTTCCAATGGTGCTGCCCTGATTATCGATGGACTCTTGTTCCAAGCAAGGGAAAGGTCCCTTTGTGGTGCCTCTAAACTGCCCCCCCACCCCGTTCACAGGAGGCTGGGATAGGGTGATTGAGGTTCTAGCATCTCCCACACTCTCACCGGGGGCCTCAATTCTGAGAATAAACCAGTGAACTGTGTCCCTGACTTCATGCTGCTTGGGGCTTGCCTGACTTTGAATGATACTCACCAGACAGTGCTCCGGAGAAGGGGTGGATCCAGGATGTAGCCTGCTTCCCACCTGCTGTGATGTCACACTGAACATAGAAGACCTTTATAATAAGGGGTTACATTACAGAAGCCCACAGAAGCCCTGAGCACTTGGAGCTCTAAGAAAGTGGGTCTTCGGGCCCGGAGAGATAGCACAGCGGTGTTTGCCTTGCAAGCAGCCGATCCAGGACCAAAGGTGGTTGGTTCGAATCCCGGTGTCCCATATGGTCCCCTGTGCCTGCCAGGAGCTATTTCTGAGCAGACAGCCAGGAGTAGCCCCTGAGCAATGCCAGGTGTGCCCCAAAAACCAAGAAAAAAGAAAAGAATGTGGGTCTTGAGGCCAGAGCCATATTACAGCAGGGAGGGCATTTGTCTTGTGTGTGACTGACCCAGGTTCAATCCCCAGCATCCCACATGGACCCCTGAGCTCATATCTGAGAGTAAGCCCTGAGCACTGCCCAAAACAAATAACCAAAACACTTCACCCCAAAGAGAGATGCAAGGAGGAAAACAGGCTCTGAGGATAAACTGAAAAATTCAGCCTGATCCAGGGGCCTAGGAGTAACCCCAAAAGAATACAGGGTGCTCAGACTCCCAATCAAATCCAAAGAGAAAAGGGAGGAATATGAAGACATAGTATTGCCTGGGAGGTGCTTGCCTTTGGCCAACCTGGGTTCCATCCCTGCAAAATATATTCTCCCAAGTCCCCCAAAATGTGACCTTTGAGCCCTGCAATTCTCATCCACATTCCACACCCCTAAATAAAGCAGCCAGAGCTGGAGCAGGTCCTAGGGTTGGGGGAGTCAGGCCCAGGGGCGGAAATTTCTCCTAGAAAAGTCCCAGGGATTTGCAGAAGTGCCCAGAGCGTCCTCTCATGGTGCGTCGGCTGAAGTAGCAGGTTTGGCTTTTGCTGGGAGGGAGATCTCAGGGCCTCAGTTTCCCTCCAGGGCTAATAAAGGGGCGGGTGAGCAGCCCAGCTGATGGAAGCAGAGGGGAGTTCTGGTCTCTGTGGTCCCAGTTCGAACTCTGGCCTGTTATATGGTCCCCTGCGCATCCACAGAAGTGATTACTGATTGCAGAGCCAGGAGGAACACCTGAGCATGGCTGTGGTGACTAAACAACAGAACAAAGCAGTCTCAGTTCATTGGGCTGGGGGTTGCTTCAGCCGGACTTGGGTGGCCGAGCTGAATCTTGCTTCCACCCCTCCTGCATGTAGTCTTGGCAAGGAGGCTTCACCAGTTTGGGGTCACCAATAAGAAAATCTTGGCGGGGCCGGGCAGTGGCACTAGAGGTAAGGTGCCTGCCTTGCCTGCGCTAGCCTTGGATGGACCAAGGTTCAATCCCCCGGTTTCCCATATGGTCCCCCAAGCCAAGAGCAACTTCTGAGCACATAGCCAGGAGTAACCCCTGAGCGTCACCGAGTGTGGCCCAAAAAACAAAAAGAAAAAAAGAAAATCTTGGCAAAAGATTCCCCTACAGCGCAGGGGGTTAGGAACTTGCCTTCCTCTGAGAAAATAAAAAATAAAATGCGGAGACAGAATGATAGCGCAGCTGTAGGGCGTTTGCCTTGCGTGAAGCCGACCTGGGACGGACCCAGGTTCGATTCCCAGCATCCCATAATGTCCCACAAGCCTGCCAGGAGCGATTTCTGTGGGCAGAGTCAAGAGTAAGCCTTGATCACGTCCAGGTGTGGCTCCCCCCCAAAATAACAGCCTCAGGGCTCCACCAAAACTTTGGGGGTCACTGAGCTGAAAATGACTTCCCCTCCTCCGTGGAGGACGGGGCAGCAAGACGTTTGTATAGAGAATCCCCAAATCACGTGTATAAGGAATCCCCAAAGCTCTGGCAGGGACATGATGGGGTGTGGGGATGTCTATGAAGGGAAATTAGATGGAGGTCGAGAGGAAGAGAAGACTGACAGCACTTTCCTTGCCTGAGGCCCAGTTTGGGGGGTTTCTTCTTTTCTCTCTGATCAATGCAAATTGCTCTCTGCAGGCACCCAAATGCTGGATCATCACACTGGCCCACATCATTTTAGTATTTTCTTATTTCAATTTTCTTTTGTCTTTTGTCTTTTTTTTTTTTTTTTTTTTTTTTTTTTGGTTTTTGGGCCACACCCGTCGGTGCTCAGGGGTCACTCCTGGCTGTCTGCTCAGAAATAGCTCCTGGCAGGCACGGGGGACCATATGGGACACCGGGATTCGAACCAACCACCTTTGGTCCTGGATTGGCTGCTTGCAAGGCAAATGCCGCTGTGCTATCTCTCTGGGCCCTTTTTTTTTTTTTTTTTTAATTCTCGGGCCACACCTGGTGACACTCAGGGTTACTCCTGGCTATGCGCTCAGAAATTGCTCCTGTCTTAGGGGACCATATGGGACACTGGGGGATCAAACTGCGATCTCCTGGGTCAGCCGAATACAAGGCAAACACTCTACCGCTGTGCCATCTCTCCAGCCCCTCTTTTATCTTTAAGTGTCTTCCTTCTAAGCCAGGCACGTTCAGGACCTCGTTTTTCCGTGTCTATGGCGAAACCCCTTTATAATGACTTCCTGTTATGGTCACCCCCATACCCTATGAACCCACATTTGCAATGGAACCACTGTGCTGATGTGTGTGTGTTTTGGTTTGGTGAGGTCATCGTGTTATTCAGGGGTATTCTTGGGGAACCCAATGGGGTGGCAGGGTTGAACACAGGCAGGCTGAATGCAAGGCAAATGCCCTCCCCCTGGCTATTGCTTTGTTCTCTGGCACCCCAAATTCGACTAAAAGAATTTTCATCGGAGCAAGTGAGGTTTGCTTGTTTGTGACAGGTGACACACTCGGAGATACTCTGGGGTTTCCTCCTGGCTCTGCACCCAGGAATCATTCGTCCTCGGCTCCTAGGATCAGATGGGAGTGCTGGGGATCTAACCCAAGCCTATTGCTTGCTAGAGAAGAGCCCTAACCTCTCGGCTCCATCTTCCAGGGGGGTTGCTCACCTGCCCCTTAGTAGCCCTGGAGGGAAACCGAGGCCCCCCCCCACCCCCCCGCAATCTCCTTCCTTCCCTGCAAACGCCAAACTCGCCACTTCCGCCGAAGCGCCACGAGGGGGCGCTGTGGGCGCTTCTGCAAATTCCTTGCACGTTTCTCGGAGAAATTCCTGCCCTCGGGCCTGACGCCCCCAACTCCAGAACCTGCTCCAGCTCCGGGCACCCCGGGGTCTCTGCAGAGGAGCGCCAGGTCCTCTGCCACAGAGGACCTCCACCACTGACTGGCCCCTCAGTTGCTCTGGCTTCTTGATTTTAGGGTGTGGGTGATCACAGCAGATCCAAAGAACCACTTTTGGGGGACTCAGAGGACACACATGCTTTGGGGCATCAAATTTAGGTTTGTCACAGGCAAGGGGACTGTATTTCCCATGGTACCATCTCTTCACCTGACCCCACACCCCATGACCCCACATTTCTGAATGTGCCCCAGCCTCCTCTCAGAGGTTTGAGGGTTCCCATAACTTTGAGAAACCCCAAATCATGTGGTTCCCCATATTGTTTTTGGAGGGGCCTGTGGATGCATATTTCACGTCAAGCTTTGGGGGTTACCAAGTTGAAATATGCATCCACAGGCTCCTCCAAAAACAACATGGGATGAGCGTTAGTTAGCTAGTGAAGCATCATCCTCGGGTGGGACAATCTTCTTCCCTGAAGAAAATAAAGACACCAGTACCTCAAAGGCCATCTGTATTTTATTGGGGGTTTGGCAGTTGAAATTCCCATCACTGGTTCTGGAGACCCTTTGGGGTGCTGGATGTTAACTTGTTCAGCAAGGACCCAGGCAGATGCCTTTTTTTTTTTTTTCCTTTTTGGTTTGGGGGCCACACTCAGCAGTATTCAGTGCTTTCTCCTTGCTCTGAGCTCTGGGATTATGCTTGGCAGATTTGGGGGATGCAGGGGAATTTATGGTCTGTAGGGGTTCACCACGTGGAAGACAAGCACCCTAAAATGGTCCCTTTGCTTGGACTAATCTCATTTTTTTTGTTTGTTTGTTTTTGGGTCACACCCGGCGGTGCTCGGGTTACTCCTGGCTGTCTGCTCAGAAATAGCTCCTGGCAGGCACGGGGGACTATGTGGGACACTGGGATTCGAACCAACCACCTCTGGTCCTGGATCGGCTGCTTGCAAGGCAAACGCTACTGTGCTATCTCTCCGGGCCCTAATTTCATATATTTTTGTGGCTATTTCTTGGAGGTAATCCTGGCTCTTCGCTCAGAAATAA